>NC_045453.1:29227160-29258850 GCF_002776525.5 Piliocolobus tephrosceles | reverse complement strand
AAGATATTAAACCACAGGCTACCTACAAACTCAGAGCCGCCTATGTGGTTTTTTGTTTTTGGTTTTTTTGAGACGGAGTTTTGCTCTTGTTGTCCAGACGGGAGTGCAATGGCGTGATCTCAGCTCACCACAACCTCCGCCTCCCGGGTTCAAGCCATTCTCCTGCCTCAGTCTCACAAGTAGCTGGGATTACAGGCATGTGCCACCACGCTTGGCTAATTTTGTTAGTAGAGATGGGGTTTCTCCATGTTGGTCAGGCTGGCCTCAAACTTTCGACCTCAGGTGATCCACCTGCCTCGGCCTCCTAAAGTGCTGGGATTACAGGTGTGAGCCACCGCGCCGGGCCCACCTATGTGTTTTGTTTGGCCTACATTATTTTTAAAAATTGTCAGTACTTAAATACTGGGGGGCATTTCACTTTAAAACTCCAAATTCTGGCTTCCTTTGAAAATATGTGAGGTCCAGAAACACTGTGTCCACACCCTCATAGAACCGGTCTCTCTGCTGCAGCCAAGTGAAACCATCCTGTCTGTGGCCATATTCCCTCCACAGTCCCCACCACCCACTATTACCTCACACCATCACTGATCGCAGCAGTGTGTGCCCACCCTGGGTGAAGAGTATACTTTGGGCCGGGTGCGGTGGCTCACACCTGTAATCCCAGCACTCTGGGAGGCCAAGGCAGCTGGATCACCTGAGGTCAGGAGTTCAAGAATAGCCTGGCCAACATGGTGAAACCCCATGTCTACTAAAAATACAAAAATTAGCCCAGCATGGTGGCGTATGCCTGTAGGCCCAGCTACTTGGGAAGCTGAGGCAGGAGAATCGCTTGAACCTGGGAGGCAGAGATTGCAGTGAACTGAGATCACACTACTGCACTCTAGCCCGGGCAACAGAGTGAGACTCCATCTCAGGAGGAAAAAAACAAGAGTATACTTTGATTAAAATTGTGGTAAGAACAGGAAGCTTTAGAGCCTAGCACGAGGGGACTGCTCTAAACTAGGTTATTCAGGAAGAATTTCCAGAAAAAGATGGTTGAGTAGAGCGGGGGAGATGATTAGGAGTTGGTGGGTACAATGGGAAGGGGCTGAATCCCCCAAGTGAATAGGAACAGCCGGCTTGACAACTGAGGCCAAGGCTGGGAATAAACCTAGGGCTCCACAGTATACCAGAACCCATGAGTTCTTTAAAATGACATGAAACAAGAAATCCTGGGTGCTGGAACGCACAGCTTGTACTTGTTCCCCTGGGTCAGCTGTAGAGCTGTCTTCCTGAGGAAGGCTCTGATTCGCAGATTTACTCCCGAGGAGCAGAACTTTATGCTGCATAGGAAATAATCAAAGGTCTGCTGGGCACCTTCGCTGTGCCTTAAAGTACTGAGCTCTGTGGAGTGACAAAGTAGTTCTGCAAGACTATGGCCGGGGCGGTGGCTCATGCCTGTAATCCCGGCACTTTGGGAGGCCAAGGCATTCAGATCACCTGATGTCAAGGAGTTTGAGGCCAGCCTGACCAACATAGTGAAACCCTGTCTCCACTAAAAATAAAAACAAATTAGCCAGGTGTTTTGGTGTACACTGTAATCTCAGCTACTCGGGAGGCTGAGGCAGGAGAATTGCTTGAATCCAGGAGGCAGTGGTTGCAGTGAGCTGAGATGATGCCACTGCACTCCAGCCTGGGCAACAGAGTGCGACTCTCTCTCAAGAAAAAACAAAAAATAGTTCTGCAAGACTATTCTAGAAAACCAAAAGGGGAAAATGGTGTTGGACTGTGCTGCACAGTTTCTTCCTCCCTGAGCGTGGTACAGTGTCGGCTGGGGCTTGGGGCTTCCTGCCAGAGACAATCTGGGCAGGACGGAGAGATGCAAATCTACGGGTTGATCAGAAGACGGGCACTTCTCTTCTTACAAGTGCCCACTCAGCTCGGCAGCTACTGCCTGGAATTACGCCCACTGTAGAGGCAGCTGCCCTGATGACCAACCAGGGCCTTGGGCCACCCTGTGACTTCAGTTTAGAGGTCTGTCCTTGGCATCGCGCTGCTCCCTGTCCCCCGTCTTCCCCATTCCAGCAGCTTTGAGGGATGGCTAATTATTTTCAGGGGCCCCCATGTCCATACACAGCCTGTGTCATTTTTTTGAGATAGGGTCTTGCTGTGTCACCCAGACGGGAGTGCAATGGAATGATCTTGGCTCACTGCAGCCTCGATAATTTTTAGTTTTTGTTTTTTGGTAGAGACAGGGTCTGGATAACTTTTATTTAGTTTTTGGTAGAGACAGGGTCTCCCTGTGTTGCCCAGGCTAGTCTCAAACTCCTGGGCTCAAGCAGTCCTCCTGCCTCGGCCTCCCAAAATGCTGGGACTGCAGGCAGGAGCCACAGCGCTCAGCCAGCCTCTGTCTTAAGTCAGCTGGGAAGTTTGGTGGCTGTGGTGCAATGGAGCAGTAAGGGGCAAACAGACGTGGTTTACAGGCATGGCCTCAAACAACAGAAATGCTCAGTTTTGCCATGTGATGTTGTTATTTGGAAATGTTCACATCTTTAACGGGGAATCACTTTTTCCTATATGTATTCAAAAGTCTAGAGCACTCTCCAATAGAGCAGAACCAGCGGGAAAGCAG
Source organism: Piliocolobus tephrosceles (assembly GCF_002776525.5). Classification (NCBI taxonomy): domain Eukaryota; kingdom Metazoa; phylum Chordata; class Mammalia; order Primates; family Cercopithecidae; genus Piliocolobus; species Piliocolobus tephrosceles. The sequence goes on along the minus strand of NC_045453.1, from coordinate 29,256,239 downwards.
ATCAGATCTTTGAGCCAAACTTCTGTCTGGGCTGTGGGGTGGGGTGGCATTCCTTTCATTCATTTTGGCATGGCTTTCATTTCATTTGTTGGAAATGAAGTGCTGTGGTGTGGCGGGAAGTCAGGGGCTCCGAACGCAGGGACCAGCTGAAGCCACGGCAGAAGAACATAAATTGTGAAGATTTCATGGACATTTATCACTTCCCCAGTCAATACTCTTATAATTTCCTATGCCTGTCTTTAATCTCTTAATCCCATCATCTTTGTAAGCTGAGGATGTATGTCGCCTCAGGACCCTGTGATGATTGTGTTATCTGTACAAATCATAGAATATGTGTCTGAACAATATGAAATCTGGGCATCCTAAAATAACAGGATAAGAGTGATTTTCAGGGAACAAGGGAGATAACCATAAGGACTGACTGCCTGCAAGGCTGGGCAGAACAGAGTCATATTTCTCTTCTTGCAAAAGCGAATAGGAGAAATATCGCCGAATTCTTTTTCTTAGCAAGGAACAGCCCTGGGAAAAGAATGCATTCCAAGGGGGAGGTCTCTAAAATGGCCACTGTGGGAGTGTCTGTCTCATGCTGTCGTAGATAAGGGATGAAATATGCCCTGGTCTCCTGCAGTGCCTCCAGGCTTGCTAGGATTGGGAAATTCCAGCCTGGTGAAATTCTAGTCAGAACGAAATTCTAGTCAGACCAGTTGTCTGCTCTCGAACCCTGTTTCCTGTTTTTTTTTTTTTTTTTTTTTTTTGAGACGGAGTCTCGCTCTGTCGCCCAGGGTAGGGTGCAGTGGCCGGATCTCAGCTCACTGCAAGCTCCGTCTCCCGGGTTTACGCCATTCTCCTGCCTCAGCCTCCCAAGTAGCTGGGACTACAGGCGCCCGCCCGCCACCTCGCCCGGCTAGTTTTTTGTATTTTTTTTTTTAGTAGAGACGGGGTTTCACCGTGTTAGCCAGGATGGTCTTGATCTCCTGACCTCGTGATCCACCCGCCTCGGCCTCCCAAAGTGCTGGGATTACAGGCTTGAGCCACCGCGCCCGGCCTGTTTCCTGTTAAGATGTTTATCAATGACAATGCGTGCACAGTGGGACATGAAACCTCATCAGCAATTCTAAGTTCACCCTGGACTTGTGATCTCGCTCTGCCCCCATTTGCCTTGTGATATTTTATTGCCTTTGAAGCATATGATCTCTGTGACCCACATCCTATTCGTACACTCCCTCCCTTTTGAAAATTGCTAATAAAAACTTGCAGGTTTTGCAGCTCGGGGGCATCATGAAACCTGCCGAGGTGATGTCATCCCTGGAGACCCAGCTGTAAAATTTCTCTCTTTTGTACTTTCTCTTTATTTCTCAGACCGGCCGACACATAGGGAAAATAGAAAAGAACCTACGTTGAAATATTGGGGGCTGGTTCCCCTGGTACTGTGGGAAATTGAATAGATGCTATTTTGGAGAATTTCAACATCTTTTCAATTTTCTCCTCCCAGCTCCCTCCTTGGTGGAAAGCAGCTCGGGTCCTGGGGGTGGACAGGGGAGGAGGGAGAGCTAGGAGATGCTCCACTTTCCTCTTGGGCACAGCACCTGAACCCGCGGTCTCGGCGCCCTGGGTGGGAGCCTGCTGGAGCTGCCACTGATTCCTTCATCTGGTAAGGACTGAATGGGGAGAAGGTGCGGTGTGGCCAGGAAGAACTGTGATTCACCTCGCTGCTTTGGGCCTCAGGCACCTCACCTATAAAGTGGGGGATGGCCATCTTCCCATCACATTGGGTGGCTGGGGAGTCCCAGGGGGAGAAGCCTGTCAAGGGCTTGGCTGTTCAGTGAGCCCTAAAAGCAATGTGATGGATACCTTCTTCCCTCATGCTGGCCAGGAGCCTTGAAGAGTGGTGCCTTAGCAAAATATTAAAGGCTGGCTAGAAATCTCCAAGGAAGCCCTGATCCCTCCTGCGTGGACAGTCCTGAGGGCAGCTGGAGGGAGGCCCACAGCCTGTTTATTTCAGAGAGGCCCAAAGCAGAGGACTTTGAGATGCTGAAGTTTTGTGTTTCTGGTTCAGTTACCAGAAAAAACTGGACATAGTCAATAAACTCGATGCAAAATAAAACTGATTGAGGCTAACATTAAGAAAACTGAACCTGGTAAAAATAATGGTCATTAAAAGAAAAAAATGCCTCACGATGGCAGAAGCTATAATTAGTAAAATGTGACTAAAAGGATTGATTGATGAAGTTTTCTCAGTAAAATTAAAATAAGAAAGAAGAGATAGTGATAGAAAATAGTGTTATCCAATTGAAGAAGGAACTGATTGTTGTGAAAATAAATTAACACAAAGAAAAGGGGGCTCAGGTGGGGTAGCTTACGCCTGTAATCCTAGCACTTTGGAAGGCCAAGGTGGGCAGAGTGCTCGAGCCCAGGAGTTTAAGACCAGCCTGGGCAACATGGCGAAACCCCATCTCTACAAAAAACAGAAAAATTAGCCAGGTGCGGTAGTGCGCACCTATAATCCCAGCTACTTGGGAAGCTGAGGTGGGTGGATCACCTGAGTCCAGGAGGTCAAGGCTATGGTGAGCCATGATCATGCCACTGCACTGCAGCCTGGATGACAGAGTGAGACCCTGTTTCAAAATTTGAAAAAAAAAAAAGAAAAAGGGAAATAACAATGAGAAAATGGTTGAATTTGGCTGTATAGAAAATTGGGGAAATTCAATGGCTAATTCAGGTTTGTTCTGGAAAAGTCCATGACAAAAATTCATCACTTAATGTAATTTTTATTAAAATGCTCTATACTCACAATGTCAAAATATCCTTGCGGCCAAAGCTTCCCACCACTGTGAAGCCGGGAACCATGCAGGGTTTGAGAAAGAGCAGGGCCACACGTGGTTCTCCCTTGCTGACTTCTCCCTGGAGTTCTCCCCACGTGTCTGTCTCCCACAGAAGCTGCCTGCTCGCCTCCCACCATTCACCTCCCACAGGTCCTTCTCCTGCTTCTGAAGGAAACCCAGGGCCCCGAGGTCTGGTTTAGAGAAGCAGTCACTATCTCAGTCATACCACCGTGTGCAGAAAGCCACGCAGAGGCCTGGGGCTCTTGGTTCTTCATTAGGAGTCTCATGAGAAGTTCCACTAACTACTGGCGTCAACACACATTATAGGCAGATAAAATGCACCTCTTTTCGGGTAGAATTCTCCCTTTACCATCTGCTGGAGGAGAGACGGGTGGGTTCCTCTGACTTCATGGAATGACTCCTATAATCACCAATGCAGTGGCTGCAACGTTCTTACCCAAGCATGAGCAGAAGGTAGAAAAGATAAAAACACAGAGGAGAAAAGAGGCAGACCCACCAATCACTGGGTGCCCAACCAAGACTCTGCCATCTTCGAAATGATGAGATGGGGCAGACTCCCCTAATAGTATTTAGCTAGACCAACAAGGATCCTGGCTCCTCCCAGGGCTGTAGCAGAGGGACGAGGCTCTTCAAAGCTTCTAGTGGGCACAGTGTATTTGAAATCCATCCTTTCTAAAGCCCAGTTTCACTTGGCCTACTTAATTTATTGCTGGTAGCAAAATCATTAGAATTGTAGTTAATATGTGCCAACTCTGCACCAGTGAGGACTCTGGAGTCTCTTGTTACTGCAACCATAAAAAGTGCGGCCCACAGGGCTTCCTGGCCATGGAAAGGACCAAATGCACCTGCAGGTGGAAGCAAGTATGACCTCGGGCCACTGTGCAGCCCCTCCCATGTCCCCCCTGGAACCCACAAGCCTCACAGCAAGAGTGACCACACCATCTCGAACGCTGGCCAGGACAGCTTTATGACACAGAGCTAGAGAGAACACACAGCAGTGCACTCAGAGGTGCACAGCGACCTGCCTACGTGGAAACTAAACAACCTTCTGGGGCAGGAGCAGTGGCATTGTGGGCTTCAGAAGCAGTAGGATGTGTGGGTGACCCAGTGGGCGGACTCCTCCTTGGAGCGCTTGGCGGAGCTGTGAGTGGTAAAGAGGGACTTGTAGGCCTCGGATTCTTCACTGTCAGCGATGGACCTCTTTGTGGCTCCACACAGAGGCTTCCCAGCTTTTCCAGAAGAGCTCTCATTTGCTGCTAGAAAAATGAAGAGCCAAAACTGTCAGGGTTGGGATAAAGATGACTCTAAACTTCGCATCCTCAGAAGGGAAGCGTGTCAGTCACTCTGTCCCAGACGTTCTCTTGCTGGCTGTGTGAGTGCTGATGGACATCATCTTAAATTGCCAACTCCAGCAAAGCAGACACAGCATGACACATCTATCATTTACTGTCCCACCAACTACTTGCTCTGTCGCAGACACTGGTCCCAGCCCCACAAATGACTTAGATTGTCCTGATGAGGCAGGGCCTGCGTTCCAGGGGAGGAAACGAGCACAGGAACCTGAGTGGCCATCCCATGTAGAGCTGGGATAGGAGCCTGTCAGCCTCCCTGGATGCTACTTAGAGAACAAGATCACACACTCTTAACAATCAATCTGTATTTTTCTTTTTGTGAAATAAATGGTATTTTCTTTGAGTTAAAGAGAGTGAGTTTTAGGAGAAACTTTGATCCTTGGTCAAGAGGCAGCAGAGAGGGGACTCTGAGAGCCACACGTAGAGCCCACGAAAGCCCCAAGGGTAAAGAAACTGGGAGCATTCCCCGCAGGCCCTAAGCCACAGTCCATCTGACAGTCTCTGTGCAACATCTGAGCCAGTTCTCAGCACAGCCTTTTTTGCTTGGCACCAGGCGCTTGCTTACTCGAAGGAATCTAAACAACTAGCACTTGTGCCCAGACCCCATCAATCCTGCCAGGGCTCCTGATGAGGGTGTGTTCAATATTTCTTAGTTACCCCCCCAAAGAGAGTTCAGTGCGCTCTCTAGAGACATGACATAGGACAGGCTTGGATTTCCCATTCGCCCACTCCTGTGAAACCTGGACTCAGCCACCTGGGTTTCCAGCCTTCTCGAAACAGCTCCCTGTAGCTACAACAGGACCCACCTGTGCTTTTGGGAGCCAAGTTGTTTTTCTTCTCTCTAGAATCAAGGCTGGTTTCTTCAGGTTTCCCTGTCTTAACTTTTGATGGCCCTGGGGCTTCTGTAAAAGAAACAAAGTAGGCAAAGCAAAAACAATGCAAAACAAAGCATGAACATATTAGCAGACTGCTTTAGAGTCGTAAGGATCGCTTGAAGGATCTTACCTTCACTGACATCTGGTTTTGAAACAGACTCTGCTGCCTTGGGTTTCTTTGTTTTCTATAAAAAGAAAGAATGTTGGAGGACGTGCTCAGATTCACTCGACTTCATCGTCAGTATGGCTGCCCATTGTCCCGGGGCCCTGTCTGACCGGCCGATGCCAGTCACATGAGACAGTCAGTCACCTGCAGAAGGCTTTCGAGGTTCCGTAACTCCTGAGTGTTCATCCTCTGCATGTACTTCTGCCTCACACAAAAATGTATCTGCACAGAGCTGCTCACTTTTATATTTACATCTCCCAAATCACATTTGCAAAAATTTCAAATGAGGCTGACAGATTTCAGTAATAAGGGCCAAGGTTGATGGTGACAATTGTATACAAAAGCGCACTTAAATGAATCACACAGAGTATATATGAGTATGTGAAGTCCAGCCAGCATAAACACGAACTAAATCTTGCACATTCCACTAACTTTTTTTCAAAGTTGTCAAACTGCTTTGGTATTTGTTATTCAAGTATAAGGCCTTGAAGTTTATATTAAAGACAGTTGAGCTAATTCTTCTAAACTCAAAACTACTCTTGTTAGATTTCCAGACACTAGAATTCTGTTACTCATAATAGTTATTTTGATCAGCAATAATAAAATAAACCATTCTACAGTTACACAGCTGTGTTGGAACTGATTTATTCATAGAAATGACACGTAGGACTATGTCCATTCAATTTACTTTAAAATGTCAATTTCCTAAGCATCCAAAAGGTGGCACTAAAGATAAGCAGCCTGATTACTTCAGCCGTCCCCCAGCACGGAGCATTAAAGACAGACGTCTCAGGCTTTGAATTTGTAACACATACATGCAATGTGATTTATAACAAAACATAAAGACCTTCTGCGCATCTCACACCTGCAATGCGAGCACTCACATCTGTGAAAACTGATACTCGGTCCTTCAAACAAGTAAGAGACCACGGTTTATTTCTAAGCCCTCCATTCATAGCTGAGGTGACTTGAAAAGCACAGGCAAGAAGGAGCTAGAGAGGAAATGTTCCATCTTGCTTTCAGCTGCAAGTGTATTTGGGAAATACTGTGGTATCCTGGCAGCAGTAGCCGTGAGGTATTCCCAGAAGCTCTGGAGAATATTTTGCAGAGGGGGGCATGTTAGTCCCACTGGGCTTTCAATTACTTGGCAGGAAACCTGTGACAGAAAACTCATGAAAGCAAAATGGTCAAAGGGAACATGGATATTTCTAATGGCTTCCATTAAAATGCATTTTTCCCCGTTTTGTGTGTGTGTGTGTGTGTGTGTGACAGAATCTCACTCTGTTGCCCAGACTGGAGTGCAGTGGCGCGATCTTGGCTCACTGCAACCTCCGCCTCCCAGGTTCAAACAATTCTCCTGCTGCAGCCTCCAGAATAGATGGGATTACTGGCGCGCCCCACCACATCCAGCTATTTTTTGTATTTTTAGCAGAGATGGGGTTTCAACATGTTGGCCAGGCTGGTCTCGAACTCCTGACCTCAAGTGATCTGCTTGCCTCGGCCTCCCAAAGTGCTGGGATGACTGGTGTGAGCCACGGCACTCAGCCGCCCTTTTGTGTTTTTTAAAACTGAGCTTGATCAATGGTAGCAATGAAGAATAGGGAGATGGCTTTTGGCAACTGTCCTTAGTTAAAAACTCCTCAAACTTAGTTTCCCTCTTTTTTCCCCTCTTACAATAATGAAATCACAGTAATTTAGAAAACCAACTTAGAATTAACACATTTTATATAAGATATACATGTATTTACTTTTCAACCTTAACACAGCATTTAAACGGCCAAGTGGCTTTTTTTTCTTTTTGTTTTTTTTTTTTTTTTGAGAGAGTCTGTCAGGCTGGAGTGCAGAAGTGCGATCTCAGCTCACTGCAACCTCAGCCTTCGGGGTTCAAGTGATTCCTCTGCCCCAGTAACTGGGATTACAGGCACACGCCACCGCACCTGCCTACCAAGTGGCTGTTTAAATAGTTCTTATGAATGTTGTATTAACATCTTATAATATTGCTCCATGGAGTATTTCTACCGGCATCTGAATTCAAAGTTTGGGCACAATTCCTTGAACTACAGAGCCATTTTCAGACATTATTTTCTACGTAAAGTAAAATGATGAAAGGAGAAAATACAAATGCTTTTGGCTCTTTCTGATCAGTCTGGATCCACGTGTAATGATAATACTGCTACCATGTGCTCAAGCCTCGGCTTCTTTAAGCCTTACAACCATGAATTACACATTATTCCAGGGTGATACGGTCCTGTCTTACCTGTTATGATTTTTTTGGTTTTTTTTGAGATGGAGTCTCGCTCTGTCGCCCAGGCTGGAGTGCACTGGTGTGATCTTGGCTCACTGCAAGCTCTGCCTCCCAGGTTCACGCCATTCTCCTGCCCCAGCCTCCCAGTAGCTGGGACTACATGTGCACGCCACCACGCCTGGCTAATTTTTTGTATATTTTAGTAGAGACGGGGCTTCACCATGTTAGCCAAGACGGTCTAGATCTCCTGACCTCGTGGTCCAGCCACCTCGGCCTTCCAAAGTGCTGGGATTATAGGCAGGAGCCACCGCACCTGGCCTGTAATGATTTTTTAAAAACCCCAAACCTCTGAAAAATCTTCAGGCACTCCATCATTCTCGCCTTGGACTGGCACTGGCAAAACACACGCCCACGTGAGGGCAGGCGATTTGTTTCATAATTTTATGTTCTCAGCCTACTGGAGCTCATTTTCTAGTACTTCAAGCATTCTTTTGCCTTAGTTCTGATCACATAAAGTTTTCTCCCTAGCTTATCCTGAACCCAACTTTTTTTTTTTTTAAAGAATAAGAAACTTGCCACTCACCAAATGCCTATATTCCATAGCTATCATCTGTAAACACGAACATGTACTGCCAGATGGGGAATCGCCAGTGCACGGAAGAACTCCTGGCGGATGCACTGTCTGGAGCCTGCTCGCTCTGCCATGTTACTCAGCAATGGTTTCCCTGTTTCTGGGTGCCAGGCTCCCTCCCGGACACTGAAGCACCATGCTCCATAAAAGACCCTCCCTCTCCCCGTGAGAGGGCTCAGGAAGGTGAAGGATTTGTCCCCCATTTTTGGGAAGGCTACTCATTAGCTCCTTGCTATTCAAAGTGCGACCCTGAGGAGTTGCATCCGCGTGCCCTGGGAGTGGGTGAGACACAAAGGCGCCCAGGCCCACCCAGGCCTACTGGAGCCCAGACTGCCAGGGCACTCCCAAGCACATTCCAATCTGGGCAGCAGGGGAACCTTACCTATGCTGGAATGATGGTGACTTTTCATTTTTCCTTTGTTTTACAAGCTATGAGACCCAAGTATAAATCAACAGCAACAGTAAGTGACAGCAGCAGTAATGGTGGTAGCTGCCTTTCCCCAAGGGCTTGCTGGGGCGGCGTCAGTGTCAGTGCTTTACGGCCATGGTCTCTGGAGCCTGCTGACAGCTCCATGCCCTCACAGGCTATCACTACCCCACCTCACTGATGACCGCTTGTGCCCACCACAGCCAGGCAGTGCCTGAGCCACAGCTGGAATCTGCTTCTACAGTCCAGGCCCTTCTAGGTTGTAAAAATTGCCTTGATCATGCAAACCCCTAAGTAGCTGCCAGCTCAGTTCAGTGGTTTGCAGTCGGCTCTGGAGTACAGATGGGGGCTGGGTGGAATCTGAAGACTCCCATTACCTTTTCCAGCTTCGCTCTCAGCCTTCTCTCCTCCATCCTGGTCTTCAACACATCCACATCCTCCTTGGTGCCATTGAGCACGATGACATCATCCTCCCGGAAGGCAGCCCCACACTGGAGAGAGCAAACAAGAGAGGGCAGATTCCATCAGCACATAGTGGGGAGGTCACGCTTCAGTCCCCCACTCTCAGCCCCAAGCAGTGGCCCCCAGGCTCCTATTACTGGCTTTCTGGTCAAAGCCTTGGTTTGGAAAGTTCCTGCACACAGCAAAGGGTCAGCGCAGCAGGTTAAGAGTGCTATCACGTGCAAGGCTGGTGCCTGGCTGGTGTCTGGGAACTTGGATTTTGGGAGGGTTCCCGCCATTTTTTAACTGACAAGAGTAGCTTGGCTCATGTGCCCAGACCGTTTCTACGAACAATGTGGTCTATGCTAACACCTACCCTCCTTATGGGAGTGTGGAATTCTGGAACATGCTAGGCCAAGGGTATAAAGCCGGCTCTCAGCCAAAACACGGGGTACTGAGTCTCTCATTTGCTTCCCTGGGCAAAAACATCACACGTGTTGCAGTTTCGTTGTGGGTGGAAAGTATTCACTTCGTGCAACCCCTTGAGGGAGGGAGTGTGCGTAAGGAAGCCCCACGTGGATCCTTCCAGACTCTGCTACCTGCACCTTTTCCCTTAACACCCAGCTCCGTATCCATACCACACTGCTGCAGTGAATCTTAGGTGAGTACAACCATACGCTAAGTCTCGAGTCTTTCTAGGAAACCCCCAAGCATGACGGCAGGCTTGGGGATCCTCAACACACTCCGGCAGAACAAGACTGCGAGCAGGGTCTAGGCCCCCGACAGTATCGTGGTGGTAGAAACGCACACTGCACACACTCAAAGGCACGCCCACACTCACAGAACTGTCTGAGCGAGCCACCTCGGCAGAGGCTCCCTGTGACCATGCCGTCACTGGTGGGATCCCAGCACTCTGTGTTTGCTCCATGGCACTAATCGTGACCTGGAGTCTCGTCTTCATCACTTTGTCTATGTGGTCTTCTTCCCCGCTGTGGCCCCAGCAGCTACCCAGTGCCTGGCACAGCAGAGGTACCCAGGGCTGGGGACAGGAAAAAAGGGAAAAAACGAGAACCAGGAGTGGAGGTTCCCAGTCGTGCATTTTGAATTGAGATTTCTGCCACCATCTGTCTAGGCCAACTTGCTCAGGCCACACCACCTCTCTGGGCCTCAGTTTCCTCAGCTGCAAAAATGAGGGGGTCTAAGACTGGGCGTGGTGGCTTATGCCTGTAATCCCAGCACTCAGGAAGGCCAAGGTGGGTGGATCATCATTTGAGCTCAGGAGTTTGAGACCAGCCTGATCAATAGGGTGAAACTCTGTGTCTACTAAAAATACAAAAACTGTGTGTGGTGGTGCTGGGTGTGGTATGTGTGCCTGTAGTGCCAGCTACTTGGGAGGCTGAAGTGACAGAATTGCTTGAACCTGGGAGGCAGGGGTTGTGGTTAGCAGAGATTGTGCCACTGCACTCCAGCCTGGGCGACAGAGCGAGACTCTGTCTCAAAAGAAAAAAAAAAAGAAAAAAAAAAGGGGGGTCTAACCCAAGTGCAGTGGTGATCCCACTCGCTAGTGGACATTTGGCGATGTCTGGAGACGTTTTTAGCTGTCACATCTGGGGTGCAGGTGCTACTGGCATCTTGTGGGTAGAGGCCAGGGATGCAGTAAGCATCACACAGTGCACAGGATGGCCCCCAACAGAGAGTTACCCAGCCAAGATGCCTCTGTGCTGAGGTTGAGAAGCCCTGGACTAGGGTTATAAACACCTAAATGTAAAAGAGGAAAGAAGCAGCATTTATAGGAACACGTGTTTTATAACTAGGGTAGGAAATGTCATCTAAAACAGCAGGCCCCAACCTTTTTGGCACCAGGGGCCAATCTCATGGAAGACAATCTTTCCACAGATGGTGGGTAGTGGCAGGGAAGGTTTTGGGATGAAACCGTTCCACCTCAGATCATCAGGCATTAGATTCTCATAAGCAGCACGCAACCTAGATCCCTCAAGTGCGCAGTTCACAACAGGGTTTGTGCTCCTGTGAGAATCTAATGCTGCTGATGGAGCCCTGGCACTAATGTTCCCTCGCCTGCAGCTCACCTCCTGCTGCGCGGCCCGGCTCCTAAGAGGCCACGGACCGTCGCCGGTATGGGGGCTGGGGAACTCTGATCTAAAGCTAGTACAGTTAATAAGTTTTACTATGTAAAAAAATTACAAACTTTTACATGACAATGTCACAATCCCTGCCAGATAAGGTCTGTTATTAACTAAAATATTTAGTTACTCAATAAGACATGGCCTTTGAAAAACATCAAGGTAGGCAACCAAATAATCAACAAAATTCTTTAAATACCTGGAACAGTAATTTTAACAGACTTCCTGTGCCCAGAATAATAACAGACATATTATGCCCGGAATCTCTTTTGTAGAAAACATTATCAGCACAAGAAAAGCCATAAAAGCACTTTTTTTCCTGAAGTTGCCAAGGATTTTCCAGCATCTCCCAAATGCACAGAAGATACAACAACCATTTGCTGACCCTCCTCAGCCCGTGCCTTAGCTGGGTTATTTAATGCAGTTCTTATCTCCAAAAGTGATTTTCAGGTTAAGATCAGCGTTTTTTCTAGGGTGGGTCTGGTAAATTTTCATGACTGAAGACACCTTTTTGATCCACAAATCCCTGAGGGTGGTGCCACAGAGAAGTTACATGAATGACTGAAGCAGGTGCCCAATCTAGCATTTACCTGGTACAGCCCTTGAAGAAAAGGAGCCTGTTTTTAGCCATCATTGTAGAGAGCTGGGCCTACAGGAGGAACAGCCTGCCCTGCTAGAGGAGGTCCCCTGGGAAGTCTCACGCTATGGGAGGTCTGAGTAGAGCTTTCCCGTGGCTCCGGAAGATGGTCTCTTCCCTGCAGTGAAAAAGAATCTGCAGGAACAGAACCAGGTGGTAGCTAAGGCCCAGTGGGGCCTGGAGCCACAGCTATGGCATAAAGGGCCAAGGGGTGAGGAGGAGCCCAGCGTCTGCTCCCTGTGGGTGCTGCCCCCACCTTTCTTTTTCTCTCCTCCCGGGTTTCTGCTGCTGCTTCTTTCTATCACTCCTTGCTGCCCCTCCTTCCGACAGTGTCGGGGTGAGCGGTCTCCTTCCTCTAGACCAGGCTGTTCAGAGGCCATGGACCGTATTCTGCATACAGCTGAGCTGTGTTGTGCCCAGACTTACTGTACTTTTAAAGTTGAATCGGCCACTGACAATAAGAAGTCAGGAACCCCTCACATTAGAAACTGAGCAATCTTGCTCTTTCTCTCAAAAATTCAAAAGATCCATTAATCCCAAACCCACACCCTCAAGGGCCTCAGTGGCTTGGACCTTGGTAGGAACTGCCCCTGGAGACTGGGCAGAGTCCTCCCAACCGCTAGGGGCCCCATCACTTGTTCTGAGTAGGTGCTTGACCCGAGAAACCTGAGTGCAATGGTTCATCCCTGAAGGATGAGGGAAAACAAGGGCAGGGGGCTGCCGCGAAGTCACAGCTGGTCCACAGGGACCTGCTCCCCACTTCTTTGGTAGATAACATGTATTATACCAACAGAAAAAACACCCATATCTTCCTGCTAATGCATTTTTCTTGAGTATTGTTATTGTACAGTAGAAATTATATATCCATTTAAATTTTTATCTTCATTCTTTTTATTGCTTGTAACTCAGATGTCCAAAGAATGGGGGAAATGTTAAAAAAATCATGAAATACATTCCCAAAAAGGAAGATTATATGGTTAGAGTTTGGGGCAACATAGAAAATGCTCATCATAAGTTGAAGGAAAAAGCAAACTAGTAATTGTATATTTATATTCATATGCCCTCTCTGGATGCTTTTTAAAAGTATTTTTAAAAAGGCCAGTAGGGAAAATGCCAAGAGGGGAACAGTGGTCAAATTAGGAGCAATATGCTAATGCATCTAGATATTTATATCACTTTAACAAATGGAATAGTGGCTTCCCAATCTTTGTCCTTACCAATAATATTAGCAATGAACAGCTGACTGCATGCATCTCTGACCTAGGAATTCCACTTCCAAGACGTGGTCATTCTCTATCACGGAATCCTGTTTTTGTTTCCTGTGCAGTACCCTATGGCTTAGAGTAAATGAGTGTTATGTCTGCATGTTTGTACTGACTTTTAAAACAGTGTGTTTCCTCCACTACACTGTTAGCCCCAAGCAGGAGGCATTTTGTCTTCACGTTCCATGGTGGGAGCCTAAGGTTCTGCCCACAATAGATACAGTGAATAACTGCTGAATGAATGAATAAGAACAGAGCCTAAGGAAATATTTCAAAGTAGGATAAAAGGAGATGAGATTTTAAAGCCAAGCAATTCTCCCAAAACCTTGCATGAAAATATACATCCCCATACACAAGCGTCCCCATCACACCATATGTTTTGAAGAAAAACTTATGCTAATCTGAATGGCAAGGGAAACAGCTCCTTTTTGGCTCGGATTAAGAAACATAAAAAAACCCCACTGCATTCACAATACCTGTTTCGTAAATGATCCCTATGTCCTTTTGTTTATTAGGGATTTCATTTTTTAAATGTTTTACTTTAGTCAATCTGTATAAGAGGTTTATACATCAAGCTGATTTACCCTTTGTCCATTTATTACCAATAGAAATGGGTGGCACAGCTCCTCTAGTACATTTGCTTCTTGTGCTGGCATTTCCCACAGCAATGTGGAAGTGTAACGTTTAATGTGGGCAACACTCCCCAGCACTTCCTCAGTTGCTTCTTCCACTGCTGTTTGGCTTAGAATGGCTTCCTCCTTCCAGATGTAGAATGTGAGACGAGGTGAAACCCAGCACCAACCCTCGACCCTCAGGAATGGGCCAGTATGAACAGATTTGCCATCTAGTCCAGGTGCACCCACAGGACAAATAATGTTGTTATTATTATTATTATGAGATGGCACCTCACTCTGTTGCCCAGATTGCAGTGCAGCGGCACGATCCTAGCTCACTGTAACCTCAAATTCCTGGGCTCAAGCAATCCTCCCACCTCAGCCTCCTAAGTAGCTAGGACTACAGGTGCGCACCACCTTATCTGGCTAATTTTAAAGAATTTTTTGTAGAGATAAGGTCTTGCTATGTTTCCAGGCTGGTCTCAAACTCCTGGCCTCAAGCAATCTTTCCACCTCAGCCTCTCAAAGTGCTGGGATTATAGATATGAGCCACTGCACCCAGCAAGGCCATGTTTCGAAACAAGCATTCACAAGATGCAGGAAGAGATGGCACAGCAAGACCTCACAAGCTTGTGATGTGACTTTTCCACACATAAAAGGACCTGACCTTTTCTGATTCCTGCTAGATAAAATCAGAACCTTAACTCACAGACTCTGAACATCACACAAACAAAATGTATGGGGTCTCCCCACTGGAAGGCCACATGAGTGCTGCAACCCCTGAAGATTATGGGGACTACATTCTGTCTGCTCAATGTTTCTAATAGTCTGTGCTATGGCAACAGCAACATCTGTTCTGCAAAACAGCAGCATGTATCTCAGAGGCAGCCCATGAGCAGGCGAGGAGAATCTGTATTCATCCGACCACACATCCCGCTTAGGCGTCAAGGCACACAGAAGATAAGAAATTTCTATGGTGTGTGATCTATGCCTCTTGGTGCCAATATTCTTAATAGAGCTGTCTGTGGCAAGCCTGCAGAGAGTACCAGCAAGCAGAGAACCTTTAAAACCAGAAAAGGAAAGGATGTTAAGAAGAAAAGTACCCAGAGGTGGAGAAAGAAGGGAAGAGGAAAGCCTAGTGAAGGCGTGTCAGACTCCACCTTCACCACGTGCTATGGCGCAGACTCACCCTTGGGGACGCTACAGAGCACAGAGAAGGCTCAGTCCCTGCCTTGTGAAATGTCTGGATCTTTCTGAATGCTATTTATGGAGAAACGGGATTTTTAAGTGACTTTTATTTATCCCCTTCATGAGAGAGGGTCTGATAACTAAATCATGCCTCCTGTATTTAAAATCATTTCACGACTCTGACTCATGAATAACACGATTTCATCCTGCAGTTTTCTGAATGTGAGTGGCTGTGCACCCTTCATCTGGGTCAGGCGTCTTCTGTTGTCTCATTTTGTTTTTCAGGAGGGATCCGGTCCCAAGGAAATACTCAGAGAAGCAAAAGCAGCAACGACTTTTCAATCTGCAGGTCAGAACTAACAGGAATTAAACTCTCCAGGGACAGAGGGCAACAAAACCTGCCAGGCAACTCTACTCAAGTGACTGAAGCAGGCGCTGCTGCTGGGGAGGAACCGATGGGAGAGAAAGGCCAGGCTGGGCCCTGACGCCGCCAGGACTCCCACTCCAGGAACCAGGGGGCTTCTCCCGGTAAGCGTCTCAGTAGCTATGCAAGACCCACCAATGGCAAAGGTTAAGTAGGTACGTGTGTGTGTGCGTGTACGCACGTGTGTGTGTGTGTGCGTGTGTGTGTGGGGCAGGGTCTCACTTCTTTGTCACCCAGGCTGGAGTGCAGTAGTGCAATCTCAGCTCACTGCAACCTCTGCCTCCTGGTTTCCAGTGATTCTCCTGCCTCAGGCTCCAGAGTAGCTGGGATTACAGGCACACGTCACCATGCCCAGCTGATTTTTGTATTTTTGGTAGAGATGGGGTTTCACCATGTTGGGCCAGGCTGGTCCCAAACTCCTGACCTCAAGTGATCTGCCCGCCTCAGCCTCCAAAAGTGCTAGGATTACAGGCGTGAGCCACCACACCTGGCCACAGGTACACTTTTTGAAGTAAATAATGTTTTTCTTTGCTGTATGGTTTTAAAACATTAGAATATGAGTAATATTTGAAATGTAGGTGTTGCAGGTGTCTTTTTCTCTCAAAAATAGCCCCCACTTTTGTTTAAGCCAAAGAAAAGTAGAATATTTTCCCAGTATGGCATCAACCAGATTTTTAAATATAAAATGCTACCATTTGTTAACTCCTCACATGAGAGGCAGATTCAAGACCATGTTCAAATCCTCAGCTCTCATTTTGTAAAATAAAATGTTTTATTTCTTGTGGTTGTTTTGAGTGGATATCCTAAAATAAAGTTTTTTTCTTTCCATCAAAATGGCTAAAATAATTTATACATGTTTCGGGAATAAGCATTTTGTGAAAGGCATCCATTTTACCAGACAGCTAGCTTTTGAATTCAAAATTCGTCCAACTCATATTATCATCTCAAATAACTCAGGAAAACACTGTGCTAACACTGAGGCTGCTTTGGACAGCATTCTAAGCTCTGAGAGAAAGAGACACCACTTTTTTGTTGTGCGGCTACAGGGACTTTAGGACAAGGGAAGAGAGCACCTGCAGTTACAGTTTCGGGGCCGCATTACTCCAAGGGTGAGCGCCAGTGAGCACGGGGGAGCTCCTAGGGCCAGGCTCAGTGTGAAACTCACATCCTTCACTCCTGCACCTCCTCCCAGTGTCCCTGTGAGGCAGACACTACCACACACCATGTCCGCAGTCAAGAAAATGGACACTCAGGGAGCTTCCGTTACTTGCCTGGAGTGCAGTGGCCGGATCTCAGCTCACTGCAAGCTCCGCCTCCCGGGTTCACGCCATTCTCCTGCCTCAGCCTCCTGAGTAGCTGGGACTACAGGCGCCGCCACCTCACCCGGCTAGTTTTTGTATTTTTAGTAGAGACGGGGTTTCACCGTGTTAGCCAGGGTGGTCTCAATCTCCTGACCTCGTGATCCGCCCGTCTCGGCCTCCCAAAGTGCTGGGATTACAGGCTTGAGCCACCGCGCCCAGCCCTGACAGATTCTTAAGCTCTAGGGCTGTGAGCCTAACACCCGGGCCCTGATTCAAAACCCATTTCCTGAAGCTAAATATGAGGTTCCTAGTAAGGTAAATGCAATATTGAGCTTCCCTCAACCCCCACCTTTTTTTAAAAGTAAAGCTCTCAGAAACTTTCTTTGGGTGCTAAATCAACTGCTTATGCTGGTTAAATTAATGTTAATGCTTTAAAACGGTAATATTCTAGAATATATGGCAAAATATTTTGAGTTCACCCTTAAAGGTTCCCATCCATTATCTATTTACTCATAGGAATTTCCTTTAAAATATATACATATAAAAAATTCAGCAAAAGAGTATATATGGGATGCTGCCAACTCACCCTAAAAAGTCTCTACCACAAATGAAATCCCATCCTAACAAATTCTCAGAGACTACATCCTTCAACGAACTGTTCTGGATGTAATGTGATATCAAACCCATATTGCTGACTTTTGCTATTGGCTGTGAAGGCTTGTTGGGAGTCGGGGGAGGAAGACTGTAGAAGAATTACAAGAAAAAAAGAACACAGGCACTGGCTCTAATTAGAAGAGCAATGTGTTTTGAAACAACTCCCTGGAAGTACTTTAACCTTGGCCTCAAGACAAAACCTTGGCCTTTGAGGTTGGAAGCTGTTTTGTTCCACTGTACACTATATACATATAAGGCATGCATTATTATGTTTTTGGTACCATTGTTATGTTTTTGTCTCAAAGGCCAAGGTTTTGTCTTGAGGCCAAACCTCCGCCTCAAGAGCGAAACTCCTCTAAACAAAACAAAACAAAACAAAAAAACAAAACAACAACAACAAAAACCCAAAATAGGCCGGGTGCAGTGGTTCACGCCTATAATCCCAGCACTTTGGGAGGCCGAGGGTGGATCACTTGAGGTCAGGAGTTCGAGACGAGCCTGGCCAACATGGTGAAACCCCATCTCTAAAAATACAGAAATTAGCTAGCATGGTGGCACATGCCTATAATCCCAGCTACTCAGCAGGTTGAGGCAGGAGAATCACTTGAACTGGGGAGGCAGAGGTTGCAGTGAGCCGAGACCACGCCACTGCACTCCAGCCTGGGCGACAGAGACTCTGTCTCAAAAAACAAACAAAAAACAAAATAAAAGGACAACAGACAAAAAACAAAAACAAAACCAAACTCTTCTTCCTATACTAAAGTCATAATACAGAGGAAGATATGACAAACTATGGCACATATTTATCTTTAATCAAAATTCTTACAGGAGAAGTAGTAAAAAGCTTTACTTTCAAGAACATTTTTCTTTCCTATTCAATTTCTATAATCAGGTTTAATTTATTTCAGAAATCTCATACAAAATGTATAAATTTTGATGGTTTCATGTTTATAAAAATAAGTATTACATAATTTATAAGAATGTCTTTAAATTAGGCTATAAGGTTTCACGTTTGGGGCAGAAACCATTTACTGAACCAGTGGAACACACGCAGCCTGACATACCTCGGCAGTGGTGCTTTTTATTCTGGAAGCATGATGGGTAGAAATAAACTGTACAATGAAAATACAAACAACAGCTTTAAAAATCCATGGTCAATGTTAATAGTTTTTGTTGGCTCAGAGTTTAAGAACACAAGGAGAACTAAAAATGCTGCCTGGTTGAGGCATTATCCAAACAGTATTTGTAAAAATGATGTGGAAAGGCAAGGAACCAGTGTCCAACCTGAGCTCAAACACCAGTCACATGTATATGGGCTTTTGAAAAATAGGAAACAGGAATCACATGCAACTTTATTTTTGTTGTTGTTGTTGTTTTGTTTTTTTGAGAGGGAGTCTTGCTCTGTCGCCCGGGCTGGAGTGCAGTGGTGCAATCTCGGCTCACTGCAAGCTCCGCCTCCTGGGTTCACGCCATTCTCCTGCCTCAGCCTCCCGAGTACAGGCACCTGCCACCATGCCTGGCTAATTTTTTGTGTTTTTAGTGGAGATGGGGTTTCACCGTGTTAGCCAGGATGGTCTCGATTTCCTGACTTTGTGATCCATCTGCCTCGACCTCCCAAAGTGCTGGGATTACAGGTGTGAGCCACCACGCTGGTCAACATGCAACTTTTAATGGAAACCAAATCAAGATTCATAAACAAGAAAAACAAACACTTTCTAACAATATAAAGCTTGACGTGTTACCTAATCAACCTTCTTCCCTAAATTCCAAAGAATGATCCTTGCATGTAATAATTACTTACCTGAAACCTTCTGGTCACTGTTTGCTACTGCTACACCTATTCATGTACCTCTGTAGACTCAAGACAGACGACTACATGATTATCAAATAATGTTATTAAAGATATCTTTTTTTAAATCTATGACATCTTTCCTAAAAATAATTCAGAAACTCTTTTCTTTCTTTTGGGAGATAGGGTCTCACTCTGTCACCCAGGCTGGAGTGCAATGGGATAATCAGGGTACCACCACATCTGGCTAATTTTCAAATTTTTTATAGAGATGGGGTCTCACTATGTTGCCCAGGCTAGTCTTGAACTCCAGGGCTCAAGTGATCTCTGCCTTGGCCTCGTAAAGTGCTGAGATCACAGGCACGAGCCTGTGCCTGGCCCAGAAACTCACTTCGACAGGTTTAAGTGTATAATCATAAAATTCCTCTTAATTTGTCACTTCTTTTGTTGGAAATATTTAGTCTTATATGCAGAATAATGGCATAAAATGAACTTTGAATAATGCAGAACAGGACAATGTCTATGTCTAAAATAAGTATTTGAGATTTTTCATCTCCCTAAATAAGGGCAATAACATGAAAATATGCTCAACATCATTAGTCATTAGGGAAATGCAAAGTAAACTACAGGAAACTAACATTACACACTCATTAAAAGCTAAAAATTAAAACATTTGACCACAGCAAGTATGCATGAGGCTATATAATAAATGGAACTATCATACATTGCTGGTACAACCACTTTGGAAAAACAGTTTGGCAGTTTCTTAAAGAGTTAAACACACCCTGACAAACTATAGTGACAGAAGGCATACTGGCAGTTGCCAGAGATGTGGATGGAAAGAAAGGATGAAAAGGAGCGTTAAGAACACTTTGAGGGGTGAGGGAAATGCTTGTTATCTTCATTGCTGTGACAGTTTCATGGGTGTGTATATGTAGCTTAGTGTACTTCAATAAAGTTGGGGGGGGAGAGTTACAACACCCTAAATTGTCTCTGTTATTCTTTTAGGAAGCTTAAAGGAAAAATACTCAAATTATGGTCATAAGAATGCACTTGGAGCTCAAGATATGAGCCAGCTTCGAGTCACAAAGTCTGGACTTGTTGTGAGCGCAGTCATTTGCATCTTCATTTTTCTTTACTTAAGGAATCCAACTCCTGCGGAACTAGAGGAAGAACCTGTCCATTCAGAAGTAGTAGAATGTGGCTTCTACCCAGATGAACTGTGCTCCGCTTTATTTGAAGGGAAAGGGGCGGCCCCCCAAATTGCAAAATTTTGCAAAATCCCTCATAAATCTGAAATACATGCTCATTTACACACACCAGGAAACTGCTCCAGGATTTCTCGGGGGCTGCATTTCATAACCAGACCCCTGTCTACAGAAGAGGGTGATTTCTCTTTGGCATATATTATAACTCTTCATAAGGAGCTGGCCATGTTTGTGCAGCTTCTCAAAGCTATTTATGTACCTCAAAATGTTTATTGTATTCATGTTGATGAAAAGGCCCCAAAGAAGTATAAGACTCCTGTGCAAACCTTGGTTAACTGTTTTGAAAACGTTTTTATTTCCTCCAAGAGAAGATGGCTTATGCTGGCTTTACAAGACTACAGGCAGATACTAACTGTATGAAAGATCTAGTGCATTCTAAATTTCAATGGAACTATGTCATCAATCTTTGTGGACAGGATTTTCCCATCAAAACGAACAGAGAAATCATACACTACATCAGAAGTAAATGGAATGATAAAAATATCACTCCTGAAGTAATCCAACCACCACACATTAAATCCAAGACAAGTCAAAGTCATCTCGAATTCGTTCCTGAAGAAAATGTCTATGCACCTCCAAATAACAGATTCAAAGACAAACCACCCCATAACTTAACCATTTATTTTGGAAGTGCTTACTATGTACTTACAAGGAAGTTCGTAGAGTTCATACTGACTGACATTCGTGCAAAAGACATGCTTCAGTGGTCCAAAGATATCCGCAGCCCAGAGCAACACTACTGGGTGACCCTGAACCAACTAAAAGGCAAGAAAGACCCACCGATATGGATGTCTGTGCAGTCAGCAGCAACAGCAGAAGATTTACTTATTTATTTTGAGACGGAGCTCACACTGTCACCCAGGCTGGAGTACAGTGGCACACCTTGGCTCACTGCAAGCTCCGCCTCCCGGGTTCATGCCATTCTCCTGCCTCAGCCTCCCAAGTAGCTGCGATTACAGGCGCCCGCCACCACGCCTAGCTAATTCTTGTATTTTTGGTAGAGACAGTGCTTCTCTATGTTGGTCAGGCTGGTCTCGAACTCCCGATCTCAGGTGATCCGCCTGCCTCAGCCTCCCAAAATGCTGGGATTACAGGTGTGAGCGAGCTCACCTGGCCATAAGATTTATTCTTAACTGAAGATTTTTTCAATTCAGCTATGTTTTTTTGGCTTTGTAAATGTTCCACATTCTGCCAGACCTTCCACTTAGTGAGACAGGAAGTTCTCTGATTTTAGGGGTCTGAAGTTAGATGAAAGATAACTTCTTATCTTTTGTTCCCTCTCTAGAAAGAAGTACTGGCATTTTGCATTTCCTGAGACTTTGGAAAATTCTGAGCATAAATCTTTAGAAAGTTCTTCATTTATTTGATAAATATTACTGGATAACTACTGGTGCCAGGCATTGTGCTAAGGGCTCTGTAAGATGGAAAATATTAAAGCTAGTAATGATTTTGTGGCAAATGTGATACTTCAGATGGGTTCTCTGAGAGGTAGAGGGAGATCAGATACCATCCTTTAAGTGGACTTTAGTATTTTCTTTGTAAAAGGTGGACTGGCTCCTATAGGGAGTGTGGCTTCAAGCCTGAACAGCTAAACTAATCAGCCTAGATAGTGGTATACGATGAATCCAGTAGACATTGGTTAGGATTTTTAAATATAATCTCATATCCATTGCAAGTTCTATTTTCAAATAATCTCCAAAGGCTGTTACAGAGAAAACACAATCCAAAGAACCCCAAGAGAATCACAAAGAGCACTGTGCATACAAGGGAGTAGTAACAAGGGATGGTGAAAGGGCCGAAAAATGAAATCCAAGTACAAAGATGGCGATCCCCAACCTCGGTCCACCCGGATGCTACCGCCAGTGTAATACACGCTCCCACCCCCAAAAGCACTAGCCTTTGATCAGATGTCACAAGTGAAACATTTCAAGGAAGGTTGGACTTTCCCCTCTACTTTTCTCATTGACTACCTCATCTAGAGGAAATGGAAATGAAAGCACAGAAGAACTTGTACTAAAAGAACTGGGAAGCAGATTCCACACCGTATGCTGGTTTTGTTTTCCTCTTAGATGCTCCAGGTGCTACACCAGATGCTGGCTGGGAAGGAAATGTTCGAGCCATTAAATGGAAAAGTGAGGAAGGAAATGTTCATGATGGATGTAAAGGTAAAAAGAAAAACAAAACAAAACAAAAAAGGCTTGAAATTGTACAACAACTATAAAACTGCTGCCTCAATTCTAGTGGGAAAGACCGAGGACCGTGTTTAAAGTAATCTGGAATTAGTGATGATCCAATCAGCATAGGTTGAGTCAATTTTTAAAAAAAATTTTATATAAGATTCATACAGGCCGGGCGCGGTGGCTCAAGGCTGTAATCCCAGCACTTTGGGAGGCCAAGACGGGCGGATCACGAGGTCAGGAGATCGAGACCATCCTGGTTAACACGGTGAAACCCCATCTCTACTAAAAATACAAAAAAAAAAAAACTAGCCGGGTGAGGTGGCGGGCGCCTGTAGTCCCAGTTACTCAGGAGGCTGAGGCAGGAGAATGGCGTAAACCTGGGAGGCGGAGCTTGCAGTGAGCTGAGATCCGGCCACTGCAATCCAGTCTGGGCGACAAAGCGAGACTCCGTCTCAAAAAAAAAAAAAAAAAAAAAAGATTCATACAGAAAAGTACACAAATCACAAAAAATATAGGTTGACAAAATTTCCTAAAGTGAATATACCCTCTGCGGCAATAGCTAGGCCCTGCGTGTGTCTCCACACAGCTTCCTACCCAGCGGCAGGAACTACTGCACAGAGATACGGTCACTGATTTTAACAGTGCTTTTGGGTAGGGACCTCGGATTTGAATATAGTAGACTAGATATTAAAAATAAACTAGGTTTTACCCGGTTTTTCAGCTGTTTAAAAGACTGGCCTAAAATAGACAGATTGGAGACAAACAAAAAATGTAAATCAAATACCAGACTAGTTCAAAGACAAGTCAGTCCCACTGCCAACATGCACAGCCACCCTCCTGACGCAGAGGTGCCAGGTTAGAGGGCTGGAATCATTTTCTAGTGAAGTGGTTTTTTCAAAAGTAGATATGATTCAATTAGGGATCCATTCACACGGTAGAAAAGCGACAGGTAAACAACAGGTTAATAAGAGCTCTGCCCTTTCTTTAGAGAGCAGGGACTCCCTGTCATTACACACGGGGGTTTGTCAGGACTAGTCAGTAATTGGTCAGAAAAAGCAGGGTGCTCGGATTCTTCCTGAAAACAGGAGCCCCTCAGGTGTGCACATGGCGTAAGAAGTCATGACGGGTTGACACTATCATAATACCTTAATGATTCAGAATTCCGAATGAAATCGGAACGTTTCAACAATGTTTGAAAAAAACCCTAGTTAGTATAAATCCTAACGAAGTCCTCATTCCCTAAAAGTAAACACTTCAGAAAGTTCTTACTAGCTTACTAGTTCATACTAGCGTCGGTACGAAAACGGTTCTCACCAGTCAGGCAGTAGCGTGGCCATCCGTGGCCAGCATTCAGAGTCAGCACCCAAAGTAGGCCAAGCCCTGGTGGGTAGGGAGGCGGTAAACCTTCCAGGGCTCCGGCTTTGGGCCTGCCCTCAATCCTCACAACAATTCTCAGGTAGAAACAATGATTCACCCTTCCTACTGATGTGGAATCCAAGGCTCAGGTAAATGAAGTCAGTCCCACAGCCAGACGGAGGAGGGGCGGGGCTGGGGCTCAGACTGGGAGCAACCAACTGCCGCCACTACAATGGGGGGAGGAGGGCAGGGCTGGGGCTCAGACTGGGAGCAACCAACTGCCGCCACTACGATGGGTGAGCTCCCAGCCCGACTCTGCGTGGAGAGGGACAGCTATCCCACTAGAACCAGCAACAAAGAGTTTATTTTTAATCACCCAAATAGCATTAACACAGCTCTGAAAATGGTCCATTTATTTGTATTCTCTTCCAGTGCAACTTCATCTGTGTCTAAATGGCACAGCTGTATCGTTAAAATCAAGGTGTAGCTGAGCTGCTCTTCACTTACGTCCTAAGTTTCTCCCGCTGATAGTCTTCACATTTGTAATTTTTTTTTTTTTTTTTTTTTTTTTTTGAGACAGGGTCTCGCTCTGTCACCCAGGCTGGAGTGCAGGTGGTATGATCACAGCTCACTGCAGCCTCCATTTGCTGCGCTCAAGTGATCTTCCCACCTCAGTCTCCCAAGTAGCTGGGACTACAGGTATCAGCCACCAAGCCCAGCTAATTTTTTATTTTTTATAGAGATGGGGTCTCACTATGCTGCCCAGGCTGGCCCTGAACTCCTGGGCTCAAGTGATCCTGCCGCCTTGGCCTCCCAAAGTGCTGAGATTACACACATGAACCATTGCATCTGGCCCATATTTATAATTTTAAAGCAGTTAAATGTAACTCTACTGAGATTCTACCACATTGTAGCAAATATGTCTATCAATAAACTTTTTAAAATCATGGTAACAGCTGCCACTTATATAGTCTTACAAACAACACTGGACATTTTGTGCATATATCCCCCTGCCCTTTTAAAAATAGTATTTCCTTAAGATAGGTTTTGTTTTGTTTGAGATGATGGAGTCTCGCTCTGTTGCCAGGCTGGAGGGCAGTGGTGCGATCTCGGCTCACTGCAACCTTTGACTCCCTGGTTCAAGTGATTCTCCTGCCTCAGCCTCCCAAGTAGCTGGGATAACAGGCAGGCGCCACCACGCCCAGCTAATTTTTGTATTTTTAGTAGAGATGGGGTTTCACCATGTTGGCCAGGCTGGTCTCAATCTCCTGCCCTCATGATCCACCCACCTCGGCCTCCCAAAGTGCTGGGATTACAAGCGTGAGCCACCGTGCCCAGCCAAGACAGGTTTTTTAAAAGTAGGATTACTGGGCTGGTGTGGGGAAAGAGAGCAGGAAGGAGCTGGGCAGAGAAAGAGCAAGGTTTCTGAAAAAAACAGACCTTCCCTCTCACACACGCTGAGGCCTCACTTCTCTAATCTGTTTCCTCACCTGCAAAACGGGAACGATGATGGAATCCACTTCAGAGTGTTACTGTGAGAATTAAAAGGGAGAGCAGAAAGAGCCAGACACGGTTGTCAAAAGCACATAAAAAGTGTCACTGAGTCTCCAAGGAATCCAGTCACCACTGGATTCCAACTCTTTGGAATTAGAGACGAGGTCTCACTCTATTGCCCAGGCTGGTATCAGACTTCTGGGCTCAAGTCATTCTCCCGCCTCGGCCTCCAAAGTGCTGGGATTACAGGAGTGAGCCACCAAGCCTGGCCTGTAATTCCCACTTCAATGTTTGTATCAAATGTTCACTCTGAAAAACAAATAAAAAGCAGTGCCAGGCGCAGTGGCTCACACCTGTAATCCCAGCACTTTGGGAGGCCGAGGCAGGCGGGTCACTTGAGCCCCGGAGTTTGAGACCAGCCCGACCAACATGGTGAAACCCTGTTTCTATAAAAAATACAAAAATTTGCTGGGCATCGTGGTGCATGCCTGGGGTCCCCCCAAAATATAGAAGCAATGACTTATTTAAAATCCATACCATTCTTATGAACTACTTACAACCAATGAAAAGACTTAGAAGTTCATGGAACTCAGAATCCATCGGAATTGAGATTTTACCAGGTACATGAGTGCTAGCTCATCTCCCTTGTGCCCATGGTGAGCTAAAATTCCATGGTATTCACCCAAAGCAGCAACTAAGATGTTAGAAATCACTAAAAGAATGAAAGTGTCCCTTTCCACTGTAAGTTCAAAATTCAACATAAAAGCCCCTATCAAGGCACTCATGGAAACGCTGTTTGGTGTGAACTCTAGTGAAGCCGAGGCTCACCAGTGACACTGGACAGAGTATGCGCCACTTTCTGCGTGTGAATAAAACGGGTGAGGAAACAAAGGCAGCTAGGTTTTTGTGTTTCTTTCTGCAGGCCGCTACGTCCAAGACATCTGTGTATACGGACCAGGAGACCTGCCATGGCTCATTCAGTCGTCTTCTCTGTTTGCCAACAAATTCGAACCCTCGACAGACCCACTTGTAGTTACCTGCTTAGAGAGGCGGCACAGACTTCCAGTGCTGAGGCAGGCAGAAGTTCCCATAGAGCCACACTGGCGTTTTCAACAGCAGAGTCATTTCAATATGAGACTGAACCGCTAGGGGAGTGTCTGCTTTCTTACTGAGTGGCATCATTCTGTTTCCTCGACTTGAAACAAGAGAACATCGAACCAAAGAAAGTGGGAAGGTGATTCCTTGATTCAAATTATTCCTAAAGTGAATTCAGAAACATGCTATTGACAATGCTTTACTATTGATTACAGGCCACTTTTATAGCTTTGGGAAAGAAATCACAAGAACAAAAAAACTCAAGCTACCACTGGTGACATATAGCAATGCACTTAGAAGGCCAACTGCTTCAGTAAAAAGCTGCTGAAAACCCAAATTCTCCAGACACCTGGATCCAGGCTCAAGCTGAAATAAGAACGACACAGCCCATTTTGAAGACTCAGATATTACTGTGTATGAGATACTAAGAAAGAACAAACTCCCAGTGAAAATGAAAATATGCTTATCTGAAACAGTCCTCACTGGCTGCGAGCCATGTAACTCTGTTCTGGCGGTCCTAGAAAAATACTGACGAGCGTATTTCTTTGGGTAAAACGGAACTCATCTGGAGTAGAAAACACACCTTGCTAAAAAGGGTGCCCCAAGTGTCTGCGGTCTTGACGTGTCATCTCCTAGCACCTTCTGTGATGGTGGACATTCCACAGCTGAGCTGTCCAACGCTCACCACAGCCACAGGGGCTCCTGAGCATTGCAGACATGGCTACAGCGACTACAAAAGTGAATCTTTCTTTCTTTTTTTTTTTTGAGATGGAGTCTCACTCTGTCGCCCAGGCTGGAGTGCAGTGGCACGATCTCTGCTCACTGCAAGCTCCACCTCCAGGGTTCACACCATTCTCTTGCCTCAGCCTCCCGAGTAGCAGGAACTACAGGTGCCTGCCTCCACGCCCGGCTAATTTTTTTTGTATTTTTAGTAGAGAAGGGTTTCACCATGTTAGCCAAGATGGTCTCAATCTCCTGACCTGTTGATCCACCCACCTCGGCCTCCCACAGTGCTGGGATTACAGGCGTGAGCCACCGCGCCCGGCCCGTGAATCTTTACTTTTATTTAATTTTTAAAATTTAAGTTACATTTATTTATTTATTTTTAAGACGGAGTTTTGCTCTTGTTGCCCAGGCTGGAGTGCAATGGCACAATCTCGGCTCACTGCAACCTCCGCCTCCCGGATTCAAGCGATTCTCCTGCCTCAGCCTCCTGAATAGCTGGAATTACAGGCATGTGCCACCACGCCTGGCTAATGTTTTGTATTTTTAGTAGAGACGGGGTTTCTCCATGTTGGTCAGGTTGATTTCGAACTCTCGACCTCAGGGGATCTGCCCACCTTGGCCTCCCAAAGTGCTGGGTTTACAGGTGTGAGCCACTGCGCCTGGCCTTAAGTTCCCTATAAATGGGCATGTGTGGCTAATGGTACCATGCTGAACAGCACAGATCTGAGACATGAATGGCCGCGATTATCGCTATTCACAGATCTGGATCTCCTCCCTTAGAAAGTCCACAACTTTGGTGCTGCTGCTGCTGTTGTGGAGAACTTTATATATATCCTCTTTCTCTAAAATAGTTCATACGGCATCATATGAAACAAGTGTGTGACTATGAAATAGCACAACATACAAGAGATTTAAAAAAGGGAACACAGGAACCAGAGGAGAGGAAATTTAAGAAAGATAATTCCAACGCAAAGTGGAAGCACCTCAGTAAATGGAAGCTTCCCATGCATAGAAATGCAGTCTAGTCACTGTGTGAAATAGCCCTGGGAAAACATGATAGCTGGACAGAAGGAAAAGGGATTTGGAAGGCAGCTCCCACACATCAAACATCAAGGAACCACAGAAAATTAACACCTTTGTTTAAACAAACCGTTCTTCCCCTTGGATATCTAATCCAAGGAAAGCACATATGGAAACTATTAAGACTTTCAAAAAGAACACAAGAGCCCCATGACAGCACACCACCGCCTTCCTACACATTTTTACAGGCAAACAGCGCCTCCAAAGGTGATAGCTGGCTACATGCTGACAGGCTGTTCATTCAGAAAGCTCAGATTAGCCACAATTATGTCCCTGGTAATTTATAACTCAATAGCAACTGAATGTAAACCCCATTAAAGGAACAATAAAAAAGCTTACATCTTTCAAGTTACTTAATATACCAGCCTGCTTTCACTTCATTCCAATGTCAACCCATGGCACACCCAGTCACATACTGTGAAGGGGCCCCATAAGAGCACCCGCCCACCAGCACTGTTGGGAGGACATGGGTACTCCTGGGCGGGGAAGCACTCAGAGGAATGTCTGACACTTTTAATGGATGAGAAAATCGAGGCACAGGGGGATGACGGGATGTTCCTGGGACCACACAGCTGGGAAGGTGGGGCTGGTATTTGGACCAGGCAGCTACACTCTGCAGTGTGACTGCTGAGTCCCAGGAAGCTACACCACCTTACCTTACACAAAGAAGCACGAATTGAAACAAATACCTGCCCCCAACAGGCTTAAATGCTATAATGAAGACGTGTCCTGAACAAATCATTTCGGTACGGTCAGGCGTGGTGGCTCACGCCTGTAATCCCAGCACTTTAGGAGGCCAAGGTGGGCAGATCACAAGGTCAGGAGTTTGAGACCAGCCTGGCCAATATGGTGAAACCGTCTCTACTAAACATACAAAAAAAAAAAAAAAA
>NC_045453.1:29059490-29227060 GCF_002776525.5 Piliocolobus tephrosceles | reverse complement strand
CAGCACTTTGGGAGGCCGAGACGGGCAGATCACGAGGTCAGGAGATCGAGACCATCCTGGCTAACCCGGCGAAACCCCGTCTCTACTAAAAAAAAATACAAAAAACTAGCCGGGCGAGGTAGCGGGCGCCTGTAGTCCCAGCTACTCAGGAGGCTGAGGCAGGAGAATGGCGTGAACCCGGGAGGCGGAGCTTGCACTGAGCTGAGATCCGGCCACTGCACTCCAGCCTGGGCGACAGAGCGAGACTCTGTCTCAAAAAAAAAAAAAAATCATTTCAGTAACAGTGGGATAAAGCAGAATAATAAAAGTACACAAAATGCATGGTGGAATGCAACAGCCTGAGACTGGGCTTCAGTGGAGAGTGGGGACAGCAATGGAAAACAAGGCCAAGAGTCAGAGAGGTGGGGAGGCCAAGAGGCAGGGAGGCCGAGAGGCAGGGAGGCCCGAGAGTCAGGCAGGCCGAGAGACAGGCAGGCTGAGAGGCAGGGAGGCCGAGAGGCAGGGAGGCTGAGAGGCAGGGAGGCCGAGAGGCAGGGAGGCTCAGAGACAGGCAGCTGCGACAGGCCAGGGAGGCCAAGGGAAAGCAGCAGCCTCCGTGAGCATGAAAACAAGAAGCCTAGGCTCACTCTCTCCTGATCAGACCCTCAGTGTGTTCACGGGTAGAGTAAAAGAACAAAATTAACATGTGAAAGTTTAAGGCTGCCTATTCTGTGTCTTCTGTGATTCCTTGAGGCTAAATATTCACAGAGACTATAAAGATGGCAGAAGGCTAAGATAATCTGAAGAAGGCCAAAGCCTGAAAACCAGAATCAGCTGCACTGACCACTTCTGATGACACTCCTTTTCCCTAACTTAACTTTTTCTCCTTCTGCTCCACCTCCTCCTCCATGAAAAGCAGGTAGACAGTGTGAGCATTTACTTTTGGACTTCTGACTTTAAAACATCTACACATCCCATTTGCCTATCTACAAAGCCTAAACAAATGAAGCCACAGAGGTAACAAGTCCAATGCTACTGATCACAACTTCAATATTCTACATTGGCAGTGTTTTTTTTTTTTTTGAGACGGAGTCTTGCTCTGTTGCCCAGGTTGGAGTGCAGTGGTGCGATCTAGGCTCACTGCAACTTCCACCTCCCGGGTTCAAGTGATTCTCCTGCCTTAGCCTCCCAAGCAGCTGGGACTACAGGTGCGCACCACCATGCCCAGCTAATTTTTGTATTTTTTTTTTTTTCTGAGATGGAGTTTCGCTCTTGTTGCCCAGGCTGGAGTACAATGGCGCAATCTTGGCTCACCACAACCTCCGCCTCCCAGGTTCAAGCAATTCTCCTGCCTTGGCCTCCTAAGTAGCTAGGATTATAGGCATGTGCCACCACGCCTGGCTAATTTTGTATTTTTAGTAGAGACGGGGTTTCTCCATGTTGGTCAGGCTGGTCTCGAACTCCCGACCTCAGGTGATCCGCCCGCCTCAGCCTCCCAAAGTGCTGGGATTACAGGCGTGAGCCACCGTGCCCTGCTAATTTTTGTATTTTTAGTAGAGAGGGGGTTTCACCATGTTAGCCAGGATGGTCTCGATTTCCTGACCTTGTGATCCGCCTGCCTCAGCCTCCCAAAGTGCTAGGATTACAAGTGTGAGCCACTGTGCCCAGTCCTACATTGGCACTTTTCAAATTTTACTGTGCATACAAATCATCCAAGGATCTTGTTAGAATGCAGATTCTATTTCAACTGGTCTGGGGTAGGGCCTGAGAGTCAGTCTTTCTTTTTTCTTTTCTTCTCTCTCTGTGTTAACTTTTTATTTTATTTTGTTTTTTATTTTATTTTATTTTTTGAGACAGGGTCTCACCCTGTGTCACCCAGACTGGAATGCAGTGGCACCATCACAGCTCACTGCAGCCTTGAACTCCTGGGTTTAAGCCACCCACTTGTCCTAGCCTCTCAAGGACTACAGGCGTGTGCCACCACGGCTATTTTAAAATTTGTTGTAGAAACAGGGTCTCCCTATGTTGCCCAGGCTGGTCTTGAACTCCTGGCCTCAAGTGATCCTCCCGACTCAGCTTCCAAAAAGCTGGGATTACAGGTGTCAGCCACTGTGCCTGGCCTAGAGTGGGCATTTCTTAAAAAATAAACAAAAAAAATCTCTCAGGTGATGACAATATTGCAGGTCTGTGGGTCATGCTTTGAGTAACACGCCCATCATTTATTTGGCAGTCTGTAATTACTCCAGTGTATTTCTTCGTATTACAAGAAGTGCACAGCATAGTAGGGAATACAATTAATTGTTTTGGCTAGCGATTTGTTTACAGTAAACACAAAAGCACCTAGCAACATCATCTCTTTGGACCCTGTTTACTGAAATCAATGTGCGTACCATGTGTTTCAGAACATGGCACCAAAGCCATTTCCAACCCTCAAGTCTCTTCCAGTGAACTGAAAAGCCAACTGTTGGTGAAACTGCAGACTGAAAAGTGGAGAAAATGCATACACAAAATACCACTGGGGTTCCTGACATTCTTACAACACTGGCTTCTCTGAATTTTAGATATTACCTAAAAAGTGAAAATACTTGTTTTAGACTTTAACACTGACTCCCTTCATTCATGTTTAGTGATGCACTACAGTTCCTGAAACTGTACCATCACTTTTCTTTTTGGCAGAGTTTGGCAGGAATGGTTAGTGTTTGCCTCTTCTTACTGAGCATCCAGCTAGACTACATTTCCCAAGCTACCTTGCAGGTGTGGCCATGTGACTGAGTTCTGGTGAGTAGAAGCCAAGCGCATCTCTTCCAGGCCCGGTCCATAACAACCTCCTAAAAGAGATGTTCTCTTCTCTTTCTGACCAAAACAAGAGGTCAGAGCTACAAGATAGCAGCAGCCTGAATCTTTACCTTTGGAAGAAGGCTGTCCACTGGATTAGCCCCTGGAACTTTGGGGTTGTTTGTTATAGCAGTTAGCCAACCCTGACCAAAACACAAGTTAAGATTTTCCTTATTGGAAAATCTGAAATTTGAAATGCTTCCAAATCTGAAACATTCTGAGTGCTAACTTGGTGTCACAAACGGGAAATTCCATACCTGATCTCATGTGATGGGTCATAGTCAAAACTTTTATTAATGTACAAAATTATTAAATATATTGTATAAAATTACCTTCTATATGCATAAGGTGTATATGAAATTTAAATAAATTCAGTCTTTAGACTTGGGTCCCATCCCCAAGATGCCTCATTATGTTTATATAAATATTCCAAATCCAGATAAATCTGAAATTCAAAACACTTCTGGTCCCGAGCATTTCAGACAAGGAACATTCAACCTGTACTTAGTATTATTAAACTTCAGAAATTTGAAATTAGAAATTGGAGTTTGATTCTTGATAAAAATATATGAATTCACCATTTATTTCCTCATTTTATAATGTTATTGTTTAGAATTTTGGGTCTAAATAAAAAGCATCTGAAAATTTACTATAATTCCTTTGTTTTAGATATTAGAATCTGAAGGTTAAAGAGGTGAAGTGATATTCCCAAAGCCAGAGCTGGTGTGTGAGCCCAAACTGTTGTACTGGTTGTGCTATGGTTTGGATGTGTCCACTAGGTTTGGGGTACTAGGGCTTGGACTAAACTAAAGTTGATGTGTTGGAAACCTGATCCCTAATCTGTGGTGTTTGGAGGCAAGGCATCATGGGAGGAGCTGGGGTCATGGGGACACTGCCTGCACGAATGGATGGATGTGGGAGTGGGGTCCTTAGTAAAGGACAAGGCAGGCTCCCTCTTATTCTCGTTCTTTCTCTCCCTCCTTCCCTCCTTCTCCATGTGATGCATTCATCATGTTACAGCCCAGCAGAAAGGCTCACACCAGACGCTGTTGCCTTGATCTTGGACTTGTCAGACTTTGGAGCTGTGAGGAAGTAAATTTCTGTTCTTTATAAATTACCCATTCTTGGGTATTCTGTTACAGCAGCACAGACCAGACTAAGGTTGCACGCATAAATGAATGATTCCTACTCTAATGTGCCACTGACTGTCCCATGCTCTCTACTTTTTTTTTTTTTTTTTTTTGAGAGAGCCTTGCCATTATCCAGGCTGAAGTGCAGAGGCATGATCTCAGTTCACGGCAACTTGCACCTTCTGGGTTCAAGCGATTCTCCTGCCTCAGTCTCCTAAGTAGCTGGGACTACAGGCGTGCACCACCAAACCCAGCTAATTTTTGTATTTTTAGTAGAGATGGAGTTTCATCTTGTTGGCCAGGTTAGTCTCAAACTCCTGACCTCAAGTGATCCACCCACCTCAGCCTCCTGAAGTGTTGAGATTACAGGCATGATCCACCGCGCCAGGCACCACGCTCTATGATTTTATTACAGGCGTGAGGCACCATGCCGGGCCCCACGCTCTCTGATTTTATTACAGGCGTGAGCCACCGCGCCAGGCCCCATGCTCTCTGATTTTATTACAGGCGTGAGCCACGGCGCCGGGCCCCACACTCTCTGATTTTATTACAGGCGTGAGCCACCACGCGACCCTGCGCTCTCTGATTTTATTTTCTAAATTGTGTATTATGGGTTGAATTACGTCCCCCTGCAAAAATCCACATGTTGAAGTCCAAGCCCTAGTACCTCAAAATGTGACCTTATTGGGAAACACAGTCACTGCAGATGTAATGAGTTAAGATGAGGTCATTAAGTTGGGCTCTAATCCAGTATTGGGACTGATGTCCTAATCAGGGAAAATTTGGACACAAAGACGGACATGATAGAGGGAAGATGATGTGAACAGGGCGAAGGCCGGCTATAAGCCAACGAGAGGCCTGGACCAGATCCTTCCCTCAGAAGAAGCTAACCCTGATGACACCTTGATTTTGGACGTTAGTCTCCAGAACCGTAAGACAATGAATTTCTGGTAATCATCCAGCTTGGCTACTTGATTACAGCAGCCCCAGCAAACTAGCAGAGTATTCAACACAGCTCTGCAAAGGCAACTTTGATGTACAGCATACAAGTAAAAAGCATTCATTATCTCGTTCATTCTCTGTTGGCAACAGATTTATTTTTAAGACAATTTCCTGAGGTATTCCTGAATTTCAACCAGTATCCTGTCATAACTGCAGAAGGTCACAACAGCCAAGATGGCCTCCATGAGGAGCCAGGAGGAGCCTATGCTCCTGTTCATCACCTGGTCTCTACCGTCCCTTGTGCAATCCTGACACGGCCCTGTTCCACTTTCCTCCTGCCTCCTTCCCTTCCCTTGAAGTGCAAGGTACAGACTGTTGAAAGCTTACTAGCTTTCAGTAAAATTTCCCAAGCATCAACAATGTAATGTCAGAGTTCCCTCGTAACGCTGTGTTTCCATGGAACAGAATCAGCTTTTCTGTGAAGCTCGGCAGACAGCGTGATTTCACTGCGCACACGTCATCATGGTTATTAGTATGGACATTTTAGGCCAACCGACGCAAAGGACAACTGTGAACCCATCTGAGAGAGGGGTACTATTATGGGCGTAAGAAAAAAACTGGATTGCTTTAGATCAGTAGGTCCCCCAAGCCTGGTTACCCGTTAAAACAATTCTGAGAACTCTTAAGAACTAGAACTCCTTCTCCTCCTTCTGGTATTCGAAGGTTTCCCCAGTCCAGTCCAACTCACACCTCGGCCTCTCTCCCTGCTCCCGTACCCCATCCCACAGTCCCGACAGGACCAGGCCTCGATCACACCGGCTGTTCATCTCAGTATGGCTGCCCGGCTGCTTCCGCCCCATGAATACTGCTGCTGCCCCTCTTCAACCCACTAACCAATCACAGTCCCAGCAGGATTTACAACAGTGTTTTGCAAACTTCGGCCATTTCCCTGCTAACTGTACTGTCAATATCTTAGTATTTTTATTTAAATCTACCTATTGTTTATAGTTAATTTTAACCATTAACTTTATTATTATTATTATTTTGAGATTGAGTCTCACTCTGTCACCCAGGCTGGAGTGCAGTGGCACGATCTCGGCTCACTGTAACGTCCACCTCTCAGGTTCAAGCAATTCTCCTGCCTCAGCCTCCCGAGCAGCCAGGATTACAGGCGTGTGCCACCACACCCAGCTAATTTTTGTATTTTTAGGAGAGACGGGGTTTTGCTATGTTGGCCAGGCTGGTCTTGCACTCCTGACCTCAGGTGATCCACCCGCCTTGACCTCCCAAAGTGTTGGGATTACAGGCGTGAGCCACCATGCCCAACCTAATGGTTAACTTTATATTCCTAGGATAAATATATAAAAACAGTACTCTTTGCCATAAATATAAAGTTACCATAAAAATGCAGAGAATACTGAACAGTTTTGTTAGATCCTGCCTGCCAAAGCTCTGAGCTTAAAGTCTACTTTCTTAGGCAGTCAAGAGAGTGTTACAAA
Source organism: Piliocolobus tephrosceles (assembly GCF_002776525.5). Classification (NCBI taxonomy): domain Eukaryota; kingdom Metazoa; phylum Chordata; class Mammalia; order Primates; family Cercopithecidae; genus Piliocolobus; species Piliocolobus tephrosceles. The sequence continues at coordinate 29,220,675 of NC_045453.1, read as the reverse complement.
CATATGAGGATCAAAGGGAGAATTTCTCCTCAAAGCAAGCAGAAGGTCTGAAGGACGGCAAAATGGGCATCACTGTCCTGCCAGACAACGCTTCACAGAGACACGCAGTGCCTGGCTGTGCGCCTCCCCAGGGCAGCACCGCTACCACCAGCAATCTCTCCATCCCTGGGAGTGCAACCAATAACCATGCTCTTCCTTTGAGGCCCAGAACAAATGCCCCTCCCTTTATAAAGCCATTTCTCACCAGCAGACTAAAGAAGGTTCTCTGGCCCCTTAATGCCAGTATCTTTACCATCTATTTGGTACCTGGCCTCAAAAAGCAAAGTAGAGCATGATGTTTCCTATAACTTATGATTCCTGCAGGACCGCAATCTCCCTGAGCGCAGGAACCGTGTCATCCACATCTTACCTTCCCTTGGAATCTATGCCATCATCTTAACATGGCAGACACAATAAATACTTCTGGCTGAATATCAACCGATTCCCAAATGTCTTCTTTGAATTTCTTTTCTTAAAAGAAAGCTTAATAAGACAGATTCCTCATTCTAAGAAGCCTTTATTCACAGTCACCCCAAAGTGGACACAACTCACCGCCCGCACTGACTCTTCCCCACTCACCCCTGCCTGCCTCTGGGCCTAGACAACGGGAGCCACCCAGCGTCCTCCTCCACAGCTAGGATTTTTACAATAAAACTAATGCACATCCCATCTGGCTTAAAGCTGCCTTCTGGCTTCCTGCTGCTCTTAGAATAAAATCCGTAAGCCCCAATGTGGCCCCCAGGCCCTGCATGAGACAACTCCTGCCTAACTCTTCAATCTCATCTATTCCCCTCGCCGGCCCTCCATTCTCACACTTTCTGTTCCCTGAACTCGCAAAGTCCTCTGTTACTTCTGAGCTTTTGCACATGCTGTTCCTGCTGCCTAAGAGGCTGCTACTCAGGCTGTACGCAGCTGGCTCCCTTGTGCCCTGCGGGTCTCAGCTCAAACCTCCAGAGATGCCTCTGCCAACCACCACTATGCCAGCCTCTCTCCCTCCAACGTATGGCCTCATGTCTTTCCTTCCTGGCATCGGTCACAATCGAGTCTGCCTTGCTCATCTAGCTGAGTGTCTCTCTCTCCAATCAGGATGTGGGATGCAGGAGGGCAAGGGCCTTCATGGATCTTCTTCAGCATGCTATCCCACAGATCAGGGCCTAGAAGAGGCGCTGGCCCCTAACCATCACTCAGTGAAAGCTGCTGGCTTTCACAACAGGGAGCAATAACACAGTAGGGAGGGGAATGAAATACAAACAGGGTTGATACAGGCAAAATACAGTCAGAAGCTGCTGGCATCCATGACATTAAATGAAGCAGCACGCTTTCGATGGGTCAACAGTACACCCAAGACACACACACATTTTGGCTTCAGCAGCAGCAGCGCCATTAAAGCAAAGCATCAGTATTTCCTCCACGTGAGCTGGGGGTAGCTCTCATGTCTAGTTACTTGCCAACCATGCGAGTATTTACTGAGGGCATGCTACATGCCCTGGAGAGAATAAGCCCTGCGGATAAAGAGATGAACAAGCCTTGTTTCCTACCCTGGAAAACTAAGTCCGGTGGGGAAACAGACATACACATATGCAACTACATGACGATGGGAGAAGTGAGATAACCAGGTGCTTGGGGAGTGGAAGGAGGTTTAGCACCAGGGAGTCACAGAACAAGTAAGAACCATAGAACTGAGGCTCACGGGGGAGCAGGCCCTCCAGGACAGCAGGTCCACTAGAGGAAACTGAGGCAGCAGCACGTTCAGGAAATAGCCCTCCTGTGGTCTGACCTGGACTGGCAGGCAGTGGTCAGGTGATAAGAGGTCACTGGGGTCTGTACTTCCAGCAACCAAGAGCCATGGAAGCAGAAAAGCAACTTATGAGAGCTGATTTCAGAAAGAACAAGTGGAGGGAAAGAACCCTAAACCATCTGATTTCCTCAGCTACGGAGAAGGAACAAATGGTACATGTCAGGAACTCACCGTGTGGCAAACTTCCGCTTTTATCTCTTTCAAGGCTCGCTCAGAAAACACGCAGCCGCAGCACCGAAGGAAGCAGAACCTGGAGAAATAACCCAGTGGGGAAATGACTGTATTAATCACATGATCAACTCACATTTATTCGGTTGATACAAAGGCCACGATCCACAAAGATTAAAATAGTTACATTTCACTCCATTAAAAAAAATCAGTGTGTTCTCATAGAAAAGGGCCAGAAAAAAAAGAAAAATCAGTTATATCCAAAATAAAAAACATCAAAACTGAAACCACAACCATAAAAAGTCAAAAGAACAGGAACTCCGGGAGGAAATATTTTCAATAAATATAAGATTCAGAGCTTATTTTGTGAATATTCAAAAAGGTCTTAGACAGCAACAGTCAACATCATAATAGAAAAATGACCAAAGAGGACCAACATGCAGTTCACACAAAAAATATATAAAGACCAAAGGATTCTTAACCTCAAATGTTAAAAGAAATGCCTTTTAAAACCATGACACATCAATTTTTTATCTATCGGGCAGTAATTCAAGAGATTGGGGCTGGGCACAGTGGCTCACACTTTTAAATTCCAGCACTTTGGGAGGCCAAAAGTGGGAAGATCGCGTGAGGCCAGGAGTCTGAGATGAGCATGGGCAACATACTGAGAATCTATCTTTAAAAAAAACTTTTAAAAAACTTAGCCAAGTGTGGTGGTGGGCTCCTGCAGTCCCAGCTACTAGGGAGGCTGAGGTGGGAGGATGGCCTGAGCTATGATAGTGCCACTGCACTCCAGCCTAGGTAACAGGGACAGATTCTGTCTCTTTAAAAAAAAAAAAAAGAAAAAAAGAAAAGAGACTGAAAGTATACAGTGGGAAACTGAGGACATAGGCACATTTGTTGTCAGGTGGATACAACACAGTACAATACTTCATGAAGCCAATTTGGCAGTACCAAATAAAGTGTGACTTTTAAGAATTTCTCCTACAGAAACATGCCCACAAGTGTGCAAACATACAAATGTGTGTTTAGGAAGTTGTGTAGTATAGCAAGGTAAAAAGGAAAGGAAGTAAGTCACCTCCATGTTCCTCAGTAGGGAAATGGTCAAATAAATTATAAACACCCAAACAGCTATTAAAAAGAAGGTAAATCTGTACTCAAGGTCACGAAAATATGTCCAAGGTAGACAGGGTAGAAGGAAAAAAAGATGTTATTAAAAACATATAATATGACCCCATGATGGTTTGGGAAGAATACATGTTGATTTCTACATCTATATGCAGAGGCGTGGAGAAGCGTGGATATGGGTGTGTGGTGTGGGGGAGGGGAGCATTAAACATCAAACAACGAATAATGCCACCACCATGGCTGGAGAGCAGCATAAAGCACTTTCACATTTCACTTTAGGCATTCCTTGGAAAACGCCACAGGACAAATTTTCTCTAATTTCCCAGGGATTATAGCAGACGCAGATCGGCCTAACCAAAATCCAGTTCATAACACTGCACTAAATTCAATGAATGTTGTTTAGAATTTTTAAAATCCTATTTTATAGATACTTACAAAATATTAATTAGGAAGCTATTTTTCTTTTTACAAAGGCCCAATGTTTTTATTACAGTAACAGTTTATTTCTACTTTTCTATATATTTAAATCTTCATTATACAAACTTTGCTAAATACAGCTGGTCCTCTATACCCACGCGTACCACATCTGTGAATTCAACCAACCCGGATCAAAAATCTTTGGGAGGAAAACTGAATGCATTTGTACTGAATGTGCACGGACCTTTTTCTTACCATTATTCCTCGAACAATACAGTATAACAACGATTTACACAGCATTTACATTGTATTAGGTATTATAAGTAATGTAGAGTTGATTTAAAGTATACAGGAGGATGTGTGTAGGTTATATGCAAATACTATACCATTTTATATCAGAGACCTGAGCATCCATGGATTTTGGTATCCACATGGGATCTGTGAACCAGTCTCCCACATATATCAAGGGATGACCATATACAAACTAAGCCAATCATCAATTTCAAGTGTGGAGGCTCTTATCAATAACAGATGGACAAAGTCAAAATAAGCAAAGCTCAATTCACTGGGTAAGAGAAAAAGGAGAAGAAACTGACCAGCAAACCAAAGGAGAAACAACAGAGGAAGCCACAATCAGAGCAACAGGCTGCAGGGGACTCCTACTCGAGACCCCACTGTGGAGCTCGTTTCTGCTAAGTTCCTCTTTTGGGGTGAGCTACAGTTTTCTTAAAAACAAGTGGGAAGCCAAACACGAAAGGTTACATATTGTATGATCCTATGCATACGAAATATCCAGAAGAGGTAAATCCACTGAGACAGAAACAGACTGGAAATGAGGAGTACCTATGTAGTGGGCAGAGGGTTTTCCTTTTGGGGTGATAAAAATGTTCTGGAACCAGATAGAGGCAGTGACTGTACAACACTGTGAGTGTACTCAATGCCACTGAAACACAGACTTTAAAATGGCCAATGTTATGTGACTTTCACCTCAAATACAAACGTGTGTGTGTGTATATATACATGCGCACACGCGCGCACACACACACACAGAAGTGGGACATGGTTAGGTAAATGAGTCTGGTTCCCCAGAATATGTCCTACTTGACCCCAATGGTGGTTTAAATTCAGATTATTTGAAGAAGAGTGTAGTATCTAAAAGCAAAAGGTCCTGGGCCCTAAACTGTACTCTCCAAATTCATGAAGCCCCTAGTTGTTCCATTTCAGAACAGGACAGTTAGTTGCCCTGGCAGAGTCTGCCACATGCAACATTCCTTGGCACCCTAAGAGGGTGTCCATGTACCCCTGTTAAATAAACAGACACCAATGGGCCAGAATGCTCAAGATTAAATACTGCTGGCTCAATAAAACCGTTTTTACTTATTCGAGATGCTTTGCCCCACCCCTTTCCTGAATGAAAATAGTAAAAAATGCTACCTTTCAATATGTCATGTGTTTGATAGAAGATTCCAGAGGGCAGTCTAGACTACCAGCTATTAAGGATACAGGCATACCTTGTTTCATTGTGCTTTGCAGATACTGTGATTATTTTGGACTAAAGGTTCATGGCAATCCTGCACCCAGCAGGTCTGTCAGCATCTTCCCAGCAGCATGTGCTTATGTCATGCCTCTGTGTCACATTTTGGTAATTCTCAAATATTTCAAATGTTTTCATGATTACTACATCTGCTATGGTGATCTGTGCTCAGTGACGTTTGAGGTTACTTTTGTAATTGTTTGGGGTGCCAGGAACCACACCCATAAAAGATGGTGAACTCAATTAATAAATGTGTGTGTTCTGACTGCTCCATGAACTGGCCATCCCCCCACCTCTCTCCTTCTCAGTTCTCCCTATTCCCTGTGACACAACAATATTGAAATTAGGCCAATTGAGAACCTTACCATGGCTTTTAAGTGTCCAAATAAAAGGAAGAGTTACACATATCTCACTTTAAATCAAAAGCTAGAAATGATTAAGGTTAGTGAGGAAGGCAGGTACAAGATAGGCCAAAAGCCAGCCTCTTGAACCAAACACTTACCCAGGCTGTGGACGCAAAGGAAAAGTTCTTGAAGGAAATTAAAAGTGCCACTCCATAAACACAGGAATGGTAAGAAAGTGAAACAACCGTATTGCTGATAGGAAGAAAGTGTTAGTGGCCTGGACAGAAGATCAAACTAGCCACCGTGACAGATCCTTAAGCCAAAGCCTAATCCAGAACAAGGCCCTGACTCTCTTCAATTCTATGAAGGCTGAGAGAGGTGAGGAAGCTGCAGAGGAAAAGCTGGAAACTAGCAGAAATTGGTTCATGAGGTTTAGGGAAAGAAGCGTCTCCATAACATAAAAGTGCAAGGTGAAGCAGCAAGTGCTGATGAAGAAGCTGCAGCAAGTTCTCCAGAAAATCTAGCTAAGATCATTAAAAAAGATGGGTACATTAGACAACAGATTTTCAGTGTAGGTAAAATAGCCTGTATTGAAGAAGATGCTACGTAGGACTTCTACTACTAAAAAGGAGAAGTCAACGCCTGGCTCCAAAGCATAAGGACAGGCCAACTCTCGCTAAGGTCTAACGTGCCTGGTGACTTTCAGTTGAGCCAACGTTCATTTACCGTTTGAAAACCCTAGGGCTCTTAAGAATGATGCTAAGTCTACTTTGCCTGTGCTCTCGAAATGGAAGAACCAAGCCTGAATGACAGCCCATCTGTCTATAACATGGCTTACGGAATATTTTAAGCCCAATGTTGAGACTTACTGCTCAAAAAAAAAAGAGATCCCTTTCAAAATATCACTGCTCATTGACAATGCACCTAAGTCACATAAGAGCTCTGATGGAGATGTACAAGGAGATTAAAGTTGTTCTCATGGCTGCTAACACAACCACCATTCTGCAGCCCATGGATCAAGGTGGAAATTTGACTTCAAAGTCTTATTATTTAAACATATATTTCATGGCCAGGTGCGGTGGCTCACGCCTGTAATCCCAGCACTTTGGGAGGCTGAGGTGGGCGGATCACAAGGTCAGGAGATCGAGACCACAGTGAAACCCCATCTCTACTAAAAATACAAAAAATTAGCCGGGCGCGGTGGCGGGCGCCTGTAGTCCCAGCTACTCAGGAGGCTGAGGCAGGAGAATGGCGTGAACCCGGAGGCGGAGCTTGCAGTGAGCCGAGATCGCACCACTGCACTCCAGCCTGGGCGACAGAGCGAGACTCTATCTCAAAAAAAAAAAAAAAAAGTATATATATATATATACACACACACACACACATATATATATACACACATATATATATATATATATTTCATAAGGCTACAGCTGCCATAGCCTTCCTCTGCCATTCCTCTGATGGATCTGGGCAAAGTAAATTGAAAACCTTCTGGAAAGTATTCACCATTCTAGATGTCATTAAAACATCTGCATTTGGCCGGCTGCGGCGGCTCAGGCCTGGAATCCCAGCACTTTGGGAGGTTGAGGCAGGCAGATCATCTGAGGTCAGGAGTTTGAGACCAGCCTGGCCAACATGGTGAAACCCCGTCTCTACTAAAAATACAAACATTAGCCGGGCGTGGTGGCGGGTACCTGTAATCTCAGCAACTTGGGACGCTGAGGCAGGAGAACTACTTGAACCCAGCAGGTGGGGGTTGCAGTGAGCTGAGATTGTGCCCCTGCACTCCAGACGGGGAAACAGAGCCGGACTCCATCTCAAAAAAAAAAAAAGAACAACTGTGATTCATGACAGGAGGGCAGAATATCAACAGTAACAGGTGTCTGGAAGAAGCTGGTTCCACCCCATGGATGACTTGGAGGGTTTCAAGACTTTAGTGGAGGAAGTAATGCAAGTGTGGTAGAACAACAGCAAGAGAGTGAGTTAGAAATGGAGCCTGAAGATGATGGAATTGCTGCAATCTCATGATAAAACCCACATGGATGAGGAGCTGCTTCTTATGGATGAGCAAAGAAAGTGGTTTCTTGAAGATGCTGTGAATATTGTTGACATGATAGATGTGAAATATTACATAAGCTTAATTGATAAAGCAGTTGCAGCGTTTGAGAGAATTGATTCCAATTTTGAAAGGTCTACTATGGGGGAAATGCTATTAAACAGCATCACATGCTACATACAGAGAAATCTTTCGTGAAAGTCAGAGTCTATCGATGCAGCAAATTCTATTCCTGTCTTACTGTGAGACACTGCTACAGCCACGCTAACCTTCAGCAACCACCACCCTGATCAGTTAGCAGCCATCGACATCAAGGCAACATCGAGGCTCCACCGGCAAAGATGATGACTCACTGAATGTTCAGATGATTGTTAGCATTCTTTAGCAATAATTTTTAATCAAGATAGGTACTTTTTTTTTTGACATAACGCTTTGCACACTTAAAAGATTATAGTATAAACATCTTTTTTTTTTTTTTTTTGAGATAGGGTCTCGCTCTGTCACCCAGGCTCTGCAGTGGCATGATCATACCTCACTGTAGCCTTGAATTCCTGGGCTCGAGCAATCCTCCTGCCTCAGCCGCCCAAGTAGCGAGTTCTATAGGGGCATGCCACCATGGCTGGCTAACTGAAAATAAATTTTGTTTTGTAAAGACAGTGCCTCACCTTGTTATCCAGGCTGGTCTCAAACTCCTAGCCTCAAGCAATCCTCCTGTCTTGGCCTCCCAAAGTGCTGGGATTACAGGTGGGAGCCAGCGTGCCCTGCTAAAGATAACTTTTATACGTACTAAGAAACCAAAATTTTCTGTGACTTGCTTTACAGTAATATTTGTTTTATTGTGGTGGTCTGGAATAGAACGCACAATATCTCCGAGGTATACCTGTACTTCTCAACAGTGGGGGGAAAGGGCTTAACACTTTTGCTTAGTGAGACATCCTATGAAAAAGCATGTACTAACCCATTCAACTCTTCATATTTTTGAAAGAGGAAAACATACAGGTTGCTTACATTTGCTACACAAAATCTCAACCATAAGATTCCTGGTACTATAGCCAGGGAATCTGTTACAAATTCAAGGTAAGTTAACATTTTTTTGAGCCTTTGGTTGACTGATTAACCACAGGTTCCATAACTCTGCCTGCTACTGCATAACTTTCAGCATTTGTGACCAAGTGCAGTGGCTCCCACATGTTATCCCAGGGCTTTGGGAGGATCATTCAAGGCCAGGAATTTGAATCCAGCCTGGCCAACATAGGGAGACCCTATCTCTACAAAAATAAAACTTAGTGGCTGGGCGTGGTGGCTTACGCCTACAATCCCAGCACTTGGGGTACTTGGGCAGGAGGATCGCTTGAGGCCAGTAACTCAAGACCAGCCTGGGCAACAAAGTGAGATCTCATCTCTACTAAAAAAAAAAAAAGGATAAAAATAAAACTATAAAACATAATAAAAATTAAAAATTAGTAACTAGAAGGAAATGGGATTTGCCCTTCGCTTTCTGTCCCACAGGAAAAGATGATCTAAGAACTAAACTCAGGTTTCATTAAGTGTCACATGAGAACTTTTCAGAATCCCACTTCACTTCAGGTTTTGTTTCCCTACCTCAAGAACAGAAGGCCACAGACCAGGCTAGGTCTTGCTGGAAGTCCTGTAGCAATGGCTGATGAAAATGAATGTGCTCATGACCGAGCACCACTTCCTCTAAGGCGCTACCAAACCAAGGACACCAGAAAGAAAGTCACATGACTGCTAAGCTATGGCACCACTGCTACCAAGACCGGCATTATTCCTCCAGCCTCCCACGTCATCTGTCCCAGGTGCGTCACTAACCTGTGTCGGCCATTCATCTCCAGGCCCACAACGGGGCAGATGAAACGTGCCCGCTGGAGGTCATCATGCTTGTCACCTTTAGTATTTCCTTTATCCCCTTCCCAGGCAGGATTATCAGAAAGCTTCAGCTCTGTCACATTCTGGGAAAAACCATTAATATTTTAACAATTCATTTGATAAACAGATCATCCTTTGCCTTAACCACCTAAGTCAACAAATTGTTATTCTAGCCCTTCCCATCAAAATCTCTTCCTCATAGTTACTTTCCTCTGGTCCATAAGAAACACAGATAAAATATTAAACTATAAATAGAAAACAGAAAACAAGGCCGGGACATGGTGGCTCATGCCTGTAATCCCAGCACTTTGGGAGGCCGAGGTGGACAGATCACCTGACACCGGGAGTTCAAGACCAGCCTGACCAACATGAAGAAACCTTCTCTCTACTAAAAATACAAAATTAGCCGGGCATGGTGGAGCACGCCTGTAATCCCAGCTCCTCAAGAGGCTGAGGCAGGAGAATCACTTAAACCCAGGAGGCAGAGGTGCAGTGAGCCGAGATCGTGCCATTGCACTCGAGCCTGGATAACAAGAGAGAAACTCCATCTCAAAAAAAAGAAAACAGAAAACAAGATCTTTTCAATTCACTGACTAGCAAGTAAATTAGTTATTTCTACCATACAAATTTTTTTAACTTAAGGAAAAGTACCTTCTCATATAAAAAATTAGTCCACTAAGAGAAAGTTTTGCATGGGTTCCACCCAGAATGGAATGCTTTCTCTCCTGAGGCTGCTTCATGTTATTGACCATCTATATTTATATAATTGTTGAAAAAAGCAAGACAAAAAAAAAATATATATATATATAAATCATTGAATAGACAGTAAAATCTGAGGCCGTGCCCTAAAAGTTAAGGCAGAATATTAGCCAGAAAATACCGTCATACTCCAAGACACAGCTATTCAGGTTTTCAAGAATTTCCAACTTTACAAAGAATTTGATACAATAGCTCTAGTTTCGCATTCAAGGCACTTCTTCATATTTAATGAGGCCATTTTGACTTCAACACTCTAGAGAGCAGCTGAGTGTCTCAAAAGGCAAATCACCATTCATACATCAGCTTCCTGGCTGAGAACTAGCACGTGTCTCACTGAGTTCTCTGCTCCGAGTATTTGTGGACTATCAACTGACAGTAATGACAATCTTATGTATTAGCACTGTTTTATTTGTATCCTTTTTTTTCTTTACTGTTCTAATTTCTTGGAGATCTTTTCCATTAAAGATTCAACTACATAAAACTGAATATTACATGTATTTTAAGTATAGAACTGTAAGAATTAATTTCAATAACTGCAATTTTTTTCTCATCACATGAGTAATGTGCTGATGTCACAAGGTTTGAGAGAGGCACATCTTACATATGCAAGTGAAAACCCAATCATAGCACTTACGAACTACTAAAGAATCGTTCATCACATTTTTGATGTAAGACGATTCACACTACCACAGGTTTTCCAGGAATAAATTCTCTTCCACAAGGTAAAAGACCACTAAAATCAGAACAATTTCTACAGCACTATCATTAGCTACATTTCAGAATTACAAACTTGCCTGAAATGAACATATCCTGTCATCAATCCCAAGAATTTGAACAAAAAGCCTAATATAATAATACGAAAGAAAGAAAAAGAAGGCAAAACCTAGAGCCTTAGACTGGGAGTTAAGGGATCTGGTTCTGGTTTAACTACTTCACTAGCCATGTGGCCTCAAGTAAGTCATTTACAGTGAGATGAAGGTTTGACTAGCCTCACGGTCCTCAAATTCTTCACTACCTTTCTTTTCTCCCACTGACTATATTTAAAAAGCTGTGTCCTCTCAAGAAAGTTCCTTTATCAAAAAAACTTGTTTTTTCAACTTTTATGGAAGAACTTTAACTGCCAATCAGAACCTCTAATCACCAGATGGTAACCACATGATTTAACAGTGATCCACAAAATTCTCTAATTCTACAAAAGTACCTTCCAAACCCAAAATCCAAGTAGGTGAATCTTAATTACAAAAATAATGCCTCCCAACATTAATACAGAACATCAAAAATTTCAAAGCACAGCACACAGGTGAAATCACAACAGATTTATAATGAAGGAAGTACACATGGTGGAACTCGTGGCTCGAGATTTACGTGACCTCCCAAGGTCATATGTGTATTAGATGGCCGGGTGGGAATGGAATCCCAAATTTCTGAGTTCAGTCTTTAACGTGTATAAATTCTACAAAATAAACCTCAGCCACTTTTCAGACCCTCACAGCACTTCAGAATCACTAGTGTTACCTTAATGCTTTTAATGTGAGATGCTGCCTTCCCAAGAGCCTTTTCTGCAGATTTGTCCAAGAGAAACTCAATGACGGCATCTTTGTTATAAAGTCTGCAATAGTAAGTATTAGAATATTATGTCAACAAGCAACTTTCAAATAACCAAAGGAGGAAGAATAAACTGACCACAATCCAAAAGTCATTTACATTTGATAAGAGAAATGCCTTGAATTATTAAAAAGTAAATTTAACCCTGTTTCAACTATTTCCAGAGCATACAAAGAAGGAAATTATTTATTTCTTTATTTGAGACAGTGTTTCACTCTTGTCGCCCACACTGGAGTGCAACAGTGCTATCTTGGCTCACTGCAACCTCCGCCTCCCTGGTTCAAGCAATTCTCCTGCCTCAGCCTCCCAAGTAGCTGGGATTACAGGCGCCCACCACCATGCCTGGCTGATTTTTGTATTTTTAATAGATACAGGGTTTCACCATATAGGCCAGGCTGGTCTCAAACTCCTGACCTCAGGTGATTCCCTTACCTCAGCCTCCCAAAGTGCTGGGATTACAGGCATGAGATAATGCGTCCAGTCAGAAATTAGTTTAAATCAAAGGTGGCAAACTGGCAGTCAGAAGGCTGAATGTAACCTGAACAAGGATTTTTTTAATTGTGAAATTTAATGTATAAGTACACATTTCCTATTTTTCTTTAAAAATTAAAACCAGAAGGTGTGGAATCACTAGGCCCACACCACTGAGCTGTAAAAAGTGGCTGGAACTGAGTGGCAGCTCCTGCTTTGAACAGGACATGGACTCTCCAGTATTCTCCATTCCCTGCCATTCTCTCCTGTTCCTCGCATGGCTCCTTCATGTGTTTATGCTTATAACTTACCTTCTATTGGCCCCTGAGTTCGCACAGGCTGGGGTACAGTGGTGGAATTATAGCTTACTACAGCCTCAAAGCCTCAACCACCCAGACTCACAGGCTCCTCCTGCCTCAGCCTCCTGAACAGCTGGGACTACAGGAACATGCCACCATGCCAGGCTAATTTTATTTTTTGTAGAGGTGTGGTTTCACTATATTGCCCAGACTAGTCTCGAACTCCTGGATAAGTGACCCTTCCTCCTCAGCCTCCCAAATGGTAGGATTACAGGCGTGAGCCACTGCGCCCAGCCCGGCCCAAGTTTTCAAACCATGGATTAAATAAACCAAACTGACTAGAAGAGTGCAGAACTATGTTCAGAGACAGGGAACGACAGCCTATGCTTCACAAATCTGCTTGGGATAATTCACGCTTGAGGAAGGGAAAACTGCATTTACACATCAAAATCACTTCATAAACTCATCTTCACTAACTGTAAAAACCATACCTGCCAAGTTCACAGGCAACTATTGGTCGTCTTAATATTTCCTGACTTAGAGTACAATAGTTCCATTGGGCTACTAATTCAGCATCTTTGTCCACCTAATAAAAAACAAAAAAATTCAATTAATTTTCATCTCTGAAAGACACATGGTTCACAGTTCTACATATAAAAGTATATTCAGTAATACCACACCGTAATGATTTTTCTTTTTTAAATCAAAGATAATGAAAATGACACAGGAAGTTGGGTTTTGTTTGTTTGCTTTTGAGATGGGGTCTCACTCTGTTGCCCAGGCTGGAGTGTAGTGGCGCAATCTTCGCTCACTGCAGCTTCCACCTCCCGGACTCAAGCAATCCTCCCACCTCAGCCTCCGGAGTAGCTGGGACTACAGGTGCACACCACCACGCCTGGTTAATTTCCATATTTTTTGTAGAGACGTGGTTTTGCCATGTTGCTCTCAAACTCCTGGACTCCACTGATCCGCCCATCTCAGCCACCCAAAATGCTGGAATTACAAGCATGAGCAACTGTGCCTGGCTGAAGTCAGGATTTTAAAAGTCACAAGTAATTAATACTACATCAAATAAAGGCCCATCTAAATATGACATGTACAAAGAAAAAGAGTTTATATAAAATTACTAAACTATTCATGCAAGCCACATACAAATATTAACATCTGAATCTTCATAATAAATTAGGGAGGCCACACAAAAGAGAAACACAAAGTGTGTTAGATTAATTTCTAACAATGGGAAAGCCCCCTCAGTTGTGGCAGATTTTAAAGACTTAAGAACTAAGAAGACAAGCATTTTTTTTTAAAAGTTCAGAACAAAGACTACATAATACTTTATAAAATGTTCAATTTAATAGAAATAAGTGTTTTGGGGCTGACTTACTAAGGGATACATCAAACTTTATCCATAGTATGAAAATCAGACATAAGACCCTCGCTGGCCCTCGAATGACATTTCCACATACATCATATTCCATGTCCTACTCCTCCCATTCCTGTTTTCCCTTCACTGTTAGACTGCACCACTCTTTCCCAGTCTTCAAATGCCGAACCTGAATAATGTAACATGGCACATTTGGAAGAAAACAGGAAGAGAAAAGAAAAAAAGACAACAAAAACAATTCCGCTGAATTTATTTTGTTAATTTATTTTTTGAGACAGGGTCTTGCTCTGTTGCCCAGGTTGGGCTGCAGTGGCACAATCACAGCTTACTGCAGCCTCAATTTTCCTGGGCTCAAGCAATCCTCCCCCTTAGCCTCCCAAGTAGCTAGGACCACAAGCAAGCGCCACTATTCCCAGCTAACTTTATTTTATTTTTCTTAAGAGGTCTCCCTGTGTTGCCCAGGCTGTTCTCCAACTGCGGGGCTCAAGTGATCCTCCTGCCTCACTCTCCCAAAGTGCTGAGTTTACAGGTGTAAGCCAACACACCTGGCCCTCTGAATTTAATTTTTAAAGTAAAAACTGCTTAAGTGCTTACTGTGTGCCAGGCACCGTGCTAAGCAGTTTCCATGACTTAACTTTTTAATCCTCAGAAAAACCCTATGAGTTAGTATTTTCACTTTTGTAGATAAGGAAAGCGAGGCACCAAGAGGTTAGGTTATATTCAAAAAGCACCTCAGAGAGTTGGGGACAGGGAGAAAAGTGACAAATCACTCCTTATCCAGGCCTTTAAAAATTGGTTCCCCCCAAAAAGCAGTAAAAAATGTCTTTACCAGGGTCTCTCTTCTTTTCTAGGGTCTTTCACCTTTTAAGTTTTTACATATCTGTACTGGAAAGACAAGTGTTTTGGGGTTTTTTTTTTTTTTTTTTTTGAGACGGAGTCTCGCTCTGTCGCTCAGGCTGGAGTGCAGTGGCGCTATCTCAGCTCACTGTAAGCTCCGCCTCCCGGGTTCACGCCATTCTCCTGCCTCAACCTCCTGAGCAGCTGGGACAACAAGCGCCGGCCACCACGCCCAGCTAATTTTTTGTATTTTTAGTGGAGACAGGGTTTCACTGTGTTAGCCAGGATGGTCTCGATCTCCTGACCTTGTGATCTGCCCACCTTGGCCTCCCAAAGTGCTGGGATTACAGGCGTGAGCCACCGTGCCCGGCAAGACAAGTGTTTTTTCTATACTTTCACTCACAACACTCAATACTTCCAGAACACTTCTGGCAAAATGCATGGGATTCCCCCACACCAAGCAAGTCTCTGATAGCAACCATGTGTCTCACAACTAAACTCAACTCTGATACCACCTATTTGGATATGGCCTCAGATCCCAAAGGTTAAGGGCTCAGTCCCATAATTCTGTCCCCTACCCCGACTTTAGATGCTAATCACAAGTTCAAAAGTTGTCACCTGTGCTTCTGTCTATAAATCAAAGGCTACCACAATCGCCCACTCAGGTTTGATAATCTGCTAGTGTCTCACAGATGTGGGAAAACAGTTCAGTTACCATTGCTGATTTATTACAAATACATTTTAAGGACACAAATAAACAGCAAGATAAAGAAGCACATAGGGTATAGTCTGCAAGGGTCCAAAGTGCAGGGCTGTCCCCATGGAGCTGGGGTGAGTAACTCTCCTGGCATGTGGATGTGGTCGGCAACCCAGAAAATCTCCAAATCCTCAACTTCTTTATGGCGACCTCCCCATGTAGGCCTGATGGATTATTAACTCCATGCCCAATTCCTCTCCTCCTCCCTAAAGGATGGGGGTGAGGTGGGGTTGAAAGTTCCAAGCTTCTAATCTTGGTTTGGTGTTTTTGGTGACCAGCCCCCATCCAGGAGCCCACCAAGAATTGCCTTATTAGAACAAAAGATGATCCTGTCACCCAGGAAATTACAAGGAATTTACGTGCTCTGCGTTAGGAACCAGGGCAGATTTCACAATATTGATTTGAAATGTAAGCTCCACCAGGGCTAGACTCTGTCTTATTCACTGCTATATCCCTGGGTCCTACAACAATGTATATATGGTAACCACTTACTAAGCATCTGTTGTGTGAATAGTGACAACAAAAATCCATCCTGCCTAGGCATTTCTGGCTCTTCCTTCTTTTCTACGCTCTTCCGACACCTGTTTCTTGTGAAGCCTTTCATTAAGCTACTCTTTTTCAGCCCAGGGCACAAGAAAACAAAACTGAGCTGAACACTTTTTTGGTAAAAGCCAAGAAAGCACTCATGAATGCTAATTATCCAGCATTAGCCTGTTTAAATGTAGGTATGATCAGAGGATACACTTCACCCTCTTGGATATTCATTCATTCTCATATTCACACATATTTTTTAGGTGTCTATTATGTGGCAGACACATGGTAGGGGTTACAGACAGGACACCCAAGGTTCCTGTCTACATGGGAAAGAGACAATAAACAAGTAACACAGTGGTAGGCACTGTAAAGAAGAGAAGAGACAATATTGGAAGTGAGGCACATTTCGGCTACAGTGGACAGATAACATTTGAGTAAAGAACTGAATGAAGTAAAGAAACTCATCATGTGACAGTCTCAGTGAAGAATATTTCAGATGGATGAATTCACACTCCAAGTTGAAGAACAAGAGGCCTGTTTAGCTAGAACAGTATGAAAGAGGTGGAGAGGGGCAGAAGATGAGATCAGAAACACAGGCTGGGTCTGCTCACAGCGCCTGATGAGATTTTATTCTTAATGTGATGGGAAGTCACTGGAATGCCTCAAATGCAATAGTGACATAAGGGGTTTACCTTTTAAAACAAACTCTCCGGCTCCTGAATCAGAATACATGAAGTCTCCACGTGTGCCAGGCACTCTACTAGGTGCTTTACAAGTATTTTATCATTAAAAAGTAATTACTAGTGCTAACTTTGAAATCCCAAATAAGTGGATGGGAATCCTGGCTTCACTACCTACCAGCTGTGTGATCTTAGTCACTTTAATATCCCTGGACTCCGTGTTCCTGTCAGTAGCAAAGAAATTATTATAATTTCCTCCATTGCTTGTGAGATTAGGGATTATTCACTCATTTATTTATTCAGAATATTTACTGTGCCAGGAACTATGCTAGTTGCAGAGAAAAAAAGGGGGTAGCCTCTGCTATCAAGAACTTACCATCTAGCGGGGAAGACTGATACAAATCAACCACGAACAGCCGCGTGCAGGGTGATAAGACAGTCTATAAAAGGATGTGGTAAGGGAACAGTTTGGGAAGGCTTCTCTGAGCAAATGAAGTTAGTGTATACAAAACTCAATATACACTAGGTATTTGTATTATTGCTACTAGCCGCAGGTAGGGTTCAAATTCTAGCTCTGCCATTTACTAGCTTTGCAACTTTCTCCTTTTGAGCCTCAACTTCCATGTCTGAAAATGAGGATGACAGTATGTAGCCACAGGGCTACTGTGATAATTACATGCGACATCCCTGTTAAGATTACTGTCCAGTGAATGGCAATAGTCAGCACTCATTGAATGTCCACTCTTAATACTGTTGTTAATTTTGAGTCCTGTGAATGGAATAAAAGACCGCAGCTAGGTCTGGAATCCCGCTGGCTCCCCCTTCTTACTTCCTCTTGTTTCCTGGGGTCGTCAGATTCCCATCAACCCCGGTCCCCAACAGCCCGCCCACATCACTGACCTTCTCAACCTTCTTCGGCCCCTTCACCAGTTCATGCCTCTTGGGGATTGTTCCCCCGTCGCAACCCATCGCAGGACGGGAGTCAGAGCCAGCAGCAAAATCCTACAGCTGCCACTTCCGGGATTTCTGGCGCAATCCTCAGCCACTTCCGGCGCACCGCCGTGACGTAGAACGCTGGTCGCGACGTAGCGGGGCGGGGCGGCACGCTAGTCCCCACGTAGCGGGGCGGGGCGGGGCGGGGCGGGGCCGTTGCCAAGTGCCGGTCGTCATGGAGAGCGTCGCTTGGCGGCTGGGCGCGGACGGGTTTTCTCTTTCCCGTGAGACCCTGGCTTTCTACTGCACAGTCGGAATCACTCGCCCACGCTCTGGGAGGGCAGCGAGGGCGTGGGCGGCGCGTGCGCACCCACAGCGCTTTGACCTCTTTGACCCTCTCCCACGACAGCTTGTGTGGCTGCGGAGCGGGCACGTCCCTGGACTGAGAGCGCCTGGAGAAAAAGGGCCGCCCTCTTGTTTCTGCGATTAATGATGCCTAAGAACGGAATCTGCCGTATCAATGGACATTTTTGTGTTTAAAAGGAGAACGCATCTTTATTGAGCGCCAACTGTGACTCAAGCACTCACAACAAATCCTGTGAAGTGATGTTACAGCAGATTCTAGGAAGTAAGACCCTCCCTAAGGCCTGGAACTTTCTGGTGTTGCCATGCATATTGTAGATGGCATGTGTGTGAAATTTTGCAGTTTGTGTGTGTGTGTATTTCATTCACGGTTTCCTGAAGCCCAGGCTAAAAAAATTTTATTAACAATCAAGTATCATTAATAGACGATACAATAGTTCTTATAAAACATACAGTGACGTTGTTACGCCCATTCCAAGAGACAGGCTTTGTTTTATCTATAAGAACACAAATCCCTTGCTAAAAATCCATGACTGTCTGTCGGCTCTTAGGCAATTGCCTATCTATTTGTTCCTTTAATTATTATAAATATTATGGGAAAGCGCCTATAATTACCTAGCACTTTGGGAGGCCGAGACGGGAGGAGCACTTGAGCCCAGGAGTTCCAGGTCAGGCTGGACAACATGGTGAGACCCCATTTTGAAAGAAAAATTAGAAAACATTAACCAGGCGTTGTGGTAAGCTTTTGTAGTCCTAGTGGCTTCATAGGCTGAGGTGGGGGGAAGGATTGCCTGAGCTCAGGAATTCAAGGTCGCAGTGAGCTATGATCATGCCGCTGCACTCCAGCCTAGGCAACAGAGCATGACTCTGTCATTAATCTATATGTACGTATGTGTGTGTGTGTGTGTGTGTATTTGTACATATATATGACGGGAAAATTTCTGCATTGCCAAGAAGGCAGATCTTTATGATTGGATATTACCCTATTGACCTATGTGAAACAAAAACGCTGAAAGTATTTTTTACTTGGGAAGAGTTGCCCAGAAAATATGTGGATGTGAAAACTTAAAGGGCTGTATGTCAGCTTGGGGTACCTGTTACTGTGATTAATGGGAATTTTATAAAATCCCTTTAATTAGTTGGTCTCTGATTGATTTATGATTTATTTCTATGCTAACCACAATAACTGTAAGCTCTATGAGGGTAGGGATTTCGTTTTTTTAATTTAATTTAATTTTTTTATTTTTTATTTTTGAGACAGTTTTGATCTGTTGCCCAGACTGGAGTGCAGTGATGTGATCTCAGCTCGCTGCAACCTCAACCTCCCAGGATCAAGCGATTCTCCTGCTTCAACCTCCCCAGTTGCTGAGATTACAGGTGTCCACCACCATGCCTGGCTAATTTTTGTATTTTTAGTAGAGACGGGGCTTCACCATGATGGCCAGGCTGGTCTCAAACTCCTGACCTCAGGTGGTCCACCTGCCTCGGCCTACCAAAGTGCTGGGATTACAGGCGTGAGCCACCAAGCCCGGCCAGCACTTCATTTTATTCCACATTGTATCATCAGTGCCTAGAAGTCTTTGGCACACTCAATATATGAGTACATTTCCTCAGTAAACCAAAAGAAAGTACAGATTCATTGAGAAAGGGATCAAAAGCCTAGTTTTGGCAGATACTAAAACTGGTTAATACTATTAGAATTCCATTTACTAGTGAGGAAGCAGAAGCGTGGAAAGATCAAATGACTCCTTCAAGGTCACGTGGCTAGTGAGAGACCCGGGAATGAGTGCTAGCATTAGTTCTTTCTCACAGCGAAGGACAGAAGGTCAGATACAGAACAGCAGAAACATCAGCCTGTTTAGAAAGACTCAAACCAGTGTTCTTTTCTTATTTGGGGAAGAAAAAACAAAAATAGCGGCTCTAAGACATGACCGCGCGTGCACTGAGAGATTTGTAGGCATTCTTTCACTTTGGACTCACAACAATGTTAGAAGTTAGACGGTATAATGCCTCCTGTTTTACAAATGAAAACCCCAACTTGTCTTCGTTCAGGGTCCCACAGCTGGTGAGTAGAAGCAGCAGAAGATGAGGGGCTGTCTCCCATGAGGCCCGTCTGACTTAACTGCTTCTCCAAATGCTGCTGATAAAACCCAGTAGTACAGGCTGTGCTGGTGTCCTAGCTCAGGCAGCTGGAATTTTTCTCTTCCTCATTGGTTTCCTCTTTTCGAATATTAGTCTCTAGGCTACTCTGTGCCTCAGACTATACACAGCTAGAACTGTTGTGAGGGTTGTGATCATTGGTAGCAGATATGTGTTGAGAGCTGGCTGCCATGTCAGGTGCTGTGTTCAGCACTTTACTGGACTTAAACCATTTATTCTCCCAGCTCCGCTGGGAAGCAGATGTCATCATTGTCTGCTGCTTCTTCCAGTGCCTTGTTGAATGAACTAATAAAGGTTATTCCCTTACAAGCATCTTTGGAGACAACTTTGTCCTAGCCAAGCCATGGATTTTTGAGGAAGCAGAGGAATGAAATGATAAAAAAGAAAATCATTACCCTTTAGCAGAACCAGTATTTCTTAACCTTTTGGGAGTCATTGGACCTGTTTGAGAATTTGATGAAAACTTTGTACTAAGTCTCCAGAAAAGTATTGATTAGCACATATGACATTTCACATAGCGTATACATATTTGTATTTTACTCACAGCCTTCTGAATCTCAGGCTAAGAACCAGTATTTTTTTTTTTTTTTTTTTTGAGACGGAGTCTTGCTCTGTCGCCCAGGCTGGAGTGCAGTGGCCAGATCTCAGCTCACTGCAAGCTCCGCCTCCCGGGTTTACGCCATTCTCCTGCCTCAGCCTCCCGAGTAGCTGGGACTACAGGCGCCCGCCACTACGCCCGGCTAGTTTTTTGTATTTTTTCAGTAGAGACGGGGTTTCACTGTGTTAGCCAGGATGGTCTCGATCTCCTGACCTCGTGATCCACCGTCTCGGCCTCCCACAGTGCTGGGATTACCGACTTGAGCCACCGCGCCCGGCCAGAACCAGTATTTTAAATGCTGTTATAGTAAGTCCTTATAGTAGGTCTCAAATATTTCAGACTTCTTTTTTTTGTTTGTTGTTGTTGTTGTTGTTTTTGAGGTGGAGTCTCGCTCTGTTGCCCATGCTAGACTGCAGTGGTACAATCTCAGCTCACTGCAACCTCCACCTCCCATGTTCAAGTGATTCTCCTGCCTCAGCCTCCTGAGTAGTTGCAATTACAGGCATGTGCCACCATGCCTGGCTAATTTTTAATAAAAACGGGGTTTCACCACATTGGTCAGGCTGGTCTAGAACTCCTGACCTCGTGATCTGCCCGCCTTAGCCTCCCAAAGTGCTGGGATTACAGGCGCGCACCACCACGCCCAGGTAATTTTTTGTATTTTTAGTAGAGTCAGGGTTTCACCATGTTGGTCAGGCTGGTCTTGAACTGCTGACCTCGTGATCCACCCCCCTCGGCCTCCCAAAGTGCTGGGATTACAGGCATGAGCCACTGCGCCCAGCCTGTTTCAGACTTCTGAGCCATGGCAAGTTTGATTTCCTGATAGCTCTGCTCATGTGCTCTTCCATAGCTGCACTTAGCATAACTCATTTTAAGAGTTGGCATTAAACATTTTTTAAACTATATGCTATGGTTTGAGTGTGTCCCCCAAATTTCATGTGTTGGACATTTAATCCCGGTGCAACAGTGTTGGGAGCTGGGGCCTGATAAGAGGTGATTAGGTCACGAGGGCTCTGCTCTCATCCCTGGATTCATGTGTTATCTTGGGAGCGGGTTAGTGATGAGACAGTGGACTTGTAACATTGAGTTCGACCCTCTCTTGCTCTCTTGTCCTTCCACCTTCCACCGTGGGACTAGGCAGCACAAAAGCCCTTGCCAGATGCAGGCTCCTTGACCTTGGAGTTCCCAGCCTCCAGAACTGCAAGAAATAAATCTGTTCTTATTCTGTTAATGCAGCACAAAATGGACTAAGACGGTAGATATGAAAAATGTTTGAAGAACTTTACAACCATCCTTTAAGGTCATACACAGGAAGAAGTCCCAAAGATGGTTAAAACAAAGTAGAAAACTGAGGCAGGTCCTGAGATAATTCAAGATAAAAATTACTCTTAATTTGCAGTTTTAGGGAAATATTCAAAATATTCTGGCAATATACAAAGCTTTGAATGAACTGGCCCCTGGCCACCGCTCCCAGCTAATGTTGGCCACTGTTCCTTTCCTTACTAGGTTCCAGCTACACTGGCCACCCTCCTCTCCTACCTCTGTGCACATGTCTTGCTGATCCTTCTCCAGGACGCGCTTTCTCTTCATGTGTTCCTAGCTGGCCCCTCAAGGGATGCAGCCCTCTGCTCCTGGGACCCCTCCTTGGAGCCATCTTCCCTGACCTCTCCATCCAAAATAGCACTGCTCTCTCATCACACTACCCCCATCTTGCTTTATTTTCTTCTGTGCATTTGTCATGCAAATATCATGTTATAAATATAAATTTGGACATCTTATTCACCATGGAGTTTTTTGCATTGATTTTTATTTCTTAAAAATAATTGCATCAAAATATTATTTATCTTGATACACAGTGTTTTGGGCACCGCCTTATATTTTGCATTCCAGAAGAGCTCTTCTCCACCTCCTGCCTGGATTTTTTAATCTCCCTCGACTGGAAAGAAAGCGCCATGCTCCAGAGCTTTTTTTCTGTTTCCTGCAGCATCTCTAGTCATCAGCAAAGGCCTGAACAAGTAGGAGCTGCTCAATGGCTATTTGAGAAATGAATGAATGAAAGGAAAAGGGCATTAGCAAGTAACTTTGATTCACCTCCTTAGAAGTGCACACACAAATGGGCAACTTTCAGAGAGCTGGGGTGCATACATAGGGAAAATATAACATTTTAAAAAAGATGTTTATAAAAAACATAGTTGCCACGAAACCACAAACACAACTCCCCACCACTTGTCAAACTGGAGGATCTCTAACATGGGCTCTTCACCACTTCCAGCCTCCTGATGAAATTTGACTTAGTTGAGGTCGAGTTGCTACCACCACACCACCCACCATTTCCTCTTCGTTCCTTGGGAGGAAACCGTACAGAATTCTGGGCATTAAGCAACAATACTCAGCAAAAAGTTACCGAAAGCTAAAAAAATTGTGTTTAATTTTATTTGAAAGTTTTTTTCAGAGGTAATCATCTTATTAATGAGTGGAAATTCACCCTGGAATCTCTGTTTCAAAAAAAGGAAGGAGACACATTTAGCTCACGGCAGCATTTTTCATTATTTTACACCCAGTCGTTTTGTATTTTGTTGACAAAGGTCTTCAATTTGGATTCATCTCAGAAAAAAAAAAAGGACTTTTTGTTACTTATTAGAACACAATGAAAGCCTCACCTATGAACGACTAAGTTAAAGAATATAAAGCATTAGAACAGTGCTTTAGTAGCGATGTAGTAATAATTTAATAAATATATGCCACTGTTATTAAGCGTAAAACATAATTTTATCCACTGCAATAAAAATTTATTGTTTGCCTCCTCACAGTAATCCCTCCTCTTTTTAATTTTCTGTTTTTTGAAATGAAGTTGTACTCTGTCGTCCAGATTGGAGTGTAGTGGTGTAATCATGGCTCACTGCAGCCTCGAATTCCTGAGCTCAAGAGATCCTCCCACTGTAGCCTCCCAAGTAGCTGAGACTACAGGTGTGTACTATCAGGCTCAGCTAATTTTTTTGTGTTTTTTTGTAGAGACAGCATCTTGCTTTGTTGCCCAGGCTGCTCTCAAACTCCAGGGCTCATGCAACCCTCCTGCCTTAGCCTCCCGAAGTGCTGGGATTTCAGGCATGAGCCACCAAGCCTGGCCTAATCCTTCCTTCTTCCAACAATATTCCTGACTTTTGTTAGGGGATCCTGTCAGGACACAGTTCTCCACAGGTCTCTTGCCTTTCTGCACATATTCAGAGCAGAGGCACCAATGGCGTTTTGTTGTGAACTGTCTTTTAAAGGATGTTGTTTAACCATCTTCCAACAGCCTTGGAAGACAGAGATAATGTCTCCCTCCAGAGCAGAGGTCAGGTTTGTTTGGTATGCAATATATTAAAAATGAAGGTGAGGCGCGATGGCTCACACCTGTAATCTCAGCAGTTTTGCGGGCTGAGGCAAGAGGATCGCTTGAGCCCAGGAGTTTGAGGCTGCAGTGAGCTATGTTCGCACCACTGTATTCCAGCCCGGGTGACAGAGCAAGACTCTGTCTAAATACGTGTGTGTGTGTGTGTATATATACATAAAATACATATTACATATTATATATCTCACATATATAACATATATATTACATATCTAACATCTATATTGCGTAGCTTTAACATATATTACATATATAAATATATATAAAGACGACGTAACCCTCTGAGGCCAAGCCTGGTCAGATTTGCTCAGAGCCCTTTATAAAAGATTGGGGATTCCTATGCTAAGGTTCCTTGGCTTTGACACAAACCTATGTCATCAGCATCCAACTGAGCCTGCCACTGCATCACCCCCTGGGACTCGGGGGACATGGGAAATGATGTGAAGGTGAAGCAAAGTTGCTTGCGATGCCAGGAGAAAGAGTCCTTTGTCTCCAGGCACAAAAGAATGAACACTGCAGGCCTGACAAATATCCTTATGAAGGCCTGCCCGCAAGGTTGACCTTTGGTTGGTGCATGGAAACTTGGATTTTGGGAGGGTTCCCACCATTGCCAGAATTTATAAGAACGGCTCATTGTGCCTAAACTGTTTGTACGAACGTGATTCACACTGAACAACTGCTTTCCTTCTGGGAGTCTGGAAATTTTGCACATACCAGACAGAGGCTTCCCACCTGATCAGCCCCCAGTAAAACCCTGGCTGCTGAGGCTCTCATGCGCTTTCTTGGCTGACAACATTTCACACATGTTGACACAAGTGTTCCTGGGGCGAATTAAGCATGTCCTGTGTGACTCCACTGGGGGAAAACTCTCGGAAGCTTGTGCCTGGTCTCCCCTAGATTTCACCCCAGGTACCTCTTCCCCTTGCTGATCTCACTTTGCATCTGTTCGATATAGTAAGTCACAGCTGTGAGTATGACTCTATTCTGAGTGCTGTGAATTTTCCTAGTGACTCATTGGACCTGGAGGTGGTCTTGGGGACCGCTGACATAGTCTCTGATCCCCGAATCTTATGTCTTCTGTCTGCTTCCACGAAATGGTGACAGGCTAACTTGTAAATTTCAAAGATGAAACCTCAGGCCCATCACAATGCTTGAAAGACCAATCCCGTTACCTCTCAGGACATATGGGGGAGAGTGTGTGGGGTGGGTGGGAATTCCAGATCTAACCTCAGTGTTCCATGCCCTGCTTCTCGTGGAGCTTTCAGGAGCAGGCACCTGATCTAAGCCAATCCAAGCCTAATGAAGGCCTTTTCTTCTCCTCTGGCCAAGAATCAAGAAGAGTGTAACCTGGAAAAACCACCTTGCAATCATGGGAGTTAACCCAGAGCAAGTGGGACTGAGAAACTGGTCCTGGATGACACTGTTCGAGCCCCTGAAACCAGCCAGCCTTGTGGCTAGTTTGCCCCTGGATGATTTTAAGATCTATGAGTTAATAAATTTCCTTTACTGCTTAAGACATCCAATAAGATTGGATATGATTTTCTATCTCTTGTAGGAGGAGTCCTAACTGATGCAGATCATGGCTGTTCAAAGAATAGGCCCCCTGCAGGGCCTCTGTCCAATTGTAGAGAATCAAGCCTCACAAAGATGGGATCCTTCTTTTAAGGACCCTGAGACTAACTCAATAAAAATATTGAGAATGTTGACAGTGTTGACATATTGAAAATATTGAACAATATTGAACACTGAAAATATTGAACAAATATTGAAAATGTTGACAGTCTCCAGCAGTCAACATTTTACAAGCGCCTACCAGGGAAAGAGTAGCAGATAGCAGTAGGACTTGGTATCATTTCAGGTGACTTACAGCCTGGAGATGTTCTTCCAGGCTGTAGAGGTGTTTATGTGCCTGGGAGACCCAGACCTTCGCTTAAAATGAAGTGATGATGTAACCATGGCAACGTGAGCTGAGGACTCAGCTACAAGGAAAGGAAGAGGAGGTGGTTTGAGTTGAGGGGATGTCCGCGCCACTTTCATATCTGTGCCCAATGATGGGCCTCCTGTCCACACCACGCCTTCCTGTCTGCACCACCACAGGTGATAGCTTTGTTTTCCAGTACCAATCCGGTGCCTAAGAGCATAGCCCCTACCCCATCTCCCTGCAGACTTCAGGGAGAAGCACTGGAATGACAAAAGTAAACATTGGAGGCTTCACTTGGGTGACAGAGACTTTTCCAAAAAAAAGAATGCTGCAAATGATGTTTAAAGTCATGATTGTATTTAATATTATTAGGGTGATGCAAAGGCAATTGTGGTTTTTGCCATTACTTTCCATGGCAAAAACCACAGTACTTTCCATGGCAAAAGCTGCAATTACTTTTGCACCAACCAATATACATTGTAACAGATTTGAGACAAAATATAAAATTTTTCAAACTGAGCAGAATTTATCAACCCAGCATCTATAATGAATGAAATAAATTAATAGAGAACCCAACAGATCATGTTATGTTGTAAATATAACATCTATCTTAAGGTTAAAGTAACATAGCAAAAATACATATTTATGGGTGCAAGACACATACATAATTTGTACCAAGACACATACATAATTTGTACCAATCTCACAGAACTAATTCAATTCAAAACAACAAAAAAACTTACTCTATTTTCTAATGAACGCAATAAAAACCATTTCAAAACAATTTCTCTTGTGCTTCGCCAACTTACGTTTTTCCTGGCACCTGCTATACTGTGTATGTATTTCTTCATCACTTTACTGTATGACTCCCCTACTAGATTGTAGGTTCCAAGAGGGCAAGGCCTCTGCTACAGTGTTATGTCTCCAGCACCTAGAACTTGGCATGTAGTAGGCATCCAATAAATAAATGTTAAATGAGTGAATTTAAAACACGTACACGCCGGGAATGGTGGCTCACACCTGTAATCCCAGCACTTTGGGAGGCCGAGGTGGGGGATGGCCTGAGGTCAGGAGTTCCAGACCAGCCTAGTTAACATGGTGAAAACCCATCTCTACTAAAAATACAAAAATTAGCTCTTCCTTTCTCTGCCATTGTGGTGTGTGCTTGACTCTGCTTCTTGCCATGTCTTCTCATAAGACTTTCAGGATTGTGATTCCTGACCAAGAAGCAAAAACAAAATCGCCCCACTCCCCAGTGGATTCAGATGAAAACTGGTAATAAAATCAAGTACAACTCCAAAAGGAGACATTGGAGAAGAACCAAGGTGGTGGGCCTGTAAGGAATTGCACATGAGATGGCACACACATTTGTGCTGTCTGAAAGTCACAGTCATGTTACCACATCAAGCTGAAAATGTCACCACTCTCTGGAGAGTTGTACATGTTTTATTGGGAATATATTTTTTCTCTCTGAATCTGTTATGAATGCATTGGTTGGCTGGGTTCAGTAATAAATATGTGAGACTTTTCATTAAAAAAAAAAAATACAAAGATTAGCTGGGCATGGTGGTGCATGCCTGTAGTCCCAGCTACTCTAGAGGCTGAGGCAGGAGAAATGCTTCAACCCGGAAGGCAGACGTTGCAGTGAGCTGAGATGGCACCACTGCCCTCCGGCCTGTGTGACAGAGTGAGACTTTGTCTTAAAAAACAAACAAAACATGCACACATTTAATCAATATAAAATATTATTTCTACGAAGTCACTTCAAGCTGATACTGCATACTCCATATATGCTAAACTTCACAAGGTCTTTACCTCATACCTGACTCTCTTTCCTGACCCCCTGTGGGGTAAGTCAATGCCCCAGGGTTGCTTAGCCACTTGCTACTGCCAGCTTTGGGTCTTTGAGTACCAGGTCTGTTTCAGCTGATCGGTGTATGCCTCGGCTGGCTTTCCCCATAGGATAGAGTTGCACAAGTTGTGGGTGTGAAGCTAAGAGGTGAGCAGAGGAGGAAGGGAAGTAGAGAGTCCTCATCCCAATGTCCCTCTGAACTGCCGCGTGTGTCGCTCCAGCTTCTCAGCCTCCGCCTGGAGGTGCCCCAGCGCGGCAGGGCTGGGGTACGTGAGCACGGCATTCTTAGTGGCCAGCGCTACGTCCTTGAGCAGGCTGCAGAGGTGACTGCTGCCGCGGAGGATCTCGTTGCGCACGTCCCTCTCCTGGGTCTCCATGCACAGCGTGTCCACCAGCTTCTGGCCCACCGTGATGACCAGCTTGCTCTGAGTGATGATCTCCGCAGGCTGGCTGCTGCTGAGGCCGCCATGAAATGCGTTGATGGCTTTGAAGAGCGCCCCAAAGTAGAGGCGGCAGTGTTCAGACAGGCAGTGTTTCCTCTCAGGAGTCTGTTGACTCGAAGGCTGGGGTATAAGAGGGCCAGGATTCTAAAGAAGGGAAGGAAGAAAATAGGAGACTCAATCAATGGGCTGTGGCTGCGTGCCCTTTCCTGTTTTGGCTAGATTTGCAAGACCTTTTTTTTTTTTAAAGAAAGCATGGTTTGGTTTGGGAAGCCCGATACTGCAAAAGTTGTCTAACAAATTAATGTTTTCAAAGCACTGTAACATATAATATATACAATCTTATATTGTAATACATACATATAATTTTATTCAATCATCTCAATAAACCATAAGAAACCCATTTTAAGAAACACATTGGCAATAACTATAATTTTTATTTATTTATTTATTTTTTAGACAGAGTCTTGCTTTGTCTTCCAGGCTGGAGTACAGTGGTGTGATCTCAGCTTACTGCAACCTCTGCCTTCTGGGTTCGAACAATTCTCCTGCCTCAGCCTCCTGAGTAGCTGGGTTTACAGGCACCTGCCACCATGCCCGGCTAATTTTTGTATTTTTAGTAGAGACGGGGTTTCACCATGATGGCCAGACTGGTTTTGAACTCCTGATCTCAAATGATCTGCCCACCTCAGCCTCCTAAAGTGCTGGGATTACAGGTGTGAGCCACTGTACCCAGCTAAATTTTTAACTTTTAAAAATTCAGGAAAACTTGTTGGTGAGTTTTAAAATGTTCTCAAAGAACAGATTTAAAAACATTTAAAAATCCAAAAATCCTCTCTGATTTCAATATCAGAGGTATACCAGAACCCCCAACATTTCCAGAAGAAACCAAATACCCTGACCTATCTGCCTTAATATTATTATTTTTTGCCTTATTATTAAAATATTTATCATATTTGCTAATAAGGTTTCATCAACATTTTACATTCATGAATTTTATTTTGTGGAAAATGGAACTAACATCTCCCAAATCCTATATACTCTCAAAGATTTTCAGTGCCTAACTTAGTGGCCACAACTCCAGGTAACAATTGAAAGGTGAAGCTCAGAGAAGAGAAAAGGCTGCCTCTGGCCATTCCATTAGCACATCAGAGATCTGGAGCTCTAGGTCTGAAACTCATTTTCTTTCCATTAAATTTCACACTCTTGCATTTACCTATTATCTCAAAATTCACAGGCTGGAAGCATTTAGACAGATATGGCATAAAACGGATTTTTTTCAGGAGGGGGTTATGTCTCCGGGGGCCGGTAGGGTTGGAGGGGAAGTTAGACAAGGAGGAGGAAAGCATACTTCGAAGAAGCACATTCATTATTAGAATTGCATATTTGGAAAATGAAAACAATGATTGTCTTTGTCATAGAAAGTGAAGGCAAGATTGAGATGTCAGTTCAGATGGACTCTTGGAAGCAGGGAGTATAAGAATGAAGCAGGTTGAGTGCAGTGACCCACACCTGAAATCCCAGCCCTTTGGGAGGCCAAGGCAGGAGGATCGCTTAACCCTAGGAGTTCGAGACTAGCCTTGGCAACATATGAAACTCTGTCTCTACCAAAAACAAAACGAAACAAAAATTAGCTGGGTATGGCGATGTGGGCCTGTGGTCTCAGCTACTTGGGAGGCTGAGGTGGGAGAATCAATTGAACCTGGGTGGTGGAGGCTGCAGTGAGCCATGATCTCACCACTGCACTACAGCCTCAGCAATAGAGCAAAACCCTGTCTCCAAAAAAAAAAAAAAAAAAAAAAAAAAGACAGAAGGTAGCTGGGCACAGTGACTCATGCCTATAATCCCAGCACTTTGGGAGACTGAGGCAGGAGGGTTACTTGAGGTCAGGAGTTCGAGATGAGCCTTGCCAACATGGTGACTCTCTGTCTCTATTAAAAAGACAAAAATCAGCCAGGCATGGTGGTGCGCACCTATAGTCCCAGCTACTCAGGAGGCTGAGGCAGGAGAATCGCTTGAACCTGCAGAGGTTGCAGTGAGCCGAGATCACGCCACTGCACTCCCACCTGGGTAACAGAGCGAGACTCCATCTCAAAAAAAAATTTAAAAAAAGAAGAGCTTAGAAATAATGAGAAGTAATGAGGTAGACTTCAGATTATGAGCATCGTAAGTGAAAATATTAACTGTAGGGAGGTGAAAAATGTACTATGATTCTTAACTTGGGGTGCTGGAAATGTGTAGAGATAGTTTTGATTACTGCATTGACTAGGGACTTCTATAGGCAGTGAGCGGGCAGGATTCTGGGATGCTGAATAGTTCATCCCATGCAACGGAGAACTGTCCACCCAGTGGCCAACGGCGCCATGGACCTCCACTGAGAAGTGCTGTCATTCTAAAGAGGGGGCTTTCTAAGTGAGCTCCTTGGACCAGAAGCATCAACATCACCTGCAAACTTGCTAGAAAACGCGCATTACTATGCTCCACCCCAGACCTACTAGATCAAAAATTCTGAGAGTGGGGCCCAGCCATGCAAGTTTTGTTTGTTTGTTTGTTTTCTTGAGACAGAGTCTTGTTCTTGTTGCTGAGGTTGGAGCGCAGTGGCACAATCTCAGCTCACTGCAACCTCCGCTTTCCAGGTTGAAGCAATTCTCCTGCCTCAGCCTCCCGAGTAGCTGGGATTACAGGTGCTCGCCACCACACCCAGCTAATTTTTTGTATTTTTAGATACGGGGTTTCACCATGTTGGCCAGGCTGATCTCGAACTCCTCACCTCAGGTGATCCACCTGCCTCAACCTCCCAAAGTGCTGGGATTACAGGCGCGAGTCACCGCACCCGACCAGCCATGTGAGTTTTAATAAACCTCATAGGTGATTGTGATACACTCAAATTTGAGAACCACTAATCTAAGGCGTACTTAATGTTGAACAAAATAGCATGACTGTTAGCAATATGGCAGGCCCAAAGACTAGTGTTTTCGGTTTGGCGACCTGAGCATCAGGAGGCCTGAATTCTTGTCCTAGTTTGCCTCTGAGAAGGTACGTGACCTTATCCTAGTCATTGGACATCCTTTTCTTCCACCCTCTACCCCATCTGCCCTATAACCTAAGTAAGTTTCCCAAGCTTCAGTTATTCAGAGACAACCTTTACAACCTTTACAAGTTACACTCTTTCCACCTTCCTCTTAACCTCTACTGGCTTCATTCCTTTTCTTTAAATGGACCCATTGCTTTTACTTACATTCATTTAAAGGAAACCGTGAAAAATGGTAAATGGAAAACTACTGTCATCTACCACAAATAGAAGGAAACCAATAAAAATAAGCACAATGATAACATCTTTGACTTTTTTTTTTTTTTAAAGGAAGAACATCAAGTGTAAAAGAGGTGTTGAAGATATATAAGCCCCAAATCAAGATTTGCTGTTGTAATCAGAAACATTAAATCAGAATGTCAAAGAGCCGTTGAGTCAGTCCTGTTTAGCCCGGTCAGTACCACCCACAACAACCTCGCAGAGCGCCTAGAGTCATTTCATTAATGGTTAACGCTTCACTTCCATTCCCTGGGGTTCGTTCCGTAGACTCACTGATCTCCAGGACTCTCTTGCTAAAATAAAGAACAAAGAATCACAAAAACTAACTCTTGCCCATGTGGGTCATGGCTGTAATGTTGAGCTTTCCATAGCATGATGAGACGAATCTAGCAATAAAGCGTATGAATCAGAAGCTTTAGAGAGCGAGTGCTACAGCTTACCATGGTTCCTAAGTCTTTGTTTTCATCTAACCTTTGTTCCAAGATAGGTTTCTCTTTCTTTTCTAAGTTAGGCAATGTCTGAAAAATACAATTCCTTCAAATTACCAAATGGAGTGGTGTTTTACACTACTGTGGAACTGTTTAAGTTCACTTTAGACTTGAGTATTCTTTCTCATGTTTTCTGTTGATGGTTCTGCCTACTGATTCCTTTTCTCAACCAAAGGAGACTTGGGCTGCCCAAAGGCTGAATTTTGCCTATCAACATGGCGTGATAAGATGACCCACACAGCTTTGTTAGTGTTATATATATGTGTATGTCAATTTTAAACATCTAAATTTCTAGAACGTGTTAAACCTCCTACACCACCAGGCATTTCAGCAGAACACAAAGGTTGGGGCTGAAAGCACCAAATTATCTCCTTGACACAGCCCCGAAGTGACTTCTGGGTTCACAATCCCTGAACTGAAGCATCTTGCTCTATAATGTCTGAACTCATCCAGAAAAGTATTTCTTTCTGTCTTTTCTTTTATTTGTTCTTGAGACAGAGTCCTGCTCTGTGGTCCAGGCTGGAGTGCAGTGGTGCAATCTCAGCTCACTGCAACCTCCGCCTCCTGGGTTCAAGTGATTCTCCTGCCTCAGCCTCCTGAGTAGCTGGGATTATAGGTGCATTCCACCATGCCCAGCTAATTTTTGTACTTTTAGTAGAGATGGGGTTTTACCATGTTGGCCAGGCTGATCTCAAACTCCTGACTTCAAGTGATCTGCTCACCTTGGCCTCCCAAAGTACTGAGTTTACAGGGGTGAGCCACCATACCCCACCTCTTTTTTTTCTTTTCCTTTTTTAGAGACAAGCTCTCTCTCTGTCACCAAGGCGGGAGTGCAGTGGCGCCATCATAGCTCTTGGTTACCCCAAACTGCTGGTCTCAAGGGATACCCCTACTCAGTCCCCCAAGTGCATGAGCCACCACACCTTGATATTTAAAAATAAATTTTGTACAGCTGGGGTCTCACTCACTAAGCTGCCTAGGCTGGTCTCAAACTCCTGCCTCAAGGAATGGATCCTCCTGTGTTGGCCTCCTAAAGTGTTGGGAATTACAGGCATAAGCCACCATACCCAGCCTCAGAAAAGTATTTCTAAGAGTAGCTAAAGTCTGGAGGCTGATGAGATGGTGAGCAATTTGAAAGAATGTTTCTACTTCCTCTTCCGTTGCTAAGAAACACACTGGCAATGACTAAATTTATAACTTTCAAAAATGCAAGGAGACTTGGTGGTGAGGTTTTAAAAATCTACTCGAATAGTAGATTTTAAAGAAACTAGAAAAATCCCTTTTAATTCTAATATCATGGTAAACTTGAACCCCAAAAGTTTTCGGAAGAAATCCAAATCAACTGACCTATCTGCCTATGCTGCCCTATCTTTATCTGACTTGTTAATAAGATTTCATCAAGAATTTTACTTTCACAAATTGTATTTTCTGGAAGATGGAACCAGTGTCTCCCCAAAGCCTATACACTATCAAAAGAATCTCAGCATCTTAGTAGCCACTGCTCCAGGTAACAATTGAAGCCCCTCTTTCGATCGCTTGGAACTCTGAACTCACCTGTCCACAGATATTTGCTCTATTTTTCTTTAACAGTTCAGAAGAGTGTTCATCTTCCCTTTGCTTAGTGGAAGGGGTATTCTTTTGGTGTGATTCAGTTTCTCTTTGGGGAGGCTGGATGCATTTGTCACACTTAAATTCTGCATTTGGGGTCAATTGCACCGTCTCTTCCTTTTCACAGTTCCGCTTAAAAAGGAGCCTTCCGTTGGCAATGACAATGGAGGCAAACCTCTTGATGTCTTCTGGAAGCATCCGTGCCACCATGACAAACCTCTCAAGGTCATCTGGGCTGTTCTGGACATTGTCAGTCACAAGAACTTCCAGAGGCCAATTGCGATTATCCAAGCTTTCCTTTGATTCAAGCAGGATGCTGTAGGAGTTGGAGATTGTCTGCATCTGGTCCCGAATTCTGTTCTGAAGGTTACTGTCAGTGAGGTTACAGGCAGTCCCATGGACTCCTCGAGCAAAATCCAGAAATTCTCTTACAGATTCTTCTATGTGCTCAGTGGACCTGTGGATTGCATCAATGTTGGCTTCCAGATAGTCTCGGAATCTCCACTTCCTACTGACAAAGAGCATCAGGCCAGCAACAGAGCTGACCACCTTGTGCTGCAGAGACATCACTGTCTCCTTGGCCACATCCAGATCCAAGGACAGCTCCTTTGCTGACTCCTCCGAGGAAGAGCTGGAGGAGGAGTTGGTGGATGTGGTGGAGCATGAAGAAACGATGCTGACTCTGCTGTCAGAACTGGAACCTGATAATCTGTCCAGTTCAGGAGATCGGGAAGTTGTCCGTCTGGAGAACCATGAGGAATTATGGCCCGTGGAATTCTCTGACACCTCCTTGGCTTTCGCCAGCTCCTTCCCAGCCTGAGAAACACTCGATATTGCTTTAGGGATGTCATAAATATTGGGCTTGGTGTTCTGCTGTTCTACTCGAGGAATCAGAAAGCTTGAAGGAACCTTGTAGCTGACATCTTCATCCAAAGGAAATGTGTCTCTGGGTACAAGAAAGCCATAAGAAGGAATTTCTGGAAGACTGAGTTTTTTCTGCATGGGCACATTGGTATTCAGTTGTGGAGTGAGGGACCTGGCTCTGCCACTTGGAGGATTGTGGAAAGTGGAGCTGGAACTGGGGAGAGCGTGGGGCCTTGATTCTTCTGCAAAGCTGGGGAGAGGCGTGTGTCTGATGCTGGCCTTTCCTGGAGACACTGGAGTGTCATAAACCCATTCCGATTTCTGAGGACTTGGTAATGTGCTGTAGCCACCTTTTCTTAAGGTAGTCACTGATATCAGGGGAACACCCTGCCCCTGTGGAAGAACCACACATAGTTGCCTGGGTTAGTAGCTTTCAAAAGAAGGTACGAGTGCCTCGTTTAAATCTCATCATCACTTCCCTGCTCAAGTTCCTTCAGTGGCTCCCCATTTCCACTCAAGGTCCTTCACAATTCTCTTGAGCCTCATTTCTTTCCACTTCCACCACGCTGACCCTACCTTGTCTGCCACCATCTGCTTATAGGTCCAGCCACCCAAGCTGTTTACTTTTCCCTGAACTCAGAACACTGACTCATGCCACTGTATTTCATTTTACCCAAACTGGTTTCTCTGCTCTAAAAGCCCTTGCAACCCTTTCTTTTCCATCCACCAAACTCCTATGCATCCCCCTGATACGGCTGAAATGCCAGCTTTCTTGTAAGATGTTCCCTAATGACCTTGGGCGTAAGTGTGTGGTAGAATCCAATTATAAACATAGATCACACAGATTTCAAATAAAGTCATTCGCCCAATACAGATAAGAGTGTACTGTATGTATCACAGCACACTCCTGAGGTCGGTCATAATAAGAAGCCATTACACAATTTTGCTCTGTGCCAGGCACTGTCCCAAGTCCTTTGCAGGATTATCTCACTTAATACTCTCAGCCCATAAAAACAGAGAAGTTAAAAGACTTATCCCAAACCACATAATTAGTCCTATTCCTGAACACAAGCTCAATGAGAGATTTTACCTCAAATGCAGTAAGGTCTCTGTTATGAGGAATTTGCATTCTAATTTTTGACCGAGCTAATAACATCTTTTTTTTTTTTTTTTTTTTTTTTTAACTTTTATATTTTAGTAGAGACAGGGTTT
This sequence comes from Piliocolobus tephrosceles, assembly GCF_002776525.5. Taxonomy (NCBI): domain Eukaryota; kingdom Metazoa; phylum Chordata; class Mammalia; order Primates; family Cercopithecidae; genus Piliocolobus; species Piliocolobus tephrosceles. The sequence continues at coordinate 29,184,835 of NC_045453.1, read as the reverse complement.
CACCATGTTGGCCAGGCTGGTCTTGAACTCCTGACTTCAAGTGATCCACCCACCTCAGCCTCCCAAAGTGCTGGGATTACAGGCGCCTGCTACCATGCCCAGCCAATATTTGTATTTTTAGTAGAGATGGGGTTTCGCCATGTTGGCCAGGCTGGTCTCGAACTCCTGACCTCAGGTGATCCACTCGTCTCAGTCTCTCAAAGTGCTGGGATTACAGGCTTGAGCCACTGCACCTGGCCCCAAGCTAATAACATTTCTGAGAGGATTTTTATGTGTTCATAACACCGCACCTTAGCACCTCTTCATACTTACGCTTGCTTGGCCGGCTGGGGGATGGAGTCCTGCCTTCTTGGGGCTGGCTGGTATGTCGTATAGTTGCTGCTTCTCTGGCTCCTGGGGAAAGACCACAAAGGCAGACAACGTGACTGTTTCTTTCCTAATGGCTACACATCACAAACGCTGCCTATTCCAGTGCTTTTTCCCAAAGGAAGACACAAATTCCTGAAGACTTTTTGGTGCTTTTGGTCATGATGCTCCAATGGTGGAAATCTAGGTGACGGGTCCCCAACCTTCCTCATCTGAGGCAGTGCAGGGGACATTACAGTCCTAAGTTCTTCTCATAACAGGGTATACATTCAACATTGGACTTTGTGCTTTAAAAAGAGACTTCTCGGCCGGGCGCAGTGGCTCACGCCTGTAATCCCAACACTTTGGGAGGCTGAGGCGGGCAGATCACCTGAGGTCGGGAGTTCGAGACCAGCCTGGCCAAGATGGAGAAACGCTGTCAATATTGAAAATACAAAATTAGCCTGGCGTGGTGGCGCATCCCTGTAATCCCAGCTACTCGGGAGGCTGAGGCAGGAGAATTGCTTGAATCCAGGAGGTGGAGGTTGCGGTAGGCCAAGATCGCACCATTGCACTCCAGCCTGGGCAACAGGAGCGAAACTCCGTCTCAAAAAAAAAAAAGAGACTTCTCAACCAAAGGTTGCAGGGGGGCGGGGTGGGGACAACAGAGCTAATTTAAGCAGTTGCCTAAATTAAAAATGGTAATTTATCTTAAGTTCGTCTTAAAATTAAGCCAGAGGATAAATGAGATTGAGATCTAGTATATCTTCTTTCTTTTTCTCAGTAGAAATTTTCCTGTGTTTATCACTCATATGTATTCTGCAAATATTTAATGAGTGCCCACTAATGACTGGACACTGAGCTGGATGACACTGTGCACATCACGAGAGCAATAAAAACAGGGTGTGAGAGACTCATTTGATAAATGTGCATCTTAGCAATGACCTAAGTGCCAGGCATAGTGCTTCCTAAAAATCTGATTGTCACTCCCCTGCTCAGACTCCTTCAGTGGCTTGAGATATGTATATGATATAACATATTATACATATAGCATGTACAGTAATTGTAAAACATATATATTAGGATACAAAAAACAGGTTACAAATTCCAAAGCAAGGCAAGAGAGCACCAAAACAGGTTTTGCAAATAAAGAGAGAAATAGTTGGACATTGGAAGGTTTCTTTAGAGGGAGTTGGGCTGTGAGTCTCCTGAGGGCTTTCCTCAGCTGGGAAATGGGATGCAGTGTAGCGGGGGTTGCCTTTCACCCCCCAAAAGCAAACCATCAAGTGCTCCCATGGGATCATTCAATGACTTGAGTTGTCTCCCCTGAGCTTGGGGTCACGGCGGATGGGGGCTGACTCTGGCTTGGGAAAAGTGAAGACAGAGGGTAACAGCCATGCTCTGGATGGCTAGTTCTCAGGGTCAGAGTGGCACCGTGCTGTGGTTGGCCTGTTCTCAGGGTCAGGACCAGGGGGAGGAGAGCAAAGCAGTTGCCTTGGGCACAACATTAAGAGGGCACCAAAAAAACTCAGTCATCAAGGTAAATACTATTTAAAATGCAATATTTTAAAAAATCATAATGCAAAAAAATCATGTTGAACAAAATACACACTTTTACATAAAGACAGGGTCTAGTGGGGCTGGGATTAGGGCAAGGTGAGTGGAGTGAGTCATACGAGTGTGTCTTCATTGATAACTTTTGGTTTTTTTTTTTGAGATGGAGTCTCACTCTGTGGCCCAGGCTGGAGTGCAGTGGCACCATCTCAGCTCACTGCAAGCTCTGCCTCCCGGGTTCACACCATTCTCCTGCTTCAGCCTCCCATGTAGCTGGGATTACAGGTGCCCGCCACCATGCCTGGCTAATTTTTGTATTTTTAGTAGAGAAAAGGTTTCGCCATGTTGGCCAGGCTGGTCTCAAACTCTTGACCTCAGGTGATCCACCTGTCTCAGCCTCCCAAAGTGCTGGGATTACAGGCGTGAGCCACCACACCCAGCCCATTGATAACTTTTGCACCCAAAGCAAGCACCTGTGCTCCTGGAGTCTATCATGGCAAAGGGAGCTTGTGTGTTTGTCGTGGACCAGGCATGGCTCACACAAGAGCTGGAGCAAGAGCCAGGGAGGAATGGCTCAGGGAATCTCGGGAGGATGTGGCTGGAGATGATCCGCTTGCCCTAGAGCTAAGCGGGGAGCCAGCAGCCAGAGGAGGCGCATTTGTCCACTTGGAGGGACTTGTACGTAAGAGATGCTCAGCAAGGAGGTGAGGGGTAGGAGGTGGGGGGCAGAGGACATGGCACTTACACGAATGCCCCAGAAGAGAAAGAATCAGCTTGCCACACTGGCCACTGCTATTAGCACCCCTGCCAACAGAACCAGGTGAGCAGGGCCTTTCTCCCTGCCTGCCTCTTGCAGCCCTGCAGGAGTCTGAGACCATCCAGTGAGTGAGAAAGGGTAGAAAACTGAGGTGGTTAAACAGCAGATAACTTAGGCAGACCCAAGCTGGGCAGCAGGAGCTTTGGCTTTCAATGAACTAGAAAGTTTGATTATTGCCTAGACAATTAAATTCCTCAACTGACCTGGCGAGGCTAAAGTGACCTTTTTTTAAATTTTTGATTTTTTTTTTTTTTCCAGACAGAGTCTTGCTCTGTCATCCAGGTTGGAGTAAAGTGGTGTGATCTAGGCTCATTGCAACCTCCACCTCCCGGGTTCAAATGATTCTCCCACCTCAGCCTCCCTAGTAGCTGGGACTACAGGCATGAACCGCCATACCCAGCTAATTTTTGTATTTTTAGGAGAAACGGGGTTTCACCATGTTGATGAGCTGGTCTCGAACTCCTAGCCTCAAGTGATCCTTCTGCCTTGGCCTCCCAAAGTGCTGGGATTATAGGCGTGAGCTGCTGCACCTGGCCTAAAGTGACTCATTACCTGTGAGTGTCCAGGAAATCACAGAGCCTGCTTGGAATTCTATTTGGACAGGAACTGTTGTTCTAAATCCTGACTTCATAGTACAATCACCTGAGAGCTTTTAAAAATCCTGATGTTTGGGCCCCACCTAGACCTGATTCCACAGTCTCTGGGGTTGGGGCACAGGCACCAGGACAGCTAACGCTCTCAGATGCTTTCACATACAACAGAGGTTGGGAGCTACTGATCTCAATAGCAGATGGGTGGGGAGAACGCCACTGCAGAGCATTTGGATGGGCTAAGAAAGGAGCAAAGCTATTTTTTGATCACATGAAGCATGTCTTACAAATTTGATGTTCCCCTTATATAAAAACAAGTTAAAAAAAAAAAACAACAACTAAAATTTCTTCCCCCAGAGATAATCAATGTTAAGATAATCAATGATAATCCATGTTAAGACTATGGTGCATATCCTTCAAAACATCATTTAAAAAATGTGTGTGTGTGTGTATATGTACACACATACATATATTAAATATCTATTATAAATAATGGCTGGGTACGGTGGCTTATGCCCATAATCCCAGCACTTTGGGAGGCTGAGATGGGAGGACTGCTTGAGGCCAGGAGTTCGAGACCAGCCTGGTCAACATGGCAAGACCCCATCTCAAAAAGAAAGAGAAAAAACAATCTGTTACAAATGAAAAGTAAAAATTTCAAAATATTCAGAACTCAAGTAGTCACAGTGTTTTCTAGAGCAGGAATGGATAAAAAGGAGGTTATGAAGTTGGCCTCTGAGTGGTGATGTGTATTCTGGAGGCTGAGCCCCTGGCCTCCATGGTAATACTGAAATGCAATGTGGGTGTGAGGCCGAGAACCCCAGACTCTGGGCGCAGAGGTCTGGGTGATGTGGGGCCCCAGAACAAGGCTCACCTTCAGGACCACGGGGCCCCGGTGCTGGGTAGGCACGTCGTACACCTGGGAAGGCAGAGTCGGCAGTGAGGCCCGGGCAGGTCTGGGAAGCGTGATGATGGCCTTGGAGAGAAAGGAGGAGAGCAGAGGAAAAGGAAATGTCACTCTGATGATCACAGTAAGGTTCAAAGTCATCTCTCCAAAAGCAGAGACAGCTGAGTGGACACTGCTGAGGGAGTCACCTGGCACCCCCCATGGCAGGCTCTTCATTCTCAAGATAGCAGGGTACGGGTGGGAGGCTCCCTGGTGGAGGCAGCCTTCCTCGCAGGTGGCCCACGATGTCATGCATCTGCCTCATCTGCGAAGTTCACCAGAAGCAGGTTAACATGCATATTCTTGGGCCCATGCAGGTTGGACGGAGTCTCTGGGTATTGAGGTGGGGCCAGGAACCTGCAGTGTTAGCAAGCTTGCCAGGTGATTCTGATGTTCTCTAGTGACCAGGAGGCTGTGACTCTGATACTGGGCTATTCATCTGCATTCATCGAGCTAGGCTGAGGCTGCAGACGTGCATGCAATAGGCAGAGGGGACCTTAAGAATGTAAGGTGGAGGGACCAACAAGGTCTGGGAGGAAACTGCGGCCTGAGAGCTGTCTAAGGACTCGTCACCTGGGCTGAGGAAGGGAAGCAGGAGGTGACCAGATGAGCTGCAGCTGGCAGCTTTTGCTGGCAGCAGTGGGAGGCAGAAGAGAACCTGGCAATGTGAAAGTGATGGAGAGGAGTGAGGGAGGGGCGGAGGGAGGGATGGAACGGGAAAGGTTAACAGGGCGCAGGTCAGTTAAGGAGTTTGAATTTTATCCTGCAAAGGATGGGATTGACCATCCAATTTATATATGTATACCTTTTTTTTTTTTTTAAGGTGGAGTTTCGCTCCTGTTGCCCAGGCTGGAGTGCAATGGCGTGATCTCAGCTCACTGCAACCTCCGCCTCCTGGGTTCAAACAATCCTCCTGCCTCAGCCTCCCGAGTAGCTGGGACTACAGGCACGTACCACCACGCCAGGCTAATTTTGTGTTTTTAGTAGAGACAAGGTTTCACCATATTGGTCAGGTTGGTCTTGAACTCCCGACCTTAGGTGATCCGCCTGCCTTGGCCTCCCAAAGTGCTGGGATTACAGGCATGAGCCACTGCGTCCGGCCCCGATTTATATTTTATTGAGAGCACTTGGCCAGTTATTGCTCAAGCCATTTTGGGAAACATGGTCTCAGCCATGAAGCCTGGGTCTGTGAATGGGAACTTCAGATTCAAGTTAGTCCTCCAGAGCTCAATGATGTCGGCTCAATGGTGGGTACCACACTGGGTGCCACAGAGAAGCTTCCAAACCCAGCCAGGGATCCGAGTCCCCTAGGGAATTTTAAAATAATACAGCTGCCAAGGCTCCCACCCAGACCTCCTGAACTAGAACGTCTCTACAAGTGGCCTAGGAATGGGCGATTTTTTCTAGAGTAGAGGATCCCTAAGAGGGAAATGAGGTCTGAGTACACCAAGGACACAGGCTGGGAAGCGAGACAGGGCCTGGAGGAGAGGACAGGGTGAAGCTCCGGTGTCCAGGACAGGGAGAATGTACTTCCCACCGGGGTCCCAAGGAGCTGTTGCTGAGTAGGGGGCTTTCTAAGTTGGCTCAGGGGGTGGTTAGGGTTTCAATGTGCGGAGCTGAGGGAGGGGAATGCAGGCGGAGGAGCAGTTTCTGAGGACTGGGTGTCCCGAGGATGCAGCACTGGGAATGTACGTGCTAGATTTATCTGTTTGTTTTTGGTGAGTGAATGCGTACGGCTTGGATGGTAAACATTAGCACACAGTGTAAAAATCCACCCTGCCATTCACCTGGCTAGACTCGCGGACACAGATAAAGCAGCTGCAATGCAAATAGGATGAACATTTCTTCCAAGGACACGCTGCAGCTGTCACATGTCAAAACAGCCCCCTTCGTTGAGTGACGACTGCTTTCTGACTCCCTGAGAAACTTGGTTCCCTAAAATCCTAGGCTCTGGAAGCATAGCTCTCCAAAGTGCTATCGGTAAGAATGAAACATCCGACTCTCGCCTGGGGGATCCGAGTCATTGACAGAGAAGCAGCCTTGATTCCCAGGCCCTCATGCTGGGCCCGGAAACCTCAGACAAGGGGTTTCCGGGCCCAGCACTCCCCGTCTATCTCCGCTTGCTTTGTGGTTCCCAAGGGGAGAGCGGCCCTCGTCCAGCCTGCACACTGCCCTGTTTTGCCCAGAGCCTATCAAGACACAGCTTCGCTTAGATTTCACCTAAACCCCACCTTTCCCCATCCCATCATGATGCCACCTTTTCCTGTTTGTGAGCTGCCTCGTGGTTCCTCTGCTCTGTGATCTTCTTCTTTATGCTCAGTAAACCTGACTTTGTTCCTGGTGGTCTCGGCCGATTGGTCTAGGTGGACAAGCCCATCAGTGGTTTCCCGTTGCATTTTGAATGAAATCCAAGCTTCTTTTTTTTTTTGTGGAGACGTAGTCTTGCTCTGTCACCTAGTCTAGGGTGCAGTGGTGCCATTTTGGCTCACTGCCACGTGCGCCTCCCGGGTTCAAGCGATTCTCCTGCCTCAGACTCCCGAGCTGGGATCACAGGTGCCTGCCACCACGCCCGGCTACTTTTTTGTATTTTTAGTAGAGACAGGATTTCACCATGTTGGCCAGGCTGGTTTTGAACTCCTGACCTCGAGTGATCCACCTGCCTCAGCCTCCCAAAGTGGAAGGACTACAGGTGTGAGCCACTGCACCAGGTCAGAAATCCAAGCTTCTTACCCGGTCTGACAGGCTATGCCCCCGCCAAACCCAGGGACCTTGTGTCCTGGACCACGGGCTGTCACCTTCCTCCCAGCTCTCAGTTATTTGAACACACCAAGCTCTCTCCACCCACAGACCCTTTCCAAATGCTGTCCCAAGGCCTATTCCTCCCCATGGCTTCAGGTCCGTTTTATTTTGATGGCTGACTGTGGGGACCCCTATGCCTATAAGGGCAAGTCCACAGAGCAAAGGGACTTTCCTGTGCATGACATTTCAGATGGAAGGAAGCCAGCTCAAAAATGCCCAGTGCTTCTTGGAAAACGTAGGCCCAGTCCCAGTATGGTGAGCAATTAAGGAACACGTTTGGGAAACACGCTTTCGAAAGGTTTAGGGAGACAGAAGGAAACTCCAGTTCAGGAACTAGTGGATCCAAGAGCAGTTTCACCAGGAAATCTGGCCCTTTTCTCTTGAAATACAAGAGTTCCTTCTAAACTTAAACTGAAATCAAGTATGTTCTTGATGTGGTGGTTTTGTTTTGTTTTTTTTTTAAATTAGGCCAGCACATTATATTAAGGAAGTTGGGATAAAAAAATAAAACAAAGCTCAAAATAGTGGTTACCCTAGTGGGGAAGTGACAGAGAGAAGGCACTGGAGGCTTCTGGGGTGCTAGTTTTGTTGCTTCGTGGTCTGGATATAAGTTACTGATCTGTCACTGAGCATCTCTAGGTGAAATTTCAATAAAGTATTCATCAGAAAGAATAGTGTCAGTCACAGAGTCAGGTGAAAGAAGATCAAGGAAGAAGGACTCTGTTTTGCAGGGTGATGGAAGTTGTCCTTCATCAGCTGTGTGACTGCACCAGCAGTTTCACCTCCCTGGGAATTAATGTCCTCATTTGTAAAATGAAGAGTTGTTCTAATCTAAGGATATGCAGAGATCTCACCCAGCTATAGAGATGTCTCATTCTGACACATAGACGCCTCTCTTAGGACAATTTGGGAAAAATGACATGTTTCCACCTTCTCGGACGTTAATTTGGGGCCGCTCTTAGTCTACAGACTGTCAACACAGATATAAAAAGGAGTCCGTGAAATGCCTCACAAAAGGCTGTGTTCCAAGCCTGTGAAGTTGCCATGGGAAAACAGTTCAAAACCAGTGGCTCAGAGTTGCCCGGTCTACCAGCAGTCGCTTCCATTTGGAATGTATTTTCTGGGCAGTTTAGCCTCAGGGTTAATGGTTAGATGACACGAGCAGGGAGGAGATGTCTGCCTTTTCTGTGGATCAGAAAAATCCCTAACTGATCGTTAACTGGTCTTCAAGTTCTTCTAGCTCCTTCCTTCTCAAAGCAGAGGAAGAAGAGAAGTATTCAGAAAAACCAAAAGGTACAACTGAAGGTGATTTTAGAAAAGATGGGGTCCAACCTTCTCCCAATACAGAGGAGGAAGGAGAAACACAGAGGGTGTTGGGAGGTCCCCAATCACCCAGTGCAACATTGGCTGCCCCAGAAGCCAAGTGAGATGGCATTCCTGACTTGTAAGCCACAGACCACATCTCTTGCTGAGAGACTCCAAGCACAGAGAAGGCAAGAAATGAAAAATTATTATTATATTTTGAGACGGAGTTTTCCTCTTGTCACCCAAGCTGGAGTGCAGTGGTGTGATCTCAGCTCACTGCAACCTTCACTTCCAGGGTCCAAGCGATTCTCCTGCCTCAGCCTCCTGAGTAGTTGGGACTACAGGTGTGCACCACCACACATGGCTAATTTTTGTATTTTTAGTAAAGATGGGGTTTCACTATGTTGGCCAGGTTGGTCTCAAACTCCTGACCTCAGGTGATCCACCTGCCTCGGCCTCCCAAAATGCTGGGATTACAGGTGTGAGCCACCGCATCCAGCCAAGAAATTAAAACAATTTTTAAGTAAATAGGCTGAGCGCAGTGGCTCACTCCTGTAATCCCAGCACTTTGGGAGGGCAAGGTGGGCAGATCACCTGAGGTCAGGAGTTCGAGACCAGCCTTGCCAACATGGCAAAACCCTGTCACTACTAAAAATACAAAAAAAAAAAAAAAAAGAAAAAAAGAAAAATTAGCCAGGTGTGGTGGTGGGAGCCTGTGTTCCCAGCTACTTGGGAGGCTAAGGCAGGAGAATCTCTTGAATCCAGGAGGCGAAGGTTGCAGTAAGCCTAGATCACGCCTCTGCACTCCAACCTGGGTGACAGAGCGAGACTCTGTCTCAAAAAATTATTATTTTTTAAGTAAATAAATAGGAAGTGAGGGAAGGAAGGGAGCAAACTTGTAGGTAGGGCAGACGTGGAGGGAACTTAAGGAAGGAAAACAAGGCAGGAAATTCCCCTGGGGGGTTTTACCGTGGCCGCCTTGAGAACCCTGCTCAGTGGTTAAAGGGACCCCCCCCCGAATTTCCTTGTGGTTTCTGTTGTTTGCTGCAGCCTCCACAAGCAAGGGCCCAAATGGTTGATGCGCTTAACGTCGATGGTTGATGCACTTAATGTCAAGGACGAATCTCATTGCTGATGCCCTGAACATTTTTCAAAGTTAAGTTTCAATAGTAAACTCATCTTTCCTTTCACACGGATGTCAATCTAGCAGTTGATAGCGGACTCCACATTTTTGAAACCTTATGTTGTGTTTGGTCAATTTCGTTCATGCAACAGATATTTACTAAGTACCTTGTAGGAGCCTGGCACTGTATTGAGTGGCATGAGCAGGGAGGAGGTGCCAGCCTTTTCTGTGGATCCAAAAACCCTTAACTGGTTGTTAACGGGTCTTTGAGTGTCCTCTGGTCAACCGTCAGACGACAGCGCATCTATTTTCCTTTCCGGGAGAGGAAGGAATTGCTATTGATTTTTTTGTTTTTTCCTTTCATGGCTTTGGAAGAAATTCAAATTAACTTCAGCTAATGTCACTTGTTGTTCTTAAAAGAAACCTCAGCAAACCCCTGCTCTGAGTCAGCTGCTCAGACAGCAGCTGAGCATGCCAGGCCTAGATTGGGGCCAGTTGCTCCAGAAAAGAGCGTTAGTGTCCACCTCGTCGACTGATTCAGAAGGCTCCACCAGCTTCCTCCTGGTGTTTGTAACAAGTGCCCGTGCTGGCAGCTGTTCTATGTAACAACTGTCTGGTTCTATGTCTTGTAGCCCAGGGAGTTAGAAAATGTAAAGTATTCAAAATCTTCTAAGGAATCAACACCTGCCTGTTTGAAGACAACCTTGGAAGCTGGTGTGGAGAAGGCCTGAATGGTGAGTAGCACATTCCTAGGGCCCCCACAGCACATGCATCAGGAAGAGTGGCCTTTCCCTGCATACAGACCTTGCCAAGACCCTCTGCCAGAGCTGTGGCCGGGTGGGATGTGTCATAGGAGCTGAAAGCAAAGCATCTTATGGCAGGAAATGCCTGCAGTGACTGAGGCCTGTGCACATCTGCTCTGCATCTCAACACCTCATGAAGGCTAGGGCTTTGGGGGAAATAGCGCATTCTTTTTCTCCTTCCTTCCTTTAATTCTTTCCCTTATTAAAAAAAGTTTTCATTCTGCATATGTTTTATTATTTTTTAAGACAGGGTTCTGGTCAGTCACCCAGGCTGGCATGCAGGGGCACCATAATAATAGCTCTCTGCAGCTTCAATCTCTTGGGCTCAAAAGGTCCTCCTGACTCAGCCTCCTGAATAGCTGGGACTATAGGTGCCTGCTGCCATGCCTGCCTAATTATTTTTTATTAGTAGTAGTAAAGATAAGGTCTCACTATGTTGCCCAGGCTAGTCTCAAACTCCTGGGCTCAAGTGATCCTCCTGCCTTGGCCTCCCAAACTGCTGGGATTACAGGAATGAGCCACCAAGCCTAGCCCATTCTACATTTAATGAATGCTCTTTTTCCTCTGTTTTTAAAAATTGATACTTTAGGCCAGGCATGGTGGCTCACACCTGTAATCCCAGCACTTTGGGAGGCTGAAGCAGGAGGATTGCTGAAGGCCATGAGTTTGAGGCTGAAGAGAACAGTGATTGCACCACTGCATTCCAGCCTGGGAGACAGAGCGAGACCCAGTCTCAAAAAAACAAACTAATTGATATTTTTAAAAATTACGGATGTCATACATGTTCAATATGACATAAAAATCAACTTCCTAATGTGTTTGTTTGTCAGATATGTATTGAGCACCTACCCCAGGCCAGACTTGGTCCCAGGTGCTGGGGACACAGGAGTGAATAAAATAAAGGCCCCAGCTTACTGCCTTCTTTCACTTTCTCTAACCAGTTCCCCTTTTTGGGGTAACTATCCCTGGAGCGTGTTCTTCTCAGTCTCAGTGTGAGAGCATGCATGCATACACACACTCATATACAGAATTCCTTTTTAGAGTTTTTTGTTTGTTTGTTTTTGAGATGGAGTTTCACTCTTGGTGCCCAGGCTGGAGAGCAATGGTGCACTCAGCGCACTGAAACTTCTGCTTCCCAGGTTCAAGCGATTCTCCTGCCTCAGTCTCCTGAGTAGCTGGAATTACAGGTGCCCGCCACTATGCCCGGCTAATTTTTTGTATTTTTAGTAGAGACGGAGTTTCACTATGTTGGCCAGGCTGGTCTTGAACTCCTGACCTTGTGATCTGCCCGCCTTGGCCTCCCAAAGTGCTGGGATTACAGGAATGAGCCATTGCACCCTGCCTCTTTTTTGAGTTTATATCTGTTTGGTTTTTGTTTAAATAGATCTTTCTTTCCTCTTATAAATACCTCATTTTTTTTTTCAACTGCACAGCAGCTTGCTGTGGTGATATGCCAAGATATGTATACAATCCAACTGTTAATAAATATTTAGGCCTCTTTGAGTTTTCTATGTCATAATGGCTACAGTCTCCTCATCCAGACATATATTTGCCTGCTTGTATATTTCCATAGCAGTTCTAGAAATAAAATTTCTGCATTGAGGGGGATATACTTTTTGTTTTGTTTTTTTTTAAGACAGGTTCTCACTGCCACCGAGGCTGGAGTACAGTGGCACAATCATAGCTCACTGCAGCCTCGACCTCCTGGGCTCAACCGATCCTCCTGCCTCAGCCTCCCACTGAGTAGTTGGGACTACAGGTGTGTGCCACTATGCTGGCTAATTTTTAAATTTTTGGTAGAGACAGGGTCTCACTATGTTGCCCAGGCTGCTCCCAGACTCTGAGTTCAAATGATCCTCCTGTCTCATCCTCCCAAAGTACTGGGAATATAGATAGGTACAAGCCACCGTGCCCAGCCTGGAATATACATTTTAAACGTGATGTGTAACTTCTTGCCTCTGAACCCATGGAAACCACACCCGGCCTTTTGTCACTGGGAGTGCTGGTGATCCTTCATCCTGTGAAAAGGCCGCCACGAACATCCCCAGTACCTTCCCACACAGCTCAGCTAAGCGTTCCATTTCCCACAGTCTGCGCCCAGCCTTGGAGAGCTGGGGAATCACAGCGGGCCAAGGGTGTCAATGACAAGCGGGTGGAGGCCGCTGAGTTCTCCATCCCAACCTGGCGCACAAGCTCCCCGAGCGAGATCGCCAGCGATCTGGGCTCCCATTTTGCATGTTTGATCTGGAGGACACCCATGACTCAAGGGGTAGTTAGGCCCCTGGGTATTTCCATACCCCTCAACCCATGTCTAGTAGTTGGAAGTATGCGTACCTGTTTTGGAAAGCTGAGAGTCTTTTCACAGATGATTCTGGCACTGGTGGGAGGATCGGGGAATTCATAGACTTGGGCAGAAGGGGGCTGGGGCCCCTCCACCCAACTCCTCATCTGCTCATAAACGGGGCCTGGAGTGGGAGGGCAGGGTAGAGTGGGCACCTGATAGGTCTCCTCTGAGCTGGCAGGAGCTTCTTCCGGGCCTCTCGGGAATGGGGGGCACGGCCTGTCTGCAGTGACCTCCGTGAGGATTTGGAGGCGGTTGGCAGGGGCCAGACCTTGCCTTCCGTGGAGCAAACACTTCCACCAACCCTCGCTTTCTGGCACGTGTTGCTCCAGAATGGTCAGGATGTCCCCTCTACTGAAAGCCAGCTCATCAGAGCAGTCAGGGCAGTTGTCATAAAGCGCCCTGGCCAGGAGTGCCTGCGGGTGGAGAGGGGAGAAGAGAATCTGCTGTCAGCACCACGGCCAGTGACCACTACACCAGTCCCACTCACTTAGAAAGCTTAATGCAAATTCGTAATGCCCTTTCATTTCATTTCTTCCACCCCAGAGGCTCTTGTCCCTGCTCTTTGCCTGATTTGTTCCTTCACGTCCTTGGGGTCTAAGTGAAATGTCACATCCTCAGGGCAGACTTCCCTGTATCCTGAGATGAGGTTGCACGGTCCTAATATGCGTTCATGGCCCTGTTTGTTTAGGGTTTTGAGACAGGGTCTCACTCTGTTGCCGAGGCTGGAGTGCAGTGGTGAAATCTTGGCTCACTGCAGCCTCGACTTCCCAGGCTCAGGCAGTCCTCCCACCCCAGCCTCCCAAGTAGCTGGGACTACACATGCGTGCCACCACACTGGGCTAGATTTTGTATTTTTGTAGAGGAGGGGTTTTGTCATTGCTCAGGCTGGTTTCTAACTCCTGTGTCACGGCGCTGTTTTAATTTGTGGAAGTCATGACCCTTGTATATATACATATATGTATATATACATATATATGTGTATATATGCATATGTATGTACATATGTGTATATATGTATGTGTATATATGTATCTGTATGTATATGTGTGTATATATATGTATCTGTATGTATATGTGTGTATACACACATTAATACATATATACACATACTAAATATGATGGATTGATATATATATGTATACCACATATATCCTATATATATAGCAGTCCATTATATATTGTGTATACATATGGGTGTCTCTTTCTCTGTCATGCACAGGTGCCTGGCATTTAGTAAGTGCTTGGTACAGGCAGCTGTGACTGTCATTACTATTAGGTCGCTTTTTGTCTGGCTTTTGCTATTTTCCTTCTGAATTGGATTGGCAGTTCTGTGACTGCTGGGCCCACATCTCACTTGGCTATTCTGTCCCCAGTGTCAGGCCCAGGCCCAGGTACATAGAAGATGCTCAATACATGTTCATTAATAAGTGAACGACAAGAGGCTGGGCGCAGTGGTTCAGGCCTGTAATCCCAGCACTTTGGGAGGCCGAGGAGGCAGATCACTTGAGGCCGGGAGTTCAAGACCAGCCTGACCAACATGGTGAAACCCTGTCTCTACTAAAAATACAACAATTAGCTGGGCATGATGGTATGTGCCTGTATTCCCAGCTACTCAGGAGACTGAGGCAGGAAAATCACTTGAACCCTGGAGGCAGAAGTTGCAGTGAACTGAGCTCATGCCACTGCGCTCCAGCCTGGGCAACAGAGCGAGACTCCGTCTCAAAAACAAAACAAAACAAAACAAAACAAAACAAAAACTAGTGAATGATAAAAGACTCAGGAGGTTAGTGACTTGCCTGTGGTCACAAAGCCAGGATCAAACCCAGTCTCCTAATTCTCCGACCTACACTCTTTCAGTAAGCCACACAGTTCTAAAACAAATCACCTCGTTACCACGGCAGTGATGGCTGAGCCCCCTTCTTGTTTGAACTTTCCACTGTAATTACATGAAGGCAACTTGTTTCTTGAGGTTTTCAATAATCACCTTTCCCCACCTTTTTATATCAATACATGTTCACAAAAAAAGTTCACAATACATGTACAACACAAAAAGAGAGAAATAAAAGAAGGAAATGAAAATTACCCATAATCCCAGCACTCAGAGATACCAATTTACACCGTTTTTGGTATTTATCCTTCCAGCGGTTTTTAATTTTCTAAACAAATGTAATTACACCTTTTAAACTCATTAACCTTTGTTCATACGGTTCATAAATAAAGCAAAAGTGACCAACTCCCCCATTATATTTGTTGAAAATTATTGTGCTTCTTGCCTAATATTTCTATTCTGTTCCAAAAATGGAATTGGAAGACCAACTGCTGATAAAAACCGTCTTAACCAGACAAGCAGGTCTGTGTGGATTTGGGGAAACACCACCACAAGTCTATCTAAAAACCGTAAGTAGAATCAGATCCTTCACGCACCCAGAGAGACATTGAACGTCCCCCACAAAATCTAATACAGCTGAGATCCTAGGAGATCATGAACAATTTTTGTAAATAAAACCTTTTGTTCTTTCTACAAAAGTAATAAAAGTTCATTAAAGAAAAAGTAAAAATAATAATAAGCAAACAGAAGAAAATGAAAATGCCTGCAGTGCCACCACCACAGGTAACTGCTGTTAATCCTTTGGTTTTTGTGTCTTTCCAGATCTTTTCTTTTGCATAGTTGTCCACATACACACCTACAGTCATCATTAAAGTTTTAAAACCTAATGGCATAATATGAAACACACTGTTTTATAATCTGCTTTTTTTTCCCACTTAAAAATAAATTGTGGGACCAGGTGTGGTGGCTCATGTCTGTAATCCCAGCACTTTGGGAGGCCGAGGTGGGCGGATGACAAGGTCAGGAGTTTGAGACCATCCTGGTCAATATGGTGAAACCCTGTCTCTACTAAAAATACAAAAAAAAAAAAAAAAAAAAAATTAGCTGGGCGTGGTGGCATGCACCTGTAGTCCCAGCTACTTGGGAGGCTGAGGCAGAAGAATCACTTGAACCTGGAAGGCAGAGGTTGCAGTGAACTGAAATGGTGCCACTGCACTCTAGCCTGGGCGAGAGAGTGAGACTCCATCTCAAATAAATAAATAAATAAATAAATTGTGAGCATCTTTCCACGTCAATAAACATTTTTCTTCAATATCCTTTAAAACAGTGACTTGGTTTTCCATTTGTATAGATGAAACTTAATTTTTCTTCTTGGTTTTGGACATTTTAGCTAATTGCAGGTTTTAGCTATTACAAACAATGCTGAAATTATCATCTTCATAGCTAGTATTTGCAACTCCCCTTGTTTATTTCCTTGGATAAATTCTTCAGCAGGAAGTCGGTGGGTGGAAACCATCAGGGCTCCGGAGGCTGTCACGTTCCCCTCCAGCAAAGTTTCAATCCATTCACACCTCCGCCCACTGTGAATGAGACTGCACAGTGCCTTGTACCCTAATCTACCCTGTGCCTTACCTCTTGGTTGGATGATATATTTGTTTTAAAATCTTTGTCAAGGAAATTTGAAATATTTCCTAGCACATTCTTAGCAACACCCAGACTACTCAAAACTACAGACTCAGCTGCAGCCCTCATGCCGCTGAGGGGATGACTTGCAGGCAACTCGGAATGTGTCACCTCCCTGCTATACCCCACTTTTAACTCATTTTTTAATAGAAAAAAGGTCCCAAAAGGAGTTAGGGGCATGTGTATTGTGAGGGGCATTCCCGCCTGTAGAGATTTCTTGTCTTCTCCATGGTGAAGCAGATATCCTCAAGTGAGAGGGAAGATATGAAGCTGTCACTTGTCTGAGCCCAGTGAGTGTATGAGATGACATTGAAAAGCAGAGAGCTGAGCTACAGCCGATGGATACTGACTGTACGTCCTGGTGTCAGGCATCCCACGGAGTGTCTTTCTGGGTCAGCCAATTATTCCTTCACAGATTCAGCAAACATTTATGGAATGTTTATTACATATGGCACTGTTGCTGTCCTCGAGCTTTTCAGGGACACAAATTTTGATCATGCCACTCCCCTCTCTACCACCCTTCAGTGGCTCCCTACTACCCTCTGGACAAAGCCCAAACTGTGCCCAAACCATCAAGGTTCTGTGTGATTTTGCCTCTTCCCACGCTTATAGCCTCATAGGTATCACTTCCTCACTGGCCTCCAGGGCACCACCCTTTCTGAGGGCTTGAGTCTCTCATTTGTGCTGTTCTCTCTACCCCAAAGCAGTCAGCAGCTTTCCACCCAGTGAAATCCCACACATCCTTCCAGGCTCATCTTAAATGTCACTTTCTTAGAAAAAGGGTCCCTGACACCCTCTCAACCAAACTAGTTCTCCCCATACTTAGGCTCAACACCTTTGCACATCAGTACTTATCACATTAGGGTTCAACTCATCCGGGGTCTGTCTCCCCACAAGAACGTAAGCTCCAGGAGAGCGAAGGGCCACACCCTCTTGTTCTGGACTGCATCCCATGGTCCAGCACAGAGTAGGGGATCTTAGCTACTTGTTGAGTTAATGAATGAAAGAGAGGCGTGACATAACACCTCCATTTTCAAGTCTTTAAGAGGTAAGAAGTCACAAACACCAAGGTGAGCACTCCTATTTCTGTCTGGAGTAGGGTAAGAGGACGCTTTCTGTGACCCCCTGACCACACTTTTGGATAACCTTCAGTAAGAACGACCACCAGCACGTCCGGAAGATAAACTTCAAGGCATAACTAGTCTGCACACGGAATCATTGTCCCTTGAATGTGTTGGAAGAATGTGAGTGCTGAGCTTGGAGAATCCAGCAGTGATGAAGTATTTAAGGGACTAGAGTTTTAGAGTCTTATAAAGAGTATTGATTAAAGGTCAAGACTTAGGCCGGGCGTGATGGTGCATGCCTGGAATCCCAGCACCTTGGGAGGCCAAGGTGTGTGGATGACTTGAAGCTAGGAGTTCCAGACCAGCCTGGCCAACATGGTGAAACCCTGTCTCTACCAAAAAATACAAAAATTGTCCAGCTTGGTGGTGCACGCCTATAGTCCCAGCTACTGGGGAGGTTGAGTTGGGAGGATGGCTTGAGCCCAGGAGGTGGAGGTTGCAGTGAGCCAAGATTGCACCACCGCACTACAGCCTGGGTGAGGAAGTAAGACCTTGTCTCACCAAAAAAAAAAAAAAAAAAAAAAAAAAAGGACTTAGGAAAGTTACATGCTACTTTGTAGATTTTTTTTCCAGTTAAATAGACAAATAATTGCTGTTCAGTTAAAAAAAAAAAAAAGATAATCTGAAAGGTTTATTATCTGAAACGATTTCTGAAAGGTTTATTATCTTGTAGGTTTGTTATCTTGTAGGACTTTAACCAGTTTCATATTTAGCCTTGCAATCACACTCTAATATTCCTTAATTAAATTGCCTATACCTACCTAGCACCTCAGTGATCTCTTTTAAAAATAAATTCATTCAAGTTGGACAAGCATCCTCAACAATCTTTGACCTAGTTTTAACATTTCATTGATTCCCTATTAATTGACCAAAATTGATTAAAATCTTTGACATGAGTTCATTTTATATTTGCATGAGAGTCATAATTTTGCCTTTTTGAAAACTGTACTTTAGGCCGGGCGCGGTGGCTCACGCGTGTAATCCCAGCACTTTGGGAGGCCGAGGCGGGCGGATCACAAGGTCAGGAGATCGAGACCACGGTGAAACCCCGTCTCTACTAAAAATACAAAAAATTAGCCGGGCGCCATGGCGGGCACCTGTAGTCCCAGCTATTTGGGAGGCTGAGGCAGGAGAATGGCGGGAACCCGGGAGGCGGAGCTTGCAGTGAGCCTAGATCGTGCCACTGCACTCCAGCCTGGGGGACAGAGCAAGACTCCGTCTCAAAAAAAAAAAAGGACTTTAACCATCTACACTGGGAACAAAAGGGAAAATGAAAGCCTTTGCAGAGGCTATAATGAAATAATTATGGTATATTTCATCATAATTCCTATGAAATACATTTAAAGCAATCTTTAAAAACCCATCATCCGAAATGTGCTTGCATTTGCCTAGAAATAAGATAGTGCATGTCTTCAGACAAAGCAGTTGTTGCAATACGGCAGCTGCTCTGAAGGGTCCAGATTGAACGCAGCTTAGCTGGTGGATTTGTCTATTGTAAAAGTAAGGATTTTTTTCCAGAGAACAATGGGGTTTTTATGGGCGTCCACAGCTGTCCAAGATGAACAGCAGCAGTCTTATTCTTGATATATGATTTATTTTCAAATTTTGACCTGCTGTCTTCAGGACAGCAGACCACATCTTCAAAGGATGTAAACTCCTAGCAAAGGAAAACTGTAAGTATGTTACCATAACACGATTCCCTTCCACATGAATGAAACACTGTATTGTGTTTCATTACAGTTGATGGTGGGGGGGGTGTCTCTGGACAGCTCATGCAATCAATTAATTATGTCTCAGAGTTTCAGTAGCAAAGACCATCAATGTTAATGTTACAAAAGAAGAATGAAATGCATGTGGAAAGTCTTGGGGAGTTCCTTACCTGGAATGGAGGGAAAACAGGGAATCATATTGAATGAGAACCTATTTTGTGTTGGATGCACTGAAGTCAGTATATTGCCTATTTCTCTGAAATCTCAGAGGCAGACTTTCTTATCCCCATTTTACAGATGAGAGAACTGAGGGCCAGAGAGATCAAATGACTTGTTGAAGGTCACTTAAACTCTAATTGGTTCCTCACATCCATTCTTTCACCTTATAATCCACGCTCCAGACACTAGCCAGAATATTTTATTTTATACACATAAATCGGGTCCTGTTGGTCTCTTATTTTAAAAATCTCTAATTGCTTAGAACTGCATTCAGAACAAAAGGTCACCTTCCTAGTGTGGCTTCCAGGCAGGATTCGCCTCCCAGTTCGCAGCTTTACCCTCATTCATTTCCCTCCAGTCACATTGTTTTCTTACTTTTCTCAGGTGCCCTGAGCTTGCTTCCACCTCAGACCTTTCCTTTGCTGTTCCTTCTGCCCAGAACTCTCTTCCACCAGATCCTCCTCCTCTGGGTCTCAGCTCAAGTCACCCCTTTGCAGAGGCTGCCCCTGACCACCCCACTTTCGGCTGTGCTCCGGCTCTTGTGGTCAGGCTGGGCGTGCAGGGAGCACTGGACACTGCAATGGCAGCAGCTAGCACTCATCGTGCACCCGTGTTCCTGGCACTGCACTGAGCTCTTTGTGAACAACAGATGGAAGCAGTTGACAGGCCACTGCAAAGGCATCCAGTAACCATCGCAATGGTTGCTGAGGCCACTCACAAGGTATTCTTAAATAGAGTGCTAATTGGAAATATTTGTGTAGAAATTTAAGAGGTGAAGGAGGACATATGTTCACATTTTTGTTCCTTGTGGGTACACAAGCAGTTAGATTCTGGGTACAATGGAAGAACTGTTCTTAAACGATTTCCAAAAAGGACATTTTCCACAAATGCCCATCTTCATGCAACAGCCGGGAGAGGGAAAAGGAAAATGAATACACATTTGGAAGTAAGAATGGGAGGAGGATAGGGAAACAAACGTGAAGAATAAGAGGCTCACTGCCTTCATGGTGATGCTAACCTCAGTGTGGAGACCTTTCCAGACCTGGTAGATGCAATGTGCTCATCTAAACCCGAGCAGCCAAGGATACAGTGGTCTTAGCTGCACTTGGAGAAATCTGGGGAGCAATTCATTCATTCATTCATTCATTCACTCATTCATCCACCGAGATTGTATTGAGCATCAACTGTATTCCAGGGGCTCTGCTGGAGGCATCGTGGTGAACAAAACTGTTTCGGATCTCATGCCACGTACATTTTAGTGGAGCAGACAAATCCTAATCAAATCATCACAGAAATAAATACAGGGTTTCCACCTCTGGTAAGTGGGATGGAAAGAAAATACAAGAAGTTATGAGAAATAAAATACAGGAAGTTATTTAAAAATATGGGAAGTTATGAGAAATAAAATACAGGAAGTTATGAAAAATTATAAGTGCAGTTGGGAAGTAGTGATGGGTGAGGGCTTAGGGAAAGTTTACCTGAGAAAGTGGCCATGGAAGCTTCCATGGGGGTGAGGAGGAGCTAGTCAGATAAAGTGTTAGATAAAGAGGATTCAGGCAGAGAAAGAGGAACGTATGGAGGCTGGAGTGCGTGGGTGAGGGGGCGTGTGGGAGTGTGAGTAAGCGTGTATGTGCATGTGATGGGGAGGCATGGAAAGTTGGAGGAACTGTAAAATGACCAGGTTGCCAGGAGAGAGATCAACAAAGGCCCTGGCTCCTAATTTCCATGGCGGCTGCTGTTTATACATGGTTACTGGGTGGAAAACGGGGTGCATGGAGCAAGTGGAAGCCAGAGAGGCGATTCAAAGCCAGTTGTCCGGTCCAGCTGGGAGATGCCTGTGACTCGGATGTAGGCAGAGGCTGGATTTCGTTAGTTTTGGGGAGGAGCTGGTGAAGGACTGGATGCAACTTGAGGTGAGGCTTGGAAGAAAAGCAGGAACATAACTACAGAGAAGAGAGGGACGCACTGCTGAATGGGCCAGGGAAAGTAAGAAGCAGAGAGGGAACTGGCCCGCACACTTTCATCACCCACGGTGGTATAAGAGCCATCAGCAGGCGTGGTAGCTCTAGGCAGGAGCAGCTCAGATGAGCCAGGAGAGAAGCAGCTGCTGCAGCTTCAGTTATGCTGCTTCATCGTCCCTGTTCCTAGGATGGAAATCCCTTCTCTAGGCCGGGGTGGACACACTGCCCGGTGACTGCGCCCACATGCACCCGCCCACATGCACAGCTTGCTTCTCTGCTTTACCTTCAATTTTCTTTCTCTTTAGATTACTCAAAAGAGCAAAGCTGCAGAAATTCAAGAGTGTCAGGGCTGGGGGGCGGGCTGGGGGGCAGGTCGGGGGGCGGGTACACTGATTGCTCTGTTGGCCTCATTTTAGTGCTTTGTGGCACCTGAGACTAGAAGAGATTAATGACCTAAGGTCATACAGCAGCAGATAGCAGAGCGGAGATTCAAACTCGCATCTATCTGACTGTAGCCTGCTATTGCCAATACTCTGCAAGGCCTTCCCAAGTCCAACTCTGTTTCCTACTCTAATCTGCTAACTCTTATGTCCAAATGTGTGCAAATCCAGAAAGAGCTGGTTTAAAGACAGCTATAAGGAGGAGCAGCAAACTCAAAGGATTATAGGAGCTGAGTGAGAAATATACATGAGTGAGGCAGGCCAGGCATAAGACATTTGGGTGTGGTGGAGGCTGTGGCATGCTTGGGTAGATCTTAAAATATCACTCCTCAGGCTCAGTGAAGCATTCTGCTGCTGAGTCCAGCCCACTGCTGGGGTGTTAGAGGCCCCACCCAGATTTCCTTTGCAAACTGAAAGTTAATAGTCAGGGGACCTGAGTGTTTCTGCCCAATGCAGGACTCACTGAATGGGCAATCTTTACCCCAAAGCCCCGGTTGAGTTGTCAAGACTGTGTCTAAGCTGCCGCACAGTTTGAAGCTCTCCCTAGTCTGTCCAGCTCCTTCTCTCTTTCCTGTCACAGGGGTCAGAGCAGCATCATGGCCCCATCCTGCTTCCTCCTTGTTTTATCTTTCACAGCCCTCCCCACACCAAACTCTTATGCTCCTAAAATTAAAACAGTAGTAACTATGGGATAGGAAAGTAGAGATCATGAGACCGTTTCCATCCAAGTAACCTAGAATATCATTCTTTCTTTGGGAAGGTAAATCATACAATGAGGTCACCAGTGCGTAGTGGGAGGTGGTAAATAAGAAAGTTTCCCAAACTGGTGGTGGAGATGGTAACTGTGAAAGAAGCCAGAGCAGTAAGTGATGTCTAGGCCCCTGCTCTGCACAAAGATGTAGATCTCCAAGGTCAAGAAGGACATTTTTCTTCTACTAAAATCCTTCTTTGAAAAATGTCCGTGTTTCGCGTTTCGGCTTCATTCTCACAGATTCTACGTCTTACTTTCAAGAATTCTTAGTATTCAGGCGAGGTGACGGAATGCTTCCTACTTCTCCTTTGAGGGCTGGGAGAGGACACTTAGTTATAGAGAAACCACATTTTAAAAAATGCATATACTATAAATATCACAGATCTTTTGATAATGGGAAATGTGAATCCCTGAAGTTCATGAAGGATTTCCATGGATGCAGGAGCTTTTATGTTGAGATCAGTGACATATTCTGTTATATATTTTTATGAGGTAGCTGAGGCCAGACTCAACATCGAGAGTGAGTGCAGAATGGAGAAAGGGCTCTTTGATCATCTTTAAAGTCAATAGTCTCCCTTCGACTGTACTTGGAAGTATTTCATTTCATGTAAATTCAAATACAGGCCAGGAAAGAGTAAAGCAGAGAGAATAGTGTTATCTGTTGGCTTGTGAATGTTTACTTTCCATCATTTTAAAAGGACATTATGTTAAAAAAAAAAAAAAAAGAAAGTTTCCAAGAGCTTAGGAAAAATCCCCTCACCACCTCCATTTTATCCCAGCCACATTCTCCAAAAAGGGAAGACGGAGAAGGAGGAAGAACAACCTGGGGAAGAATCAAAGTATCTACAGACACTTCTTCTGGGAGGGACTTCTGGTGAGTAACAACATTCTGTGAAGTCACCTCTAAAAGGATGAGGTATGGTTTTTTATTTTTATTTTTTAAGAGACAGGGTCTTGCTATGTTGCCCAGGCTGGAATGCAGTGGCTATTCTCAGGCATGATCGTGGTGCACTACAGCCTTAAACTCCTGGTCTCAAGCAATCCTCCTGCCTCAGCCTCACAGGTAGCTGAGACTACGGGCACACACCACCATACCTAGCTTAAGGAGTTCTAGCAAAGGTGATCTGGAAAGGGTCCTCACTTTGCAAACCCCACATAACAATCCAGACTTCTCACACGCTCTGTGTGTCAGCTAATATTATTTTCCTATAACTGATCAAATAAGGGGGAGAAGCTGGCTGGGTGTGGTGGCTCACGCCTGTAATCCCAGCACTTTGGGAGGCTGAGGTGAGCAGATCGCTTTGAACACAGGAGTTTGAGACCAGCCTGGGCAACATGGTGAAACCCCATCCCTACAAAAAATATAATAATTAGCTGGGCATGGTGGCACATGCCTGTAATCCCAGCTACTCAGGAAGCCGAGGCTGGAGGATGGCTTGAACATGGGAGGTGGAGGTTGCAGTGAGCCGGGATTGTGCCACTGCTCTCCAGCCTGGAAGACGGAGTGAGACCTTGTCTCAGGGGGGATAAAAAAAAAAGGGGGAAAATCCTCTTTAATCTTTTAGATTCAATGTAGCCCCTCACGAAACCAGTCTGTTTGCTCTGAAAGGAGTGTCCATCGCACTCCAATTATGCAGGAACTGTGTTAGTCTTGTCCACTGTTTAGCCAATGCCTTGGGAATGAGGATGGCTCGTGGGTTCTCAACTCTGTGTCAGGTACTGGGATGAGGAGTTAGCACTGATGACCTCATTTGATATTAAAAAAAACCTTATGAAGCAGATACTGTAAATAACATATCATTTAGGAGATGAGTAAGCTAAGGCACAGAGAGGGTGAGAAAGTAACTTAAGGTAGCTCAGCAATCAAAGGCCAAAGCCAGGATTGGAATGCAGGCAGTTTGGGGTCTGGAGTGTGCTCTTTTAGCCTACAAACCGCTCTGCTTAGCACGGCCTCTATCACAAGCCAGTGTGGATATCTTAGCAGATACAGGATGGCAAAGTGCCTCCTGGGAGAGGGAGATGAAGCTGAGAAACAGAGACATTTGTATAATGGAGTACAATGTAGCCATTACAAGAATGAGGTAGAGCTTATATCAATGGAAATGGGACAATGTCCAACATGTAGTATTAAATTTTTAAAAAAGAGCAAGATGAGCATAGGTCTGCATCAATGCTTTTGTAAGTATAGCATCTTTCTGGAAGGTTATGTCACTCACTGAGGGTCCCTTCTGGGTAGGAAACAGGGGTCTGGGGAGCTAGAGGTTTGGGATTAGATAAAAACACTTTGAGTCCATGTTCATTTGTGCGGCTGGAATTTTTAAAACCATGTGTAAATATTCTTTTTCAATATAAAAATCTAATTTACAAAGGATTCTGTTCTATTGGAAGAAGAGGATTTCTGCGCTGGTGAATTGAAGCAGCTGCTTGTCATTACCACACGAGGCCTTTCTACTCCTAGGTTAGATAGAAAGGAATTTTGACTTTGAGTCCATCTTAATCTTGGCCAAAAGCAGTTTGCCACATGCACAAAGATTTCTCACCTCCCTGAACTTCCGGGATGCCAAACATCGTCAACTACTTCTCACTGGCCCATCCCCTAAAGGGCCTGGACCGTGTACAGCATGGAGGATGCTGAAAGGTACTTGAGTGTTTTTTTGAGAACTAGCTGATTGTGTGAGCATTTACCTCTTCCTTGAGGGTAGAGCCACAGAGTGGAAGCACACAGAGAAGGCAATGAATGACTGTTAAATGGGATCTAACTGCAGGTGCATTAAGAATCACAGAAGTTTAGACTCAAAGTGTTTTAAAGGTTTGTCTGGCCTGGTCCAGGCAAGTTGAGGAGGCACTGAGTGGATCTCTAAGCTCCTGGGGGAGGCTCGCTGCCCTTCCTGCTATCCCAGCGCTCCTCGGGCTCTCCTTTGGCCAGCTGCAGAATGATCTGGGTCCTGTGCACAAAGACCCAGGCCAGAGAGGAGGGCCTCCCATGATGGGACATGTTTCCCAAGGCCAAAGTTAGGATGTGCAGTATCAGGACACAGTAGCTGCGTGTTGCATGTGTGTGATGTTGGGGAAGACATTCAGAATAACCGTGTCCCTACTTTTCTCCTGGAAAACCTCCTACAACTCCTAAAGTTGTGCTGTGAGGTCTGCAGTTGAGAAGGGAGCACCAGGCAACCAGCCATCTCCTCCCTCATCTAACATTCTGTTCTCTCTCCCTTCCTCCCTTCATTTTTGCCAGCTCACTCCTGTCTTCTCTTTATCCCTTCTGCCTCATTCCCTCCTCTGTAACCACCTCCCTTTGACATAGTTATCCAAGAAAGAACCTGTAATCTTTTTTTTTTTTTTTTTTTTGAGACAGAGTCTCATTCTGTCACCCAGACTGGAATGCAGTGGTGTGATCTCTGCTTACTGCAACCTCCGCTACCTGGGATCAAGCGATTCGCCTGCCTCAGCTTCCCGAGGAGCTGGGACTACAGTTGCCTGCCACCCCGCCTGGTCAATTTTTGTATTTTTAGTAGAGACAGGGTTTCGCCATGTTGGCCAGGCTGGTCTCGAACTCCTGACCTCAGGTGATCCACCCGCCTTGGCCTCCCAAAGTGCTGGGATTACAGGTGTGAGCCACTGTGCCTGGCCAAAGCTGTAATCTTAACTTTTATTTTCCCCCATGAATTGCAATGGCTTTCCATATCAATATTTACATTTAAAAGTAAAATTCCATAAGTTATGAGGAACTGTCACTTAAAATAAGAAAATGGTGTATTTCATAACCAGAACTTGCTCTAAGAATTTGCAAGTAGATTAAACAATCTCTTTAATTTGTCATGCCTAATGTGGTGAGAGAATTAGTTTATGAGGTTGTAAAACTTGAGACAGCTTTGCTTCAGTAATCTGCATCTCATTATCAGAAATATTCTGAATTCTTTTAACGAGGTGATAGCTAAGTGGTTTCTTGCATCATCTCACATAAAGGACAGTTGTTTCCCTTGGAGCTGTTTTAAAAAAAAAAACTTAGCAAAGTAGTTAAGTGAGAGATGCTGAAGGGAAACTGCTGCCGCCTTTTTTTGTGATTGATATTAATTTGCCAAATAGGCTAGGAAAAGAACTGAGTTTCTGCTTCAGCTCTGTTTTTGAAAAAGATGAACATTCTTGAATGAAAAGCTCCAGGATGTGCAGAAAATGATCTGAAAGTTATTTAACTGGAAGTGTGAATTGAAACTCCCTTTTCCCGACTACTCTTATATTTAAAGTAACATTTAAGGCCAGGTGCAGTGGCTCATGTCTGTAATCCCAACACTTTGGGAGGCCGAGGTGTGTGGATCATTTGAGGTCAGGAGTTCAAGACCAGCCTGGCCAACATGGTGAAACCTCGACTCTACTAAAAATACAAAAATTAGCCGGGCATGGTGGCACGCGCCTGTGGTCTCAGCTTCTGGGGAGGCGGAAACAGGATAGTTGCTTAAACTCAGGAGATGGAGGTTGCAGTAAGCTGAGATAGCGCCACTGCACTCCAGCCTGTGCAACAGAGCAACACTCCATCTCAATAAATAAATACATAAATTGGCCGGGCGTGGTGGCTCAAGCCTGTAATCCCGGCACTTTGGGAGGCCGAGACGGGCGGATCACGAGGTCAGGAGATCGAGACCATCCTGGCTAACATGGTGAAACCCCGTCTCTACTAAAAAATACAAAAAACTAGCTGGACGAGGTGGCAGGCGCCTGTAGTCCCAGCTACTCGGGAGGTTGAGGCAGGAGAATGGCGTGAACCCGGGAGGCGGAGCTTGCAGTGAGCTGAGATCCGGCCACTGCACTCCAGCCTGGGTGACAGAGCGAGACTCCTTCTCAAAAAATAAAAATAAAAAAAAAATTAAAAAAAAATAGATAAATAAAATAAAGTAATATTTAAGCTTTAAAACAAAACCTAATAGAATAGAATATAACTTTCCAAACAAAAATATAAGGTCTCCCTTTTTGGTTTCCAAACGGGATGCAACTTTCAATTGTTTCCCATGGTGTGAGTCACTGGGAAACCATCATTGCCTATTTCCTTGATACAGTGGGGAGCACTGGAAATAACAAGCTCTGGACCCGTTTATACAGTTAACTCAGAGTGCCAAGCAATCAAATAGTTGTAGGAAATGGAGGTCAGAAGACAGAAGCTCAGATACTCACATTCACCTTCATCTTGATCCTTTAAAGAAATGATTTTAAAAAGTACTATCCATATCCCGGAAAACACCAGCAGAAGTCGCAAATCGCTTGGAAAGGGAAATCTTTCTGTAGGAGTTTGTGCAGGAATGCTGTGAGGTCTGGGTCTAAACTTTCTCTGCAGCTGTCCTTGCCTGTGGATGTGGCCAGTGGATCTCCAAGCTCTTGGGGGAGGCTCGCTGCCCTTCCTGCTATCCCAGCCATGGGGAATGATGGGCTGGTTGCATAATGCATTCTCTCCCACCCTCCCATTGGTTCCCTCCCATCCAAATGGATGCAAATAGCCTTCGTGGCTGGTTTATCCATAGAAACCAGGGACAACGAAGTGAATAAACCTGGTGAACTTGCATACGAGGAGGGATATGAGAGAAAAAGAAAAACTTTAATGCAAAGGGAGTTCCTTACTTTCTTAACACCTCTAAAAATAATCCTGGAGAATGGCATATGCTGTGAATAAGCACAAACTTTAACTGGGTTCTCCTTGAAAACTTTGAACTCTGACCCAGCCAGCTTTGACTTCTTCCTGATGATTCAGATAAGAAAGCCACACTTTAAAGGAACTTCTGCAGCTGTAGGAGGCACTGCCTACTAATGGGGCTTTGAGGAGGAGGTTGTGGCCAGAAAAAAATTCCAAAGCCACCCAGTGGAAATGAGGCATTTGCTTCTCTGATAACTGAATACTGTGCTTTTCCAGTAGGTTTGGGTCTTACCCAGATCGACATGCTTTAATATACTTCCCCTACTCGTGGAAACCTTGCTAAGCTGCACTTAAGGCTTCATTTAATTGGCAATTATTTATCAAGCACCTACTGTACGTCTGACAATATACAGCAGGGGAACAGGTAACCAGTCTCCTTGATCTAAGCTCAGGATTGAAATGACACAATAAAGTTCTCTCAGGCCTTCACATAATTGATTATCATGTCCGTGGCCCAAGATGGGCCCATGTCATACCAGACTGCATTCTCCAACTCAAAGTGCTCCAGAGATCCTAGTGCGTTCATTCACAGCCTTGCCACTGCCTCCCACCGCCAAGTCTATTCCTTGCCAGCTAAGTCCCTGAGTTAGTGCTTAAGATATTTGGTTTGGGGAACTGTTGGATCAAGTTAAGGGGTTGACAATTTCACCCTTGCTCATGAAAAACCCACCGAAGGAGGAGGCAAGTAACAGAACTTCTCTGGGGTTCAGTTTCTTCACCTGAAAGTGAGATAGCTTCACAGGGCAATCGCCAAGTTCCCATCCAGCTGCAAAAGCTACATTTCCCATGACTTCTTTTCTTACTCTTACCTCTTAGTTCATGAAAGCCATCTGAGGGATTACAGAGAAAATAACACGCAGGTGCTTTTCCTCTCTAACTTCCTTTCCTTTCCTTCCCTCTTTCCTTTTTCTTTTTTCATTTTTTAAGGAAAAGAGTGAGGAAAGGCATAAAGAAAGGAGTTCTGTGTTATTTGATGGGTCATAAGGAATTATGTCAACTCCAATTAGAAGAAAACTTTGTCTAAGCCTGTGTTTCTCTCTTTTCTTTTCTAGAGACAGGGTCTCACTTGGTCACCCAGGCTGGAGTGCAGTGGCACAATCACAGCTCACTGCAGCCTCGAACTCCTGGGCTCAAACAATCCTTCCACCTGACCCTTTCACGTAGCTGGGATTACAGGCATGAGCCACCACACTCAGCTAATTTTTAAAACTTTTTGTAGAGACACAGTCTCGCTATGTTGCCCAGGCTGGTCTTCAACAGCTGGGCTCAAGTGATCCTCCCACCGCAGCCTCCCAAAGTGCTGGGATTACAGGCGTCAGTTACCACACTCCGCCCCCAGCCTGTGTTTCTAAAGCTTTGTGTGTCTAGCCTGCTTCCTGTCAATGTGCCACTACAATTTTTTAGGTAAAATAATAAATTGAGCCAATTAAAAAAAACTCTCCCTCAGCAATGTTACCCATGAAATTCCAGGTTTGATGAGCTAGTTTTAGTTTGTTTGAATGCACATCAAGATACACCAGTAATGTAAAAAACTGTTCTGTGCACCACACTTGAAATCCTCTGGCGTGCTCACAGTCAGGGTCCCTGTAGGTGTGGTTTTTCCATTTGATTGACTAGGAAGAATTCAAAGCTGGCTCAAGCTGTTTAATGTATCACAGAGAAATGAGTGAAGTTTCAGGCTTGTTCACCAACTTTTCCATTTTTCTATGGTCATTTTTAGAGGTGCTTCAGGAAAGCAAGGAGCCACTCTGTTGTTTAAGTTTTTCTTCTTTTGTTCTGTTGGTGTGAATGTATTGCAATTCACTAGGTTTGTTTGTTGAGTTGTTAATAACGGACTACACATAAACCCATCCCAACCCTTATTTGGGATACCCAAAGGGAGCTAAGGGAGAATGTCTTATGTAACTGGCCCTGACTCCCAGTGGCTGGCAATCACCTCACTTTGGGGAACACCAGTGGAAGGAAGGAGCACCTTGAGTTGCTTGTTATTAATTACTGACTCTTGTGCTTCTGTTCCCCTTTCAACTGTGGTGAGACTCTCGCTTTTGAACCTGGGCTGGGTATGGTGGCTCACTCCTATAATCTCAGTGCTTTAGGAGGCTGAGGCAGGAGGACTGCTTGAGGTCAGAAGTTCGAGACAAGCCTGGGTAATATAGGGAGAGCCCCTCATCTCTACAAAAAAAAAAAAAAAAAAATTAGATGGGCATGGTGGTGTGCACCTGTAGTCTCAGCTACTTGGGAGGCTGAGGCAGGAGGATTGCTTGAGCCCAGGAGTTTGAGGTTGTAGTGAACTACGATAACACCACTGTACTCCAGTCTGGGTGACAAAGTGAGACCCCGTCTCTAAAAGCAAATTTCTGAACCCAAAGTGAACATTCCACAAAGCACTTTTCACTTACTGTTAACCGGATGGCAAACAACTCCAAGACACAGAGATGATCTACTGCTCTCTTGCCTCCTATCCCTCCCTAGCCCCACAGAAGACAGACTGCCTGGGCTGTCCAGAACATGTAGAGCACACAAAAGCTGCTCTTGATGATAAGGTGAAGCAATTGTTTAAAGGAAAAGAACAATACATTCACTAACGCATAAACTCATGCAGAAACTCTCTGAGTGGCCAGGTAAGTGGCCTAGAATTGCCTGTGAATAACTTTTTCAAGATACACACTCGTCTCCTAGAGGAGCTTGCTTTTGTTTGTTTGTTTTTGAGACGGAGTTTTCGCTCTTGTTGCCCAGGTTGGAGTGCAATGGCGCAATTTCAGCTCACCACAACCTCCGCCTCCTGGGTTCAAGTGATTCTCCTGCCTCAGTCTCCCAAGTAGTTGGGATTACAGGCATGCACCACCACGCCCAGCTAATTTTTGTATTTTTAGTAGAGATGGGGCTTCTCCATGTTGGTCAGGTTGGTACTGAACTCCCGACCCCAGGTGATTCACCTGTCTTGGCCTCCCAAAGTGCTGGGATTACAGGTGTGAGCCACCGTGCCTGGCCTCCTGGAGGAGTTTTAAGAGTGTGGAGCCTGGCTGGGCACGGTAGCTCACGCCTATAATCCCAGTACTATGGGAAGCTGAGGTGGGCAAATCACTTGAAAACAGGAGTTCGAGACCAGCCTGGGCAACATGGTGAAAAAAACCCCACTTCTACGAAAAATACAAAAATTAGCCGGGCACAGTGGTGCATGCCTGAAGCCCCAGCTACTTGGGAGGCTGAGGTGGGAGGATCACTTAAGCCCAAGAGGCGGAGGCTGTGCTGAGCTGAGATTGTGCCACTACACTCCAGCCTGAGCAGGAAAAAAAAAAAGGCAGGATCTCCCACGCCGAGAGCTGGGGATGCTGTCCCAGGAACAGGGGACCACACACTGAGCTGAGATTGTGCCGCTGCACTGGAGCCTGAGTGGAGGGCGCAGGATCTCCCACGCCGAGAGCTGGGGATGCTGTCCCAGGGACAGGAGGCCACGCATGTTCTTCTCAGCGTCGACTCTACTTTTTGTAGGTGTGTGTACAAGGCTGCTCTTCCCCTGAACAAACGCTTTAGGGGCGTTATGTTTGGAAATAGTTCCTAAGAAATGTATTTCCTTTTTTTGTAACTCAAGTTGGAGTGTTCTAATCTCCCCCTCCGTGGCAGCCCTCTTACCAGCCTCCCACCTTCCTCCTTTTAAGCTATTTCCCCTTCAGGCCGCTGTCATTTCCTCCCTTAGTCATCGCAATTCCAAAACGGCCCTGTTTTGATTCTACGGTTGCTTCCCCATTCCATTATCACGTCGGCCAAGCGCCTGTCTATTCGCAGGCCTTTTACGTTTTGGGGTGATGGTGGCATTCTCCTTAGCCTTTTTGCCCCCTAAGTGTGCTCTACAGGAAATGAAATGTTCAAAGACTACAGGTGATTAAACAGGGGAACCAATAATGAGTATATGATGAATTTTTTATTAGACATAATAATTATTTACTACATATGGAGACAGGGGACCAGGCAGTTGGCCTTGGAAGCATTTAGAACGATGCCTGGTATGCAGCAGGCATTCAATATTTGTTGAAGGAATGAAAGGTACATTGTGTTCCTGGATCAAACACGGCACACATAAATAGAAGCTATCTACTCGTCGATTTACTATTTGTTATGCTCACAACCACTCCCCACCCCACACGGCAACCAGCAGTCTCAAACACCAAAAGTTTTACTTTTTCTAAAGACAGAGTACATGATTCTCCTTTATGTCCATGGAGAAGAGCAGGGCGCCAACCCAGCGGAAAATGAAGCCACCTACACTGAAGTCTCCACATTTACCAGCTTTGGCTCTTTCCTACCTACAGCCCATTTATTGTACAGCAGCCTGAGCGATCTAGAAAACATAAATCAGACCATGTCATCTCCTGCCTTAAGTGGGTTGGTGGTTTCCTTTGCAATTAGAATGGCTTCAAAGCTCTTACACGGCCGACCGGGCCCTATGTTATCTTGCTAACACCTCAGATCTCACTTCTGACCACTCCCTCTCTCGGTTTACTCTGCTTTGACCCCACTGGTTTTTATATGGGCACTCTGTATGCTGAATGCATTCCCACTGCAGGGCCTTAGCATCTGCTGTTCCCTCTGTCTGGAAAGCTTGTCCCATCTCTTGGGTCTTCAGAGTGGCCTTTTCCATCCATCGCCTCCATCAGATCCCCCTGTTTTCTCCTCTTCCTGGCAGTTCTCACCACCTGAAACCATGGGTCTATTTGCTCACTGTCATACTGACTCCACTGGAATAGTTCTGCCTTGATCACCCTGAACCCCCAGAGCCCAATACTACGCATTGGGTGAATGGCTGAGCCATGGATGGTGAGCTGTGTTTCTGAGTTGGGTGTTGTATCTGGGCTGTTTTGCCTCATGGAATAGATGAAGGTAGGAAGTTGCTGGGAAATGCTGGAGGGAGGCAACAGGTCTTTGTGACCTTGATTTCAATAGCAACAGCTTGCATCTAAGGCAGCATGTGACCATGGAAAAGGAGGGGCCAATTGTCAAGAGAACAGGCTGAGTGGCAGCTTAGGCTGAGGCCAGGTAGGGGTTAGAGAGCTGAGAGTCAGGAATGACCTCTGTTGCCAAACACCTGCTGACTAGAAACTAGTGCTGTTCCTATCCTCACAGCAGGGCTGCAGCCAGCGCTCCACCTGCACTCCCTGTAACCTCCCATTCATTCACACACATTACCACAAAGCATTTATTGAGCACCTACTTTGTGCAGGCACTGCCGTAGGCACCAGAGATGCAGCACGAAATAAGAAAGTCCAGGTCTGTCCCTCATGGAGTTTTGCTCCCAGAGAGGAAGACAGATGAACAAATAAAGTGAGATAATTTCAGATCTTAATAAGTGAAGGTAAGATAGGTGAGAGTGATGGTGGTGGGCCTGTGTAGGGGGGGAGGTGATTTGCACAGCATGGTCCAGAGAGGCCTCTGGGTGAGGTGATGCTGGCTAGAGAGAGGAGCATCCAGGACGGGGAACAGCAGGGGAGAAGGGGAAGGAACTGAGGCAGGAGAGCTGCTGGGAGTGGGATCTAATGGGCCCTCAAGGGACAGGTCAGCTTTCTGCACACAATCCCATTTGCCCTTCAACAGAGACTGAGTCTGAAATGTTTTGCTCACCACCTCAGAGATGCTAAAGGTACAAACAGAACCTAAAACTGCTCCCCACTCACAAGTGAAGCCTCACCAGGCTTTCTTGCCCAGAAGCACTGAAGCAAGCCAAGTCCCACCACGTGGCAGACATTTCCAAGCCACCACATTTTGTCGTGTTTAAACCAATCTTGAGAACGTGGAAGATTTTACAAAAAATTCTACGTCTGCACCTTGATCTTTCTTGAGTGGGTCTGGAACCATGCCACTCAGAGTTGAGATGGAAGAGAGACAAAAAAGATTTGCTCTTTAATTGAGGCTGAATTTAAAACGTGAAAGATAGTTAAGCACATTTAAATGTTCCTACAGTATAAATATTGGACCATCCATTCTTCAATAACATAATAAAGATGCTTGCTTGAAAAGCGTCTTCAGAAAACTGAGTGAGCACATAGCTGTCTTTATGAAAGAAAGTACAGATTGTAGAGAAAATACTGTGGAAAGTAGGTTTAAAATAGAATCAAATATCAGAAATTCTCAGAAAATGATGGAAAATAAGTGCCAATGCTTATTTCATTCAGTAATCCTCTTTCAATTCCTGGACATTTACTCCAGTGAGAAAATAATGTTATTAGGGGGAAAAAAGGACTGTGTATGAAGATGCTAATTTCAATATTACCTGGAATAGCACGTGCGCGCGCGCACACACACACACGGAAGTAAACAGAATTTACAGCAAATAGGACTGAATCACTAAAGTATATTGCAGACTCTATTTTCATAACTTGAAAGTACCAAACATCCAAAATAAGAACTTACATATAATAAACCCACTTATCTGCCTTGAACTAAATTTCTGGCCGGGCGCGGTGGTTCACGCCTATAATCCCAGCACTTTGGAAGGCCAAGACAGGTGGATAACTTGAGGTCAGGAGTTTGAGACCAGCCTGGCCAACATGGTGAAACTCCATCTCTACTAAAAATATAGAAATTAGCTGAACATGGTGGCACATGCCTGTAATCCCAGCTACTCAGGAAGCTGAGGCAAGAGAATTGCTTGAACCTGGGAGGTGGAGGTTGCAGTAAGCCAAGATCGTGCCACTGCACTCCAGCCTGGGCGACACAGTGAAACTCCGTCTCAAAAAACCCCACAAAAACTAAATTTCTAGTATTTCTTGAATGGAGTTGACTAGCTGGCTAGAGTCCAATAAACCAATGAATGAGGTGTTAAATTTACCACCTTTAAGGCCAGTGTTTCCTGTCACTAATATCACGTCTTTTTTAAAAAAGGTCCCCTTTTTCTATAAAACAATTTTTAAAAAACAGAATAAATTGGTCTGGTAATTACACAAAATCTGCTACGCACAAAGGTGAAAGCAGCTCTACTGACAACGGAGCTACTGGCCGGCAGGTAGAACTAGGAACAGCTTGCCAGAGCAGTCTCTGTTTACCATCCAATGTACAAAGGCGAACTTCAGTGTTTTCTGAAAGGCTATCTGCGGTGGCCCTGAATGAAAGGCAGGGTTGTTTTAAAGGCGAATGCCCCAAAGCTAAGGACCACTGACATGACATGACCCCCTGAAGCATTGTGCTCCCATTTATTAAGCAATTGAGCAACAATGTAGGCATTAAGATTAATGAGATGGATCAACTGCACTAATATGAACTGAACACCAGTACCTATCATTAGTTGCTAAAGGCAAATTTAAAAAGGGCATAGCAAGATGAAAACACGATCTCGAGCTTCACTTTCTTTACATCTGGGTAAATTTTTTTAATATGGTAGCCATTTTAACTTTTTTTTTGAGATGGGGTCTTGCTATGTTGCCCAGGCTGGACTCAAACTTCTGGGCTCGATTAATCCTTTCACCTCAGCCTCTCCAGTAGTTGGGAGTACAGGTATGTGCCACCGTGCCTGGCTTCTTTTACCTTTCTAAATAGTGAATCTTTTTTGATTCATGACAGGCATGAAGTCTGTCTGAAAGCTCCAGCTTTGCTCACATAATGCACAAGGAAACATGAAAATAACATGTAAGTGCTCACTGTGGGCTCAGCACAGGAGGCTGCAGGCAAGGGTCTGGGCTCTGCTATTGCGAGGTGAGCACAGAAATCAATCAGGACAGTTGGAGTGGCACTGAGTGTCTTTGGGGTCCAGAGAAAGAAGGAATTAGTGGGGGCTGAGACAGACTCACATCTTGCTTCAGAAGTTTGCTGGACACAAAATGATGGACGGTGCTGTCAACACAGTAAGCTGATTTCTACTACAAAGTCATTTTCACCCATCTTGGATGCAAACTGGTAAGGAGCTTCACAGCACATCTATTTCCCACACTTAAACTTATGTTAAACTTTCCGATCTCAAACTCACACGTCACTGGTAATCAACCTTTGCCTTTATTCGAAAGTCACAACTAAAGCTGGTCAACAACCCTAATCATCACAGCTTGTTCCCTGCCAGAGCCCATTCAAACAGCCCCGCATCACTCACCTTGGGCGCACCGTCCGCGACGCCTGTTCCCTTCATGTCGGTGATGTGGAGCAGCTCCCCTGAGCTCTACAGCTAATATCTCCAGCTTCAGAGGCAGATTATGCAATGTCACTGCATGCTTCTGCCTGGTTCTCAGAAACTGAATTCTATGGTGCTATCTGACAACACATGGGAAATGATCAAAAAGACTCTCCCAGCAGGCGAACTTTCTGGAAAGCACGATAAGAGTAAAATGAAAGCAGTGAAGGAGGGGAGGACCAGAAATACAAGCCACACTCACGCCTCATTGCCTGACGTCTCACTTTGTCTATAAGTAGAGACCGTCACTCATTTGCTATGTGAAACCACAAAAGAAGAAGAAGAAAAGAAAAACACCACTCTTCTGCTTTATAGGGCGAAGTTCCTACTTTGAAGAGCTCAGTGTATGAACATACAGCATTCTTGTCCTTTGAACTCTGGGGAACAACTCCCACCCGACAGACCAAGCTCATTTCCCTGATGAGAGGCCACTAAGCCAAATTTCCGATAGCGGTCAGCTTTTCTTCCTTCCTGCTCCCAAAAACTTGCCTTATGACAGCCAGGATAAAAGCAGTCAAGCAGCCTGCCTTAAAGGACACAGTGTCCACTCTACCCACCCTGTCAGTTGCGCATTCTCCCTGCTCGGAACCCCATGCTCACCTCCTGGTCTTTGCTCACGGTACCTAATGATTAATATCTTCTGGATGCTGGCTCTGCACTGAGGGCTATGCTGAGTCCCATACCTATATTTTCTCCCTTAAATCAAATCAACCAATCGTGTGTGCTGTACTTGAAACCCCCGCTAGCTCATGCAGTTTCTCATCACTTGCCAACTCTTTCTACTTTCCCTACATTCAGACCCAATCTCTAGAGAGACCTACAGCATAGCAGACACTGTGCAAAATAAGCCTGCATTTTTTTTTTTTTTTTTTTTGAGATGGAGTCTTTCTCTGTCACTCAGGCTGGAGCGCAGTGGCGCTATCTCGACTCACTGCAACCTCCACCTCCCGGGTTCAAGTGATTGTCCTGCCTCAGCCTCCCAAGCAGCTGGGATTACAGGCACCCACCACCATGCCTGGCTCATTTTTGTATTTTCAGTGCAGACAGGACTTCACCATCTTGGCCAGGCTGGTCTCAAACTCCTGACATCAAGTGATCCATCCACCTCAGCCTCTCAAAAAGCTGGGATTACAGGTGTGAGCCACCACGCCTGGACCTGGTCTTCATTTTTATTTAGACAAAATGGTACCCATTCTTCCAAGCGAGGGTCAAGTTCTATCCCCAGTGAGCTGTGTCTCCGCTCACTGCTCTCTTCTTGTCACACAGCATCTTTTTATATTTTATTTTTAAATTTTCTTCTTTTCTTTTACCACGCCTCTGAGACAAGTTCAACAGACAGCCTTAGCGTCTTGTCTTCTGGTTGTCCGATGTGTAGTCCCCACAAGTCTGGGCACCAGGACATATTTACCCATTGAAGTAGCTGACTGATTTCTGGCCGAGACAGTCCATATTTTTAAATGTTATCATTGTTAGAAATTAACTTCCAGAGCCAAGTAATTGGCATGCTGCAGGTGATAGCAGATAACAGGGAGGGAACAATGACCCCATGGAATGAACACTGTTTGATCCAAGGAGGAAATCCATAGAGATACTAAGATATAATTTATATTAATAATAATTAATATTATATTAAGATATAATTCAGGTACCATAAAATTCACTTTTTTTTTGAGATGGAGTCTTGCTCTGTCACCAGGCTGGAGTGCAGTGGTGTAATCTCAGCTCACTGCAACCTCTGCCTCCAGGTTTCAAGTGATTCTCCCGCCTAAGCCTCCTGAGTAGCTGGGATTACAGGTGTGCGCCACCATGCCCGGCTAATTTTTTTGTATTTTAGTAGAGACAGGGTTTCACCACGTTGGCCAGGATGGACTCCATCTCCTGGCCTCGTGATACGCCTGCCTTAGCCTCCCAAAGTGCTGGGATTATAGGCGTAAGCCAGCGCACCTGGCCAATTCACCTTTTTAAAGTATACAATTCAGTGGTTTTTAGTGCATTCAGAGTTGTGCAACCACCACTCCAAAAAGTAATCCTCTTTCAATTCCTGGACATTTACACCAGTAGCAGTTACTTGTTATTCCCCTCTTCCCACAGCCCCTGGAAACCACTGTTTCTGCTGTATTATTGACTTTCATTTATGTCTGAAATTCTCTGTCATAAAAAGGAAGGATGGATAAACTCACCCAAGGTCACATAGTAAAGTAACAGACCCAGAATCTGAATTCAAGTCTCTTAGGAAAGACTACACAGTAACTCAAGTTCAGATGGTTTCCATCAACTTGGCAAACTCCCGGCAGTGATTCTTCCCCATACCGAAGAGCCTGCCCTTACGCTCATAATACAGATCAGAATGCTATAATTTGCATGTTGTTTTTTCTAGGGAAAACAACCCAAACTAGAAAATAAAAGTAAGACACAAAAGTCATAGGCTTTGGCCCTGAAATTATATCAACTAGCTCCCACATAGATACCTAGTTTGATAACTTGACCTCTCGGTCTGTTATTTGAGGCCTCTATGGTTTTTCTGAATGAAAGGTGTGAGAAACCGCCTTAGACATTTTGCTGCAATCCATTAGTATTTCAAGGCAAATGAGTCTTTAATGTGGACAAACATTGCAAGAACTATTATTCTAGGAAATTGGGTGTTGCATAATATCCGGTTGTCTGAAGGCTGAAACAGCTGGAGTTCAAGGGAACCACGTCAGGAGAACTCTAGTGAGGTAATCTTAATGCTCTTGGTAAATGTGCTACCAAAAACAGTATTTTGGGCTAAATTTTCTTTTCTGAGACAACTGAGTCTGACCAATTCACTTCTATAGTGCCCTATACATGCGTAGGGAGGAAAATTGCTTTTGCATGTTTTTCTGTATGCTTTTGTGTTGTTTTCATGTGACTATCAAGCTCCCTGATTGCTAGTAGTGAAACACTGGGCACTCGATATTTGAATTATAAAGGACAGCTGAACACTAGACTTACAACGTTCAAAACATTAAAGCGTTGGCGGGAAGTTTCAGGCTGTAATCTCATGAAAATTATTCATAAAAATAGCTCTTTTGGTCAAAGCAGAATTTCGTGAGTTGGCTGGGCAAGATAGCTCAGGCTTGTAATCCCAGAACGTTGGGAGGCTGAGGCGGGCAGGTGAGGCCAGGAGTTCAAGACCAGCCAGGCCAAAATGGCAAAGCCCCATCGCTACAAAAAGGACAAAATTAGCAGAGCTTGGTGATGCATGCATATAATCCCAGCTACTTGGGAGGCTGAGGCACGAGAATCGTTTGAACGCGGGAGGTGGAGGTTGCCGTGAGCGGAGATCGCACCACTGCACTCCAGCCTGGGCGACAGAGTGAGCCTGTCTTAAAGAAAAAAGAAAAAGAATTTCATGAATTGCCAACAAATTCACCAAATATTCTGGTGCAGGGATAATACTGGGAGGGCTGGGGAATCCGCAGCCACTCTAGTTATTAGTGATTATTTAGTTTTATCACCCAAGTTTTGACCCCCAGGTTGAGAGGGAAAAGGAATTAGGGCAAGAACTGAAAACAAGGATGCAAAGGAAATGCTCTGGGGACAGAGTGGGGACAGGAAGCTGGATGGAAAGGCTGAATGCTGGTGGGACGGCAAGAAAAAGCCAGACAGAAAACGATGCCCCAGGCAAGCGGTCGTCACTGGCGAGCAGACAGAGTGGCAAGGAGTTGCTTGGCCAAAAGACACCCGTGGAAGAGTCTTCACAGAGTCAAATATCCAGTCAGGGAGCAGCAAGGCCAAGGGTAAGAGTTCCAGGGAAAGGTCAAAGCAATTCACGATGAAAGCTAGAGAAACATTCCAATAGGATGGTTTTCCACAAGTTTTATTTTTTCATTCAAACCGGCCCAGTCCCTTGTGCAAGTTTTTATTTTTTTTATTTTTATTTTTGTTTTTTGAGACGGAGTCTCGCTCTGTTGCTCAGGCGGGAGTGCAGTGGCGCGATCTTGGCCCACCGCAACCTCCGCCTCCCGGGTTCAAGCGATGCTCCTGCCTCAGCCTCCTGAGTAGCTGGGATTACAGGCATGCACCACCACGCCTGGCTAATTTTTTTGTATTTTTAGTAGAATTGGAGTTTCTCCATGTTGGTCAGGCTGGTCTTGAACTCCTGGCCTCAGGTGATCCACCAGTCTCAGCCTCCCAAAGTGCTGAGATTACAGGTGTGAGCCACGGCGCCTGGCCTTGTGCAAGCTTTTAAATCCTTGGTCCCATTTTATTTTGATAGAGGCTCACTTTGTTGCCCAGGCTGGAGTGCAGTGGCTTGATCCTGGCTCACTGCAACCTCCATCTCCCTGGCTCAAGCGATTCTCATGCCTCAGCTTCCTGAGTAGCTGGGACTACAGGTGTGCACCACTACACCCGGCTAGTATTTTTGTATTTCTGGTAGAGATGAGGTTTTGCCTTATTGCCCAGGCTGGTCTCGAACTCCTGACCTCAAGCCATCCGACCGCCTCCGCCTCCCAAAGTGTGGAATTCCAGGCGTGAGTCACCACGCCCGGCCCCTTGGTCCCATTTTAGTTACTGTTTTAGTTCTCTGAATAGAATCTGTGTCTGGTAATTCCACTAGGTCCTTGCAAGTCTGATTCTGCTATTTTTGCTGATTCTTATCAGGGTGGCTTGTTTCCTCACATACCTGTGAGTTCATGATCCTCAGAGGTTTATCTGGGACAATTATTTGAGGACTGGGGTTAAGATGTGCTCTTGGAGAGAATTTGCGCTGGCCTCTGCCAGATACTTGTGGCCAGCATCAGTTGGAGATTGCTTTAAGATCCCCATTTGATGTTCTCTGAGCAGTACAGGTAGTGTGAATTGTTCCAAACCCGCATGAGGAACAGTGCATGGACCGAATTCTCAGGAGACCCTCCCTTGTGCCAACACCAGACACCCTCTCTCTGAAAATCCCTGAGCCAGCGCCAAGCAGGCAGATTTCTCGTCTTTCTCTGAGGCAGGTTTTTGTGAAGTTCATCCTTTTACTGAAGGGGGCACCTTTGGGGTTTCAGGCTTTCTGGGTCTTGACCAAAGTTCCTACTCCATGAAGCCTCAGAGCTCTGACTTCTGCTCAGACATCAGTAGGTTACAGGAACTGACCTACTCAAGTGCTCCAGCACTGCGACTCCTCTGGATTTGTGCTTTGTTCTGCCTCTCAGGAATTCCTTCTTTCTTGCTAGCTCAGCTAACTATTAGAGATTAAAAAAATGTTCTATCCAGGTTTGACTTGAAACGGCTCTCGAAATATCTGGTTTGCCACCTTTTCAGAAACAGATGCCTCCTGCTTAGGAACAACGGTTTCCTCCCTCCCTGAAGTCTGTTTGTATCATCAGGTGTGAAAACAAAGAGCTTTACTGGTTGAAGGGCATGTTGGAGATTATTTTCATGAAGCCCTTTAGTCACAGAAAAGGAAGCTGTATCCCAGAAAAATGACTTTCCCTACTACTTACCAAGTCAGCAACAGAGCTGAGACTGGACTCTCTCACACTGCTCTTCCTAAAGAAAACCAAAATGTAAGCAAAGATAGCATTCTCTGAATAAGCCAAAAAACTGAATTATACTCAAGTTCTTTAAATTCAAAGAGAGCGGCTGGGCACGGTGGTTCATGCCTGTAATCCCAGCACTTTGGGAGGCCAAGGCGGGTGGATCACAAGGTTAGGAGTTCAAGACCAGCCTGGCCGACATGGTGAAACCCTGTCTCTACGAAAGATACAAAAAATTAGCCAGGCGTGGTGGCATGTGCCTGTAATTCCAGCTAATCAGGAGGCTAAGGCAGGAGAATCGCTTAAACTTGGGAGGTTGCAGTGAACCGAGATCACGCCATGCACTCCAGCCTGGGCGGCAGGGTGAGAATCTGTTTCAAAAAAGAAAAATTTAGAGAGCAGAGGAGCAAAGATACAGAGCTAAAGGTGATCCAGCTATAAAAACCTGACTTCTGGAACGAAGCACTAAAGAAGGTGTGAACAGTACCAAAGTCATAACTGCTGTTTGAGAACAGATGTTCAAACGTGAGAAATATTCAAAGTAAGTTCCAAAAAAATAAACTAGCTTATCATTCTATAAAAAGTTTATTTCAGAAATCACATACCTTTAAAAAAAATAACACAGAGGGTATAAGTTCGTATCCTGACCAGGTATTATCACTATTTGAACGGCAGATGTTGTGTGGTACAATTAACGAGATGCAGATGCGAAGTCCGTACAACATTCCTGGCATTTACACCAGGCTCACGAGACAGTGACCTTTGAAAAGCGAAAAAAACCCCAAAACAAACAAACAAAACACAAAAAACAAACCCACAGAAAACACGTAAAAAAAAAAAACCAACCAACCAAACAAAACACAAAAAAACAAACCCACAGAAAACACCCAAAAAACAAAAAAAGCAGCTAATTCTGGAACATACAAAACTATCTTGATCTTTTAAATACAGGTCCTGAAATTACAGATCCACTGCTGAGACTATTCCAAAACCTGTAAAACATGGGCATTATTTTAATTTATGAACAACTGAAAAGATTCAATGGCGTGCCGTGTGGTCATTTCAGTATGTGAGTCAAAGTCGAAGAACAGGGAAACGTTAAATCTCTGCTTTACAGTTTAATAGGTCGAAAGCAAAAGGAAAGTCTGAAAAAAGAACTGGGGAGGTTTGGTTGGTAATGCTTT
The DNA here is from genome assembly GCF_002776525.5 of Piliocolobus tephrosceles. Classification (NCBI taxonomy): domain Eukaryota; kingdom Metazoa; phylum Chordata; class Mammalia; order Primates; family Cercopithecidae; genus Piliocolobus; species Piliocolobus tephrosceles. Next base: position 29,141,989 of record NC_045453.1, on the reverse strand, counting down.
TGGTAGAACTGGTTATCCTTGTTCCTATTTAGTAGGTGTCTTTTAGTCTTACGAGAGTAGCACCCACAGATGGCCAAGTTCAAACATCAGCATCAGGATGCAAAATACAACTGGAAATTTACACTCACTATGCACCAAAAAATATGACTCTTTGGAAATCTGAGCTAAAACCCTGTGATGTAACATGTTAAGATGCTTAAGACAATTTTACAGATCAAGGAGTTAAAGTGATCCTCAAGGATGACTAAAGCAGAATTTTTACACAAACAACTTCAATAACTTCCTATAATGGGGCCAGGCGTGGTGGCTCACACCTGTAATCCTAGCACTTTGGGAGGCTGAGGTGGGCGGATCACCTGAGGTTGGGAGTTCGAGACCAGCCTGACCGACATGGAGAAACCGTCTCTACTAAAAAAAATACAAAATTAGCCGGACATGGTGGCACAGGCCTGTAATCCCAGCTACTCAGGAGACTGAGGCAGGAGAATCGCTTGAACCCAGGTGGCGGCGGTTGTGGTGAGCTGAGATCTCGCCACTGCACTACAGCGTGGGCAACAAGAGCAAAACTCCGTCTCAGAAACAAAACAAAACAAAACAAAACTTCCTATAATACAAAGCAATTACTTTTACTTCAATCTATTTACTATTTTTATCAAATGATCCCAGATTGTATTTCTAGGTACTCCTATGCAGATCATAAGGTATTTGTTTTTTGGGATAAATATAAAGCAAAGTTTACGTTTGTACGAGGGAGTTCAGAGTTCTCTGACTCTGCTAGTGCTGAATCCAGAGAAATACTGTCACATTCTAAAAAGTTTTCAGAAGGCCAAGAAGGCCAGGTGTGGTGGCTCACACCTATAATCCCAACACTTTGGGAGGCTGAGGTGGGTGGATCACGAGGTCAGGAGATCGAGACCATTCTGGCTAACATGGTGAAACCCCCAGCTCTACTAAAAATAAAAATAAAAAAATCGGCTGGGCGTGGTTGTGGGCACCAGTAGTCCTAGCTACTCGGGAGGCTGAGGCAGGAGAATGGTGTGAAACTGGGAGGCAGAGCTTGCAGTGAGCTGAGATCATGACACGGCACTTCAACCTAGGTGACAGAGCAAAACTCCGTCTCAATTAAAAAAAAAAAAAAATTCAAGAAAAAGAAAACTTGTATCAATTGGTTAACTGCATAAATCTTCTGACAATGCAGTTACTATGTGCCCCCATGATGAGAAGTTAGTTCATGCTGAAGAGAAACGAAGATTTAAAACCACATAAGAATGAAGTCAATCGATACTAATCATTCGTGAAGATAGGCAACACCTGAGAGCAATAGGAAGCTGACCTAATTTGATTAGATCGGATATATTTTCAATGGTTTCTCATCAAATCATAATCTTAACAGAAATACAGTTACTAAAGACAAGTATTGCAGATATTTCAGGATAATGTGGTGAGTATGTTGAAAGATACTGTTCCTATAAATTGTCAGGAAAAACTGGCCATTAATTTTATTGAAGTGAAAAATATATAACACTAAAGTTGCAGATCTGAGCTTTATTATCAGAATAACATCATTTCAGGATAGAATCGAGGGATTCTTGAAAATGCTTTTGATATGGCATAAAACTCTGGAGTCTCAGAGCTGCATGCCTACTTATCTGTTCAAATATATTTGGAATGGAAATACACAGAGGGTTTAGCAGAACAAGCAAGAAAGTTGACAAAAGAACCAAATGAAAATTCCTCATGACAAAAGCACTTTAATACCCTATCCTTCTTCAATCAAGAGATCAAAAGAAACGGCAAGTCCTGTATTTACAAAACTGATGAAAATCACACTGCAATAATCAGTGAATGTAGAACTGCACAGATCTGTGTTTCCAGCTTTTTCCACCATGATTGTACATCAAGGTAAAAAAAGATTCTTTTATACAAATCCAAGAAAGATGTGGACAGAGGTGGTAGCAAAACTGCCAAGGATGGTGCACTGACTTACGACTGCAGCTGAGACAGGACGTGGGGGAGGGCAGAGTCCTCGAGAAAGAACCCTATGGAGAGGGTGGCTCAATCGGTGGTCGATCTCCGGTACCAAAACCGCGCTCTGAAGTCATCGCTGCACGTCATGAACCCGGGGTTGGTGGGGGAGTGCACGATGCAGCGTACAATGTTGTTGTGCCCCAGTGAGAGCAGGTTTCTCCGCTCAGCTGTTCTCGAGTCCCAGCAGCAAAGACTGATCGTCCTCTCGTCGGGCAGCAACACATAGTCCTCAGTGTGGTTAAACACAGCCTGCGTTCGGTGCACCTGGCGTCCACTTAAACCCGCGCCTGCCACAGAGACCAAGAGGGATAGGTTTCTAAGTCCACATCTTAGACTGTCAGAACGTTCTAGCATTCAATGTAAAAGCATTTTAAACCTGTTGAAGTGATACACCTTGTACACTTTCAGAAACTCTAAAAAAGTACAAAAAAGAAAGTCAAACCAGGCACAGCGGCTCACGTCTATAATCCCAGTACTTTGGGAGGCTGCGGAAGGAGGGCTGCCTGAGCCCAGGAGTTCAAGACCAGCCTCGGCAACAGATAACAGAGCAAGAGCAAGACTGTATCAGGAGAAAAAAAGAAAAAAAAAAGGGAGACAGAGACCACCAGATCACCTGAAGCAATACTGTTACTGTCCTAACGTACTTTGAGGCTTAAAGATACATATAAAATTGGTGCCTCTGTATTTTTCTATTATAGTTTTAAACCAACTTTATGTTTAGTACATTTTTCCATGTTTTTTCTTTACTAGATGCAAAGTGCCTCATGTTTAGAAGCCCCATTACTTATTTAACAATTCTTTTGTGTGTGTGTGTGGTTTTTTTTTCAGGCAGAGTCACTCTGTCGCCAGGCTGGAGTGCAGTGGTGTGATCTCGGCTCACTGCAACCTCTGCCTCCCGGGTTCAAGCAATTCTCCTGCCTCAGCCTCCCAAGTAGCTGGGACTATAGGTGCGTGCCACCACACCAAGCCAATTTTTGTATTTTTAGTAGAGACAGGGTTTCACCAAGTTGGCAGGATGGTCTTGATCTCTTGACTTCGTGATCCACGTGCCTCAGCCTCCCAAAGTGCTGGGATTACAGGCGTGAGCCACTGCACCTGGCCTATTTAAAAATTCTTTTACTTCCTGTCATTTAGTTTATATCAATTATAAGTAATGTTGTAATGAATATCCTTTGTACAGAAAGCTTTATTTCCTTAGGAGTAAATTCCTAGAAACAGAATTACTGAGACAAAGTATATGAATACCTGCTTTCCAAAAGGAAGCCTTTTTATGACTATAAATTACATATTTTAATGTTTAAACTACCAAATAAAGTATAAAAAGGAAAATAAAAACTCCTTGATAATCGCACCCATCCGAGGAAACAGTCAATACTTCGGTGAATACCCTTTCGAAATATCTAAGTATTATGTGCTCACTTGTAAATTCTCTCTCTTTTTTTTTTGAGATAGAGTCTCACTCTGTTGCCCAGGCTGGAGTACAATGGTGTGATCTCGGCTCATTGCAATCTCCGCCTCTCGAGTTCAAGAGATCTCCTGCCTCAGCCTCCTGAGTACCTGGGATTATAGGCATGCGCCACCACACAAAACTAATGTTTGTATTTTTAGTAGAGACGGGGTTTCGCCATGTTGGCCAGGCTGGTCTCCAACTCCTGACCTCAGATGATCTGCCCACCTCGGGCTCCCAAAGTGCTGAGATTACAGGTGTGAGCCACAACCCCCGGTTTCATTTGTAACTTCTTTCAGTCAGAGCATGTGTCATATACTATTAATATTCAAGCATATGTAGTGCAGATCTGTGAAGACAGAATACAGCTTAGTGGATAAAAACACAAACTCTGTGGTCAGATGTGGGTTGAACACTTACTAGTGATGTGACCCTGGGCAAATTAACATCCCTCAGCCTTGATTTTCTCGTCTGTTCCACGGGGTAGTTACAGAACCTACCCTATAAGGCTGAGGATAAGAATAAGAGAATGCACGGGAGGCTCTGGAGTGTGAGTGCTCAGCCAGTGTTAGCAGGCATACTTATTTTTAAAGGTGTACGTTTCCATGGATGCGTAACAGATTTCCTCAATGCTTCTTATTGGACATCTATGCTGTTTCTAACTTTCAGCCACTCCAAATGATGTTGGGACACACAGTCTTTTATGGGCATGTGCCTGTTTGTCCAATTACCTCTTTAGGTTGAATTTCTAAGAGTAGATATAGTGGGTCAAAAAGCATGTATTTAAAATTTTGATATGATACCAAACTGTGCTGCAATATTTTACCAGCTGACTCTCTGACCAACCAAATATGATTTCCTCAAATCTCTATCAACAGTAGAATAATATCAATCTTTAAGACTCCTAAAATCTGATGAACAAAACCAGGTCCCCATATTCATTTATTGGGTCTGCAGCGAGGCTGGCCACCTTTTCTTATATTTCCTGACCATTTTTCTCTTCTGCAGCCTCCTGTCCTTTGCCTCCTTTTCTCTCGAGTTTGGACTCATCTTTTTCCTATTTGAGTTCTCTTCATAGATTAAGATATTAACTCAATGTCTAACATCTGTATATATGCTATAACTATTTTCCCCCAGTCCTGTATTTTAATTATTTATATTGTTTTTAATTTTTTGCATCCCAATTTCTAAAGTTTTCTTGATAGTTTTTCCCTTTTCATCATTTCAGAAACCCTTTGAATTCTAACTAATTATTATTATTATTATTATTATTATTATTATTATTATTATTCTTTCTGAGATGGAGTCTCGCTCTGCTGCCCAGGCTGGAGTGCAGTGGTGCGACGTTGGCTCACTGCAACCTTCACCTCGCAGGTTCAAGCTATTCTCCTGCCTCAGCCTCCTGAGTAGCTGGGACTACAGGCGCCCGCCACCACGCCCAGCTAATTTTTGTATTTTTTGTAGACACGGGGTTTCACCATATTGGCCAGGCTGGTCTTGAACTCCTGACCTTGTGATCCGCCTGCCTCGGCCTCCCAAAGTGCTGGGATTACAGGCGTGAGCCACCGTGCCCAGCCCAAATTCTAACTAATTATTAAAACTAGGAACAGAAATCTTAACATGCTGACATGACAGGGGCTTGACCTGTGAAATGAGAAAAAAGGAAAAGGGGAATTTGCGCATAAATTCAGCATAATCACATTTTTGAAAAACCACACTGCTATTCTCCACTAAAACAAGCCAATCAACCTCATACTACTATAAAACATCCCAAACATTCCTAGAGCAAATATTTAAGCTCTTGTCAGTAGGCTGGTGTGTATCTGTCGAGATACAGCACACTCCTTAAAATGGTTATAACTTCTATTGGGGGAGTACTTTCACATTTACTCTGATCACTTTTGTATTTTCTTTTTGCAACAAACAGAACTATTATAAAGCAGTTCTTTATAATAAATACTTTTCAGAACAACTTTATACAAGTGTTTCATGAAGTCACCAAGAATTATGATAAAAATGGCTCTTCCTAAGATTTGCTAGTTGTACCAGAAGTCAAAGAGAGATGGATGGGGAAGGGAACTTTGGTTACAATGAGACAAATCTAAGGCAGGTTATGCTGCCCCCTAGTGGGTCAGATGTCACCGACTCTTCAACGCAAACAACACCGTCCAGTCCCTTCCAATACTGTTTTCTTGTGATTTTTTTTGAGTTATGCTCATGCCAATTTTAGTGTATGATACAAACATATCTCACAATTGAGAAAACAATCAGAAATTTTCTGGAGGTTTTCTACCAAACAGTCTTTGCTGCTGCAAGGAACAGAAGACACAGGGTTTTAACATTCACTATCAAATAACCAGACTTGGGCCCCACTAGTGATAGGATCAATTTAAATAGATTTCATTATAAAAATACTCCACAGGCACTACTGTTACCAATGAGACCAACATACATTAATGAGAATTCAATGGATGCAATTTTTTTTCTGTCTGCTTAGCCTACTTTATATCTGCATTCAGAACTCACGTGGTTTCCTTTGGGGGCTAGCTCTGCTCACTTAGGAATGGGATAAGATCTTTCCTCTCAGCCATTCTTTCCTGAATGCATATATTAGTAATACTGAGATCTAATTGGAAACTTTTCTCTGGATTGCTTTCACTTTTCTGTGGAAAGAGGGCAGGTCAGTCTACAAATGGATCACCAGGTTCTCAAATGTTACTTGCATGGAATCCAGACCTAGTCCACAGTGTGAGGTGCTCAGAAGAGCAAAGAAAGCACAGTTCTATTTCCAGCTCTGTCACTTATGAACTACAGCCTTGGCTAAACGACTTAACCTGTAAGTCTTGGTTTCCTCTTATCTAAGAAAGGGATAACATCTGCCTTGCTCAATGCATAGACTTACTGTGTTGCTCTATTGTGAGGTCCTAAAAGAGAGTTCTGGAAAGTGTGAACACTACAGAAATGTTAAGTAACATCAACTTCTCACTTACCCGTGTATCTGACCAGTGTTCGTCCTGTTGATATTTCCCAAAGTTTAGCTACAGAGTCTTTTCCACTTGAGAGAATGTATTTAGAATTTTTGGAAAAAATGGCAGAACAAACTTCAGCACCGTCGTGTGCTTTCTCAAAAGTTGTGATGCATCGATTTGAAACACCATCCCATAATTTGATGCAGCCGTCCTTGCTTCCAGTTACGTACATATTGGCACTAGAATTGTAATTAACGGAACATATAGCATCGGTGTGTTGATCTTGAGGATTGCAAGAGACAAAACATTGAAAGGTGTTGATATCATAAAGGCGAAGAGTAGGATGCTGAGTTCCGACAAGTATAAAGTCTCCGGAAGGATGAAAAGAGATGGAGCGTAACATTTCAGCTTCCTGTTAGGACAGAGACATTAACACAAGTGACCAACTGGTGAACAATTATATCCAGAGGAAATGTGGAAAATATCTGGCTGATGAAAAGAATCCATAAAACAATTATTAGATATTACACAGGTATCATAAGAAAAAAAGTGCTTTCTGGAATACATGAAAGTATTTTTTGAATAGATTTCCAAAACTAAATATTTACTGGTTATATTATTCCCAAAACTACAGAAGTGAGCTTCATTATTTACAAATGAACACTGAGTAACACTCCACTAAGGATGGAGTATTATCAGACAATGACACATTCATGCATGGCTACTGAAGTACAACTTGTACCTAAGAGCTTCTTTAATTTGCCCTAGGGCTGCAAATATTGAGTAAAAAATTAAGTTTTTATTATTTTTTATTATTTATTATTTAAGTTATTATTTTTTGCAGACAGGGTCTTGCTCTGTCGCCCAGGCAGACCGCGCAGTGGCACGGTCACAGCTCACTGCATGCTCAACCTCCTGGGCTCAAATGATCATCCTTGCCTCCACCTCCTGAGTAGCTAGGACCACAGGCGCGTGCCACCGTGCCCAGCTGATTAAAATAGTTTTTTTGAAGAGATGAGGTCTCACTGCATTGCTCAGGCTGATTTTACACTTCTGGGCTCAAGTGATCCTCCCACTTTGGTTTCTCAAAGTGCTGGGATTACAGACATGAGCCACTGCAACTAGCCTACTTTAATTATCAAACAGACAGAAGCCACAACTAAAACATTAGTATTTCTGCAATGCATATTCAAAATAGGGTACCAAATGTCACCTTGCCATGAAACACTTAATACTTTCAACTCAATTTTTTTTTATTCCTCTAAGTTATACATTAGTGAAGCTGGTCATGTTTTGTTTATAACAGGGATCTGCAACCTTTAAAGAGTGATACGGATTCCAAACCCTCCAAAGGGTCAGATTATAAACTCTGACCAGCCAGAGGGAGCAGGTACATGACAGCATGTGACCTATTGCCAACAAAATCTGATCCACCTGCCATCCGGCATGCATCCTGGTCTGTACTCGTCTCACAGGATGATCACCGAGACTACTTTTACAACGAGAATAGTCGTACAACAGCTCATTGTATTTAAGAAAAAATGTAAAGCTCCTTTCCAAAGATTCCTACCTGAATGTATTTGAAGGCTCTTTTTGCTGATGGTTTGGAATAATCAAATAATTTAAGAGTATAATCCCTTGAACCAGAAGCCAGGATCTGTTCTGTGGGGTGGAAAGCGAGGCACGTGACTTCATCCACATGGTCATAAAGAGTTCGAATCACTGGGTGGTTTTCCATATTTTGTTGTGCGGTCTCATTCATCATGACCTAGACCAACAAGAAGAGATGCTCAAGGTACAGAATGTGTCTGAATCCAAGTACACAATCCACAACTGTAGCAAACTAAAGCTGGTTTGAACCATCCTCTCGTTTTTCCAAAAATGAAAAACAGAAGGCAATCAGTAAGTATGTGACTGGAATTTTTACCTCTATTGGCATGGCACTTTTGGCCAACATCCTCTCTGTGTCAAGTATCTTTATTGAAGCATCAGCAGACCCAGTAGCTATTAACTGTCCATCTCTACTATAGGTAGCTACACGGCATGGTCCTTTATGTGATGTGACATAGCATGTTTCATATTCAGAAGCCTCTGGGGACATAGTCTGAACATCTGCATCAAATTCCAGGTCAATCCCTGTGCCAGGGGCAACAGTATCTGAACGACCAATTGCATACTGAACTGCGGTGTCATCATTTTCCATTCCTGAAAGAAATCAAAATCAAAGGCGTAACAAAACAAGTGTTTTTTTTAAAAGGCCAAGATAAAATTCTAGATCCAAACTGGAAAGATGCTCACCAGCTTCAACTTCCTATTTCTTGCAGTCGCATGATACCTAATGCTATTCAAAGTTCATCACACTGTGAGGCCACATGGGTTGCTGGAAGTTAGGCTCCAATAGACAAAGTCATTTTCCCAGGTTCTTGCCTCCAGAGTTTACTACTTTATCTACAACTACAGAAACTCAAAAAATAGCAGTTCTGTAGTTAAATTATCTTTTTTTCATTCCAAATTTTAATATTTTTAGGGTTGAGATGTATCAGTAGCTCTGATGCTCATTAAGTTAGCTACATTGTTAACATGAATGCTACTGAAATGTTTTTGAAAGAAAGTTGATATTAAAAAAAAAAGGTTTAGCAAGAGTATGCATTTCAAATGTATAAATAACTTGACAAATCAAATAATATGTTGATTAGCAGAGGAAAAATTAACACTACGGATCAACAAAAAAATAAAAATGACCTTGAATTTTACCACCCAGAGATAATAACTGATAACGTATTGGTATAAATTCTTAGGGAATCCTTCCTCATGCACAGCTGTTTTATTTTTCGAAATAGTAATAGAGAAATGCTGTGTAACACGTTGTGACTCACTTGTTCATTTAATCAAGCGGAGCGAAAGTGTATCTTGGCTAATAAATATTCATCTACATAATTATGTTGTAGTATTCAATTTTATCGATATTGAAAAATTTACAGCTAATTCCATGTTGTTGGGCATTGCAGTCTGTCCATTTTATTTCCCCAGAAGAAATGCTCACAAGTGGCACTGCCAAGTCAAAGGGTATTAACCTGTTTGTAATTCACTATTTTATTGAGTGCGTTCTATTATTAGCCAGGTAGGCTCCAGGATATACTGCTGAATAATACAAGGTCCTGATCTTTACTGAACTTGTAGTCTTTTTTGACAAGGGGGCAGTAGGTGGGAAGTGGGGAGGTAAGGATCATACGGGAAACAATCCAAATGATAAAGGAAATTTCAAAATGACTATTATAAAACAAATGGGACGGCTATGGCAGGGTAACCGGGAAAACGCAGGAAAGGGTCGGATTATTTTAGGAGGGGTTAAGAGAACTCAGAGGACATTTGATGTAAAATCTGAAGGAAGTCAGTAATAGGACACAGTGTTCCAGATAATGTGTACCAAGACCCTCAGGCCAGAACCAGCTTAAGGTCTTCATAATCTGAACTTTGCTTACCCCTTACTTACTGAGCTACTTCCTGAACTCACGCTGAACTACTTACTTACTGAAGTACCTGGCACGTACTAGGCACTAAAACGAAACAAGAATAATCTTGAAAAATTCTGCCATATGCAAACATCTAAAATCTTGCCATGGGATGTATGGAATTGTGTTCACAATCTACCTAGTTTGATGAGATGCAGGAGCTGCTCCGAGGGTGCACAGACGGACTGAGGCTTGATTTCATTGATGAGGCCATTGGCGATGCTGATGTAGCCGTCATAGAGCAGCTGGCTAATGATCAGCTTGTACAGCTGCTGGCGGTCCTTCAAGCCCACTTTGGTTCTGTACATCTTGGAGAAGAGGAAGACAGTTTCCCCGCCAGCTGCAAAAAGGGAAAACGGATGGTGAAGGGTAGAGGCTCTAGTAAATCACAGAAGGAACATAGGACTCTTTGGTCAGACTTAATCTTGCAGGACTCAAATCCCATCTCTACCAGCTGCATTCTCTTTGGTAGGTGACCTCATTTCTCTTAAGACTCAGGTTCTTCAGCTGTTAAGTTACTGGAAGTTAAACAAGGTGGTGCATATAGAGCCCTGAGCACAGTGCCTGGCATACAGAAATTATTCAGGTCATGTTAGCCAATATTTACAGTACAATCCCTCATCAACTTTTCTTCCCCCACCAAACTACCTACCTATGATTTTTGTTCTTTATGGCTATCCCAGAATCTTCCATTTCTTTTGTTAATTAAACATTGACTAGCACCTGCAACATGCAAGCTAGCTGCTATTTTGTCAAGGCCTAGACTGCTGGTTCCACTAGCTGAGCTGTATGTTTACTAATATCTTTTATGTTCATTCTCAAAACCTGTTTTAAGGCAACTGAGCTTGTGACTGTAATTATATAATCTAATTAGTAAATCAAAATATGAAGAAAAAAAGCAACCGTACTATAAAAACTCAACAGAGTTAAATGAGTTAGAAAGGCTCGAAGGTGAGCTGCCCAATAAAATCCTGCCAATCAAGGTCAAAACAATAAAAATGAAAAAAACAGTAAAAATCTGGAAGGACTGTGCTTGCACTGATTTACAAGTGTCTAAGTTTTCCTTCAGTCTTAAGAGACAAAAAAACTGTAAATGGTTTCTGGCTTATTCAAAAAAGAACTCCAACTGTTGAACATGATAATCTGCTTACTAAAAATCAATGCCTTTATGTATGTGTATGTTTGAACCAATATTAAAAGGCTACAGGTGTCTGGGGACAGCAATAAAGAATAAAAGTGACCTCAGAGACTGATTTCTTTTGAGATGGAGTCTCGTTCTGTCGCTCAGGCTGGAGGACAGTGGCCCAGTCTCAGCTCACTGCAACCTCCGCCTCCCAGGTTCAAGCTATTCTCCTGCCTCCGCCTCCCAAGTAGCTGGGACTACAGGCACGTGCCACCATGCCTGGCTAATTTTCATATTTTTAGTAGAGACGGAGTTTCACCTTATTGGCCAGGCTGGTCTTGAACTCCTGACCTTGTGATCTGCCTGCCTCGGCCTCCCAAAGTGCTGGGATTATGGGCATGACCCACTGCACCCGGCCCAGAGTCTGATTTCTTATACACTGTACGACACTGATGGTGTTAATAATAATCAATAACATTAAGCACTTCCTGCATGCCAGATACCGTCATGCTAAGTACTTTGTAAGCATCAGTTCACTGAATAAAATCATTCAATGTATTCAAGTATATGAAGTAGTACATGAACATAATAAGTCTATGCTTGAGTAGAAAATCCTGGGACGCAATAAAGATGATGAAATGGGTTCAAGGAGGTCAGAACACCTACTCAAGGTAAAAAGTGGCTGAGTTACTTATCCAAGGTTAAAGCACACCAGAATTGCCAACTCCAGAGCCCTGAGCTTAACCACTGAAGGAGTTCAAGAAATGCCAGTCCAAAGCAAGATGCTTTGGAGGGCTGATTACTTTGAACTGAGGGCACCTGGAGAACAGTAGGTGGGAAGAGGCTTTCCCCGTGCTTTCCTTACCTGCCTAAAGTCTGACCCTCCAAAAATACCTCAATTGTCACAAATCCTTATTAACCAGGGAAGATTAACTCGGATCACGAGAGGAGATTAGAGGTTGACACCACCCAGAGGATCAGCTATTCTGTCTGCATAACCAACTTGATTCACCATATATTTCCTCCATTCACCCTCCCATAACTTGTTACAGCTGCTGCTTACCATCCTCCCACCCGCCCCCAACCCTCTATTCATTCCTTTCAGTAGCTCAGGATACCATGTAGGCTTTAATCATCTGACTTCAACTTCTTAGTCTCGTATTTTCTGGGACTCCTGTACGTAATTAAATATTGTTTTTCTCCTATGGACAATGTTTAGTTACCCGAAAAAAATGGGAGATTCTTAAGTACCAACAAAGAATGAAAATCACAAGTCGGTAGTCTGGCAAAGAAAAGTTGATGAGAGATTCTACTGTTAATGTCGTGCTAATATGACTCGAATAATTTCCGTATGCCAGTTCAATGCTTTACATGCACATCCTGTTTACCCTGCAGTAATCTGTTAATTTGTCTTATGGTAATTTAACTCTTAGTCTTAATAAGGTACCTAGAAGGATGGAGGGAAGCCATTTTTGGCTCCCCTACACTACTATTCTATCTGGTCTCTTCACTTCTGAGCACATGTCGGGTGTACAAATACATATATACACACACACATTTGTGTGTATATATATATGTATATATGTATGTGTATATGTGTGTGTGTATATATTTTTTAAAGTGGCCCAGTCCTAACTTCTCAACTCCCACAGAACCTTCACTCGCCAGGTAAACAGAAGCCTAATTATCCCCAATTTGCAAGTGAGCACACGGAGACACCAGGACAAGAACCCGATCCAGGATCGGTTACATCGCAGTTGGAAAGGCTAGAACACAGACGCCCCCTCACTATATGCGCCGCGACCATCTGGATGCAGAGGCGAACTAAGGACTGGGTGGGAATGGAAGCGAGGCCCTTTGAGGAAGAGGGGGTGCAGGCCAAGCCGGGCAACTTAAGAAGCACAAAGTAGAGGCGCATGCCATCTTGCTAACTCTCGACTCTTCCAGTCTCGCCCCAGTCGTTTCTGTGGTTTTCGCTAAACGCCCCAGCCGACCGCACCAGCCACTCTCCCCGTGCCCCAGTACCAGCTGGTCCGGTTCTCTCGGTATCCCGCTCTCTCCTGGAAAAATGGAGGCGCGAATCCTGCCCAATCGACCGCTCCGAGCGCACATTCACTGCGCACGCTGAAAGGGCGCCAAGCCGACCGCTGCGCTATCGATCGGTCGCACTCTCGATTGCTTTTCTCGCCATCTTACTTACTGGCACGTTCAAAAGGTTAGTTCACCCCCTCGGACTTTATCTCCAATGCGACAACCTTGACGTCAAGGGGCTGTTGCCTCACCGATAAATGGCCGACCCAGGAGAGTACCCTGGGGCTGGCACTGCCACGGGTCTGGCTGGCCGTTGGCTCCGCCACTTCCGGGGTCTTAGGGAGCAAGTGCGCCTGCGCGCGGTGTGCGCCTTGAACGCAACTCAAGGCGTCGGGTTTGTTGTCAACCAATCACAAGGCAGCCTCGCTCGAGCGCAGGCCAATCGGCTTTCTGGCTAGAGGGTTTAACTCCTATTTAAAAAGAAGAACCTTTGAATTCTAACGGCTGAGCTCTTGGAAGACTCGGGTCCTTGGGTCGCAGGTGGGAGCCGATGGGTGGGTAGACCGCGGGGGATATCTCAGTGGCGACGAGGGCGGCGGGGACAAGGGGCGGCCGGCCGGAGTGGCGGAGCGTCAAGTCCCCTCTCGGTTCCTCCGTCCCTGGGTGTCCTTGGCGCTACCCTGTGCCCGCCCAGTGCCTTTGCATCCACTCCTGGGCACCGAGGCGCCCTGTAAGATACTGCTTGTTACTTATTACAGCTAGAGGTAGAAGGGGTTTGTTGAGTGGTGTTGACACGCGCGGGAGTTGCGGGTGGGCTTCAGATTGGATTTTGTCCTCGGAGATCACCTGGGTAAGAAAAGCACAGAAGGTCTCTGCTATGTTGGAGTTCACGTTCTAGAGGGTAGGGAGTCAGACGGTAAGCGTACGGAGAACTTGCAACTGGGGTGGGTGTTATAAAGGAAAAGCAGGAGTGCGGTTTAACGGGGGCCGCTTTAGATAGAATAGCCTAGGAAGGCCCTTGTCCTGGCTGGATGAGTGGGTGAACTGATGAATGAGAACCTCCTTGCAGAGGCCTTCCCGGTCCGTACTTCTCAGACCGTAGACCTTGGAGTAGTTATATCGGGATAACTTGGAGAGCTTGTTTAAAATAAAGCTCCACTGAGAGCCCGGAAAATCAGAATCTCTGAGGGATAGGACCCAGGTCTCTAGTTATTAGCAAACTCTCCAGATGATTCTTTGATTTCATTGAGAACTAGGGATGCAGACCGGTGCATGCAAATCGTCTGGGGATGTTAAAATGCAGAATCTGTTTTCTTAGACCTGGGGTTGGGCCTCAGAGTCTAAATTTCTAAGATCCATCCGGCTGAGGTAGACGTAGCCACTGCCCTTAACTCTCGTAATGTCTCTTCCTCTTCCTTAACCTTCCTTGTCCCTTGAATTAAACGTTTTTTAGCAACCTACTCAGTTCGTCCTTGCCTTCATCTCTGCAGACATGCACAGGTCTGAAGGAGGAAGGAATAAACCCGTATAAACCTCCTGTGCTATTAGCCTAACAGCTTTTCTATTCAGAATGGTAGGATTTCTGGTTTGAACTGAATAGATCCTGTGAAAGTCATCTGGTTGCAGATTAGAGTCACCTGAAGGGCAGTCTTATTGGCGTTGTCTCCAGAATTCTGGATTAGAATCTTATTCCATTCTGCTTGTTATTCAATTTCCCTAGAAAGAAAAGTAGAATAAATTGGAGCAAATGCCTGTAGCTTCTGTCAGAAGAATGTTAAATAAATGTTGTTAGGACTCTGTGATCTCATTAGACTGCTACTTGTAAGGGAAGTAAAGCATTAGAGCATGTGTGAAATTAAATGATTAACACAAGTGTGCATTTCCTTGCTGTTGTTTATTAACTTTCACTTACCCACTGTTTTTTATAAGGGATCCCGCCTGTAGTCTGGGCCTGGCTTCATCATGGAGTTATTTGCTTAATTATAAAACGGTAATTTTAATTTTTTTTTGAGACAGGGTCTCACTCCGTTGCCCAGGCTGGAGTGCGGGAACATTTGATAAGAAACTTCAGTGAAGGCCGGGCATGCTGGCTCATGCCTGTAATCCCAGCATTTTGGGAGGCCGAGACGGGTGGATCACCTGAGGTGGGGAGTTCCAAACCAGCCCAACCAACATGGAGAAACCCCGTCTCTACTAAAAATACAAAATTAGCTGGGCGTGGTGGCGCATGCGCATAATCCCAGCTACTCCGGAGGCTGACGCAGGAGAATTGCTTGAACCCGGGAGGTGGAGGTTGCAGGTGAGCCGAGATTGCGCCACTGCACTCCAGCCTGGGCAACAAGTGCAAAACTCCATCTCAAAAAAAAAGAGAAACCTCAGTGAAAAGAAAGACTGAACTACACACCTGGGGGAAAAGCCTAACAAAGGGAGCAAGAAGTGCAAATGCCTATGGCAGGGGACTTGTTTGAGGAAAGAAAGGAGCCTTGTGTGGCTGGTGCACAGTCGACAAGAAGAGATGAAGTCAGAGAGGCAGTTAGGGTCCATGTTCTGTGAGACTTCAGTAGGCCTGTCTACGCAGGTTAGGAGTTTGCATTGTTTTGATTGAGTTGGGGAGCCATGGGGGTCTTCTGAACCAAGGACCAACACATCTGACTTGTTAATGAGATTGTTGGCCTCAATGTTGAGAATGGACCACAACGGGGTAAGGTTGGAAGTCGGGAGGCCATTGAGAGGCCGCTGCAAAAAATTCAAAGGAGAATTATGGTTTGACCAGGTGGTAGTAGTAGAGGTGGTGAGCAGTGATCTTGAAGGCAGAGCCTACAGAATATGCTCGTGGATTAGATGAGGGCTTTGAGAGAGAGAGAACCTCTTAAAGGGTTATTATGCCAAGGCTTTTGGCCTGAGCAACTGGCAGGATGGATTTGCCATCTACTGGGATGAGGATATCTAGAGACTAGATTTGGGGAGGTGAGAGCGCGGAGGGATTAGGACTTCTGTTTGGGACATGTTAAAATGGAGATGCCTCTCAGATAATCAGGTGCAGATGTTGCATAGAAAGTAGAAAATGTAGATCAGGAGTTCAGAGGAGAGGTCTGGGCTGAAGAATGAATATTTGGGAGTCCTCAGCCTGTAGATGGTATTGAAAGCAAAGAGACTGGATGTACTCGGCTAGGGAGTAATTGGAGATGGAGAAGTCGTTCTAGGCCTGAGCTCAGGGCACACCCATGAACAGGGAAGTGAGAAGTGGAGAAGGGAGGCGGTTCGGTTTCGGATATGTTAGGATTGAGGTGCTTGGCAGACATTTCTGGGAGATCCTGGGCAAATCCTTGGATATCCAAGTCTGATAGTCCAAGGAGAGATTAGGGCAGAAGATGCACTTTAAGTGGTCGTCATGAAGGCATTTAGAGCTGAGGCACTGGGTGATATGGATTCCTGTGAAGGTGTAGATGGAGAAGTGGAGGGTCCAGGGACTCATTCTTGAGTCACCCCAGATCCTTGATCGGGCAACAATGAGACTGACCCAGCAAGGAGGGAAAGATAGGACGACTAGGTGGTAGATAAACCTGGAAGTGAAGTGAAGAAAAAGGTGTAATATGTGATCAACCTTGTCGGATTCTGCTGAGGATGCAAGTACGAGGAAGGTGGAATTGACCCTTGGGTTTGGCAACTGTAGGTGTCAGCCATGAGCCTGACAATGTGGTGGAGACAAAAAAGCCGGGTGGGGATGGGCTCAGGGGAGGGGAGAGGAGGAGTAGAGGTGGCAAGTGTGGACGGTTCTTCTGGAGCTTTGCTGTTGGAGAGGAGGGGGTCATGGTTAGCAACGATAATAGAATAAAGAGGACTCTTTTATTTTATTTTATTTTTTTTTGAGACAAAGTCTCGCTCTTGTCCCCCAGACTGGAGTGCAATGGCATGATCTCGGCTCACTGCAACCTCCGCCTCCTGGGTTCAAGCGATTCTCCTGCCTCAGCCTCCCAAGTAGCTGGGATTACAGGCGCCCACCACCACGCCCAGCTAATTTTTGTATTTTTAGCAGAGATGGGGTTTCACCATGTTGGCCAGGCTGGTCTCAAACTCCTGACCTCAGGTGGTCCTCCTGCCTTGGCCTTGGAAAGTGCTGGGATTACAGGTGTGAGTCACCATGCCCGGCCTAAAGAGGACTTTTTTGAGGTAGCAGGTATGCCAGCAGTCTGCACAGGGATGGAAGTGATCCGTTAGAAGAGAGATGATGGAGCCGCAAGACCATCAGGAGTGAAGACTCCGTGAGAGAGGATGGGATGCAGTGCCCACGGGGAAGTTGGCCTTGCGGGGAAAGCACATGTCTGTCCCTCCCTCATTAGCTTCATTTGGACAAAAAGTGTAAAATTCTGTGTGTTATGGAGGCCTTTTGATCAGGGAACTGTAACGCTGCCTATCAAGCAGCAGCACTTTAAGCAGGTGGCTTTGTTCAAATCAAAGGTTCTTCTTTTTCTTTTCAGGCATCATGGACCGATCTAAAGAAAACTGCATTTCAGGGCCTGTTAAGGTAAATTGAATAATCTGTAATCTCATTCATATTTATAAACCCACATGGAGGTTGGTCTTGTTGGGAATTCTTTCCGCCTTTACTTTGGATTATAAATTTAGATCCCTTACTGTGCTTCTGGATATAAAGTAGTCACTTTTCTTATGTTCAGTAACATTTTGCTGATTCTTAGAGTAGCTTTTTTGTTCTGCTTTGTCTTACAATTGGCTGCTTAAGTTTCTATATCCCTCTATTGTATGCAAGATCATAGTAGTAATGCATCCAGCAGGAGTCCAAAACTTTTAAAATTGGCCATAAATATAAAATAATTAGAAAAGGCTACCTTGAATTACTGTATTTGATTCTCAGTTCCTATGATAACGGCTATTTAAAAAATTGCTCTACATTTAAAATGTTTCTTTAGATTTGTCTTTGTCTGAATGCCTACTATGTTGTGGATGGTGTACTAATTTCAGGAGTAACTGACTTTGTATTTGGAAGTCTTAACACCCTGTCTTTGTAGAGCACTCATACCATTGAGCTGGGGATGGACTTTTAGGCTTTCATTTCTAGCACTTGCCCCTCACTTACAATGAGCTGTTGAAGCTGAAGGAAATCTCATCCCTCCTACCCCTTTTAGTTTGATTAGCTGAGGGTGTTAGAGTTAACTTAACTATTTAAGCTTGTAATACAGCACTCACAGGCGTATAAATAATACATTTCAAGGCTGGGTGCGGTGGCTCACGCCTGTAATCCCAGCACTTTGGGATACCAAGGCAAGCGGATCACAAGGTCAGGAGTTCAAGACCGGCTTGGCCAAGATGGTGAAACCCCATCTCTACTGAAAATACCAAAAATTAGCTAGGCGTGGTGGTGTGTGCCTATAGTCCCAGCTACTCGGGAGGCTGAGGCAGAGAATTGCTTGAACCTGGGAGGCAGAGGTTGCAGTGAGCTGAGATCATGCCACTGCTCTCCAGCCTGCGTGACAGAGAAAGATTCCATCTCAAAAATAATAACACATTTTAGTAATAACTTTTTGAAGTGCCTACATTTGTTTCCTCTTTGTCAGTTTTTTGCTCAAGTCCATTTTGTCAGTACTTGGAAAATGAAACATTGGTTAATTAATAGTATAGTAATAAGCTTATTGTGGAAAATCTTGGCCATATGAAAACTTAGACTCTTCCAAAACTTCATGAAGATAACCAATGTTGAACGTTTTGACAGATTTTTTTTTTGGTCTTTTTCTTAAATGTATATTATCAAAGAAATTTCAATGGAACTGAGATTTTGGCATAAAGTTTTTGTATCATAGCTTTTTGCGAAATAACAATTTAGTGTCTATTTTCAAATTATTGAGAAATTTTAGGAAGTGTTTGTCTCCTTCATTAATGGATATTTGTTAATAAAGCATGATTTTTAGGGGTGAGGAGTTGGAGGGGGTAGAAAGTATCATTCGGGTATTCTTAGCCACATACTAACTATCCTCTGGAAGTACTGATTAAAATACCTTTTCCCCTTCCATCTCTTATCTGTGACATTCATTATTTTGCTATACTAGAGAACAAACTTTGTGAAATTCTCAAAATATTCATCTTTTGCGTTCATGAATACCAGAAAGTTTATTTTCTCTTCCATTCTAGCCTGCAGCTCCAGTTGGAGGTCCAAAACGTGTTCTCGTGACTCAGCAATTTCCTTGTCAGAATCCATTACCTGCAAATAGTGGCCAGGCTCAGCGGGTCCTGTGTCCTTCAAATTCTTCCCAGCGTGTTCCTTTGCAAGCACAAAAGCTTGTTTCCAGTCACAAACTGGTTCAGAATCAGAAGCAGAAGCAATTGCAGGCAACCAGTGTACCTCATCCTGTCTCCAGGCCACTGAGTCATACCCCAAAGAGCAAGCAGCCCCTGCCATCGGCACCTGGTAAACTAGCTTTTGAGACTCATTGGATAGTCATTCTTTGTCATTGTTGCTAAAAAAGCAAGTGTATATACTTGCAGTTACTGTTTGGAACCTTAGCTTTTATATCTGTTGAGGATGGGGAGAAAATATGGTGTCTGAGTTGAAGTAACAGTGTCTGCCCATGGGCCAGATCTGTGCTAAAAATAGAGACCTGATTCTCACTCTCTTGGAAGAGTGGGGCACCCAGGGAGGACACAGCACCAGTTGGTGTCCTTTTGATTGCTTGTTAGTGGGTGTAGGGTGCTTGCAGTAAGTGACTTGAGGGACTGAGATCTAAAGTGTGGGGGAAATCCAGAGAAGTGGATGAACTGAGGCAGGCTACGGTGAGGTCACCATGGGCATTGCTGGCCATGGTAAGGAATGGGGCCTCATCACTAGGGTATTTGGAAGCTACTGAAGGTTTTTTGAACTTAGAAGGGAACTTTGCCTTTTAGAAAGTTTACTGTGGAAGGCCGGGCGTGATGGCTCACACCTGTAATCCCAGACTTTGGGAGACGGAGGCAGGTGGATCACCTGAGGTCAGGAGTTAGAGACCAATCTGACCAACATGGAGAAACCCCGTCTCTACTAAAAAAAATTAGCTAGGTGTGGTGGTGCACGCCTGTAATCCCAGCTACTCGGGAGGCTGAGGCAGGAGAATTTCTTGAACCTGGGAGGCAGAGGTTGTGGTGAGCCGAAATCGCGCCATTGCACTCAAGCCTGGACAACGAGAGCAAAACTCCATCTCAAAAAAAAAAAAAAAAAAGTTGACTCTGGAAGTACTGAATAAATTGGAGTAGAACACTGGATTTAGGAGTACCAGACAGGAAGGAGGTTGAGGTCAGAGATGGCAAGAACCTGCTGTGTGTGGAGCACAGTAGATGCTATTATTTACCAGCTGTCAAGTGCTCATTCCCTGCAGGCTCTGAGATAAGTGCGTGCTTCATCCGCGTCATCTCATTCAATCCTTGTAACCACTTCATGAAGGTAGCCAGTTATTAACTCAGTGTTACAGAGGAGGAAGCTAAGACTCAGAAGCAGTTAACTTATCCAAAGACAAGCCAGGATGGAGAGGTGCACACAAATTTGAGAGCTCATTTACGATGCAGACTCATTAGAACTGGGCAATAAATTGTACCTGAAAGATGAGTAAAGAGGAGTTAGGGATGGTGATTAAATTGATATTGAGTTAGTGAACTGGGGGTTGAGGGGTGCACATGTGACAGGGGCACCTGGAGGAAGAGTTTGGACCTGCATCCAAATATCTGAGCAGACCATCATGTGCTGTTCGAGTTTGCGATGTTGGAGACAGACCGGTGGAAATGTTCCATATGTTCTTGTGTCTAATGAAATAATTACCCCAGTCCTCTGCTGCACAACTGTTCCTTGTGCATTTTGCCGAATTGGTGGCTTTTATTTTTATTTTTATTTTTTTTGGTGGCTTTTATTTTCATATTTCCCCTTGGCAACTAATATAATGGAGGGTGGCTGGCTTATGTTTTGCTACATGTTGGTGATAATTTGTATGTAGGGTAGAGACTGTTGGCTGGCCCACCTAGTAAGGAGAAAAGGTGACGAGGTGGCAGCTTGTCATGTATGGGAAGATTGGTAATTCTGCCACAAAAGTTCTTCATTTGGAAACTGAGGCTTCAGAAGAACCTGCAGAGTCTGCCTTTAATTTATCAGAGAGGGACCTGTCTATATATACGTCTGCTTGTCTTTAGAAATTCTGTAAAGACTTCACATGATGGAAGTCAGGGTGTAGTAGTCCTTTTCTTCTATAAGGAAAACTTAAAAAAAAAAAAAAAAACCCGGTTTATCATTCTTGACATACCATTAATATTTTGGTGACCAATTCTTTGATTCACCTCTATTCACAGCTTAGCTTATCCTATATCGTTATTCTAAAAACAGGTTTTTAACTTATTCCATATAGAAAATAATCCTGAGGAGGAACTGGCATCAAAACAGAAAAATGAAGAATCAAAAAAGTAAGCTTTCTTATTTACAAAGTTCTGTACTATTCTACTACAATATATCATTTCATTGCAAATTTAGGTGTGGGAACTCTTGGGGAAAAAAATGAGGCCTTTATTTTCATTTAGAGGATATAAATGTTTCCAGATTTCCAATCTTAAAAAAAAAAGGAATTTTGTATATTGAGGTATTTTGCTAGGGACTCAAGTGCTTTAAAAAATGGCTTTCAAGGCCGGGTGCAGTAGCTCACGCCTGTAATCCCAGCACTTTGGGAGGCCGAGGTGGGCGGATCATGAGGTCAGGAGATCGAGACCACCCTGGCTAACACGGTGAAACCCCGTCTCTACTAAAAATACAAAAAATTAGCCGGGCCTGGTGGTGGGCGCCTGTCGTGCCAGCTACTCGGGAGGCTGAGGCAGGAGAATGGCGTGAACCTGGGAGGCGGAGCCTGCAATGAGCCAAGATCGCACCACTGCACTCCAGCCTGGGCGACAGAGGGAGACTCCGTCTCAAAATAAAACAAAAAACAACAACAACAAATGCATTTCAAATTTAGAAAAAGTTTGTATGAATCTGTTACAGAAATGTGTGGAAGTTCCTCTCTGTCCTTAGAAGTAACCACTACATATGGTTTATGTGTCTGTACTTTTTTATTGTATAAAAGTGCAAGTTTTTAAAAAACACAATATGTTGCAGAACTGTATACTCATATATGACTGAGGGTTTTGACAGATGATAGTTTTAGTTCTTTATTATAAAGGTTGGCTGTAATGTCTTCCCCAGGGCTTTTCTAAAAGCATACTCTTAGTCTCTGAACTATCTGGACTCTAGAATATACTAGGAGGAGCGAGGAACGAACCCACAGACTTTTGCTTCTAGCGGCCTAACAGAGGCTAAGAGTCTAAATCCACTGGTTCTCATGCCCCAGCTGGCCTGTGGGCTCCGTCCTGCTTCCATTAGTAACAGAGGCTCTGTGTCCACCACCAGAGTGCTTCTCCACCCAGAGAGAATGAGCACCTCTGGGACTGGAGGGAGTGGCTGTGGTTAGTTTGAAACAGGCCCCCAGATGGTCCAGAAGCATTCCTGCCTCTCTGGTCACTTACCCTTTTTATGGTCTTCAGCGTTGTCATGGGCCTGTTCCTCTGAGCATAGTACGGGTTTGGGACCTTTCCCATAGAGTGCTTCAGATCTAAAACCTGAGACTGCTCCTTGTCATTGACTCTTCACACCTAACAGCAGCTAGGGACGTCAGGGTTTCATGTTGCGGCAGCTCTTTGATAGTGGTTGTTGCCTTGGTTCTTGCTGAGGATACATATTGAGTACAAGTTGGAATATAAAATTATAGAATGTGTCTACTACTCATTGAGAATTTGTTAGAAAAGCTTTGTTTTCTTCACATTCTAAAATGTTCAAATTCCTTCCTAGGAGGCAGTGGGCTTTGGAAGACTTTGAAATTGGTCGCCCTCTGGGTAAAGGAAAGTTTGGTAATGTTTATTTGGCAAGAGAAAAACAAAGCAAGTTTATTCTGGCTCTTAAAGTGTTATTTAAAGCTCAGCTGGAGAAAGCCGGAGTGGAGCATCAGCTCAGAAGAGAAGTAGAAATACAGTCCCACCTTCGGTGAGTTTTCAGGTTCATGTTCAAAACAATATTCACCCATGCTGCACCCCTCCCCCTCCTGTAATGTCAGCCTCCCACTGCCCAGGTCCGTGCACTCCCTCTTATGAGGCACTGTCCTCAAACGCATGTCCCCCCCCACCCGTTCCTCACCTCCCACTCCCTTATGAAAAAGATTAGATAAGCTTCTGTACCGCACTGGGTTATAATCATTCTCCTGTCATTCTCCCATGCTCTTCATGTTAAAATAAAATTGTATTCCTTTTCTTTTTTTTTTTTAAAGTATAAATTTGTTTTTTAGAGGGCCTGCTTTTCATAGTACCACAAAAAATAATTAAATTTGTCATCTTTCAAAGAGCACTTAAGTGCTCTGATCCTGAAAAATCACTTGAGGATTTAATGTTTTGTTAATGGAATAGTTTGTATGGGCAAGTCTTTTTGGTGGATAACGAAGGGGAATGGCACCCCTTATTCTGAAGTATGCAGGGGTTGCGAGCAGCCACCTGCAGGTTGACTAAGGCTGGTGGGTTTTTGTTTTTCCTTTTTTTCTTTTTCCTTTCAGTGTTTTTCAGATTTGAATCAGATGCTAATACTTCAAGTCTGGCCACATCAGGCCTGGTGTGTCTCTACCTGGCAATACCTGGCTGGGGCTGGGAGGGGCAGGCATCTTACATGGGCTGTGCTTCCCATTGCCTGCTTCCCGCTGGCCACAGTCTGCACCTGCCCGGTCTGCTCAGCACCCATCTACTGCCATTACTGATCACTGCTTTTATGTCACAGTGTCTGGGTATCAAACTACTGTGGCAATGCCTTTTTTTTTTTTTCTTTTTTCTTTTTTTTTGAGATGGAGCCTCGCTCTGTCACCCAGGCTGGCGTGCAGTGGCGTGATCTCAGCTCACTGCAACCTCTGCCTCCCAGGTTAAAGCGATTCTCCTGCCTCAGCCTCCTGAGTGGCTGGGACTACAGGCGTGCACCAACAAGCCCAGCTAATTTTTGTATTTTTAGTAGAGACGGGGTTTCACCATATTGGCCAGGCTGGTCTCAAAGTCCTGACCTCGTGATCCTCCCACTTCAGCTTCCCAAAGTGCTGGGATTACAGGCGTGAGCCACTGTGCCTGGCCATGTCCTTTTTTTGGTATGTAGATAATTAATATTCAGCTGAATTTTCCTCCTAAGAATAAAGGTGCCTAAAGGAAGGAAATAGTCTTAACTAAACCAGAGGTCCATTAATACTTTGAAATGCTTGTAAAATGAAATGTGGGTCTATGTATTTTTCTTGGAGTGGGTTTACAGTTTCAGATTCTCAAGTGGAGTTTGGAGTGTGGTTTCATGGGAAACACCACTGGTTTTACATGAAGAGTTTGTTTGACATTTAGTACATAGTCTTCTGTCAGCTCCAAACCCGGTGTTAGAATGTTTATCCTTTGTTGCAGGCATCCTAATATTCTCAGACTGTATGGTTATTTCCATGATGCTACCAGAGTCTACCTAATTCTGGAATATGCACCACTTGGAACAGTCTATAGAGAACTTCAGAAACTTTCAAAGTTTGATGAGCAGAGAACTGCTACTGTAAGTGTTCATTTATTGTCCAGGCTAATTGTGATTCCTGTATACCTGTCCTCCATAGCAGTGTACCTTTCATTATAGTAGAGTGGGTGTTGTCTTGACGGAAGGATAGCTTAATATCAAATATTTGAAGTGGAAAAATCAAAATAGCTTAGTTGTACCATATGTACAGATAAAGTCTAGAACCAGGTAGAATGCTGTGTCTGCTTTTGTGCCTAGTTTGCACAGCTGTTTTCTATGGAAATGTATATAATGTATATAGATAGTCACCCTCATTTTCTTTAATAGATTTTTAATTTTAGAATAGTTTTTACTTTTTTTTTTTTAAAGGGACAGGGTCTTGTTATGTTGCCCAGGCTGGACTAGAACTCCTGGACTCAAGTGATTCTCCACCTCAGCCTCCCGAGTAGCTGGGACTACAGGTGCACACCGCTGTGCCTGGCTAGGATAGTTTTAGATTTACAGAAATTGTGAAGGCAGTACAGAGACTTCCATATACCCCACACTGAATTTCCTGCTAATTTTCCCACTAACATCTTGCATTAATATGGTACATTTGTCACAACTGATGAACCAATATTGATATATAACTGTTAAGTCCACATTGTATTCAGATTTTCTTAGTTTTTTATCATGATTAAATTGGGCTTATGGGTTTTTGAGGGGAGATCAGAGGTAAAGTGCATTCTTATCACATACCAGGGATGTAAACTCTTATGACTTTTAACTGTGGATGTCAGCTTGCTCTTCTGACTGAGGGAGTGTTTGTCTGGTGTCTCCACTGTAAAGTTACTATTTTCCCTCCTTTCCATACTGTATTTCTTCAAAGGAAGTTGCTAGGAATAGCCCACACTTAAGGAGTAGAGAGTGGATGGAGTATTTCCATAAATTATCTGGAATTCTGTGCCAGAATAAGGCTGTTCTCCCTTATTTATTTCATCATTTATTTAAAGATGTAGACTCCTGGGTATTTATTTTATCCTTTGAGCTATAATCCAGTACTTTATTTTGTGGTTCAGATCGCTACAACTTTGGCCACTGGGAGCTTTTTTCTTTTTTTCTTTTTGAGACGGAGTCTTGCTCTGTTGCCCAGGTTGGAGTGCAGTGGCGTGACCTCTGCTCACTGCAACCTCTGCCTCCTGGGTTCAAGGGATTCTCCTGCCTCAGCCTCCTGAGTAGCTAAGATTAACAGGCGTGCACCACCACACCCAGCTAATTTTTGTATTTTTAGTAGAGATGGGGTTTCGCCATGTTGCCCAGGCTGGTCTCTAACCCCTGACCTCAGGTGATCTGCCTGCCTCAGCCTCCCAAAGTGCTAGGATTACAGGTGTGAGCCACCACACCTGGCCTTGTACTTCTTTACTTTCTGATACAAGATGCTAAAGCCTCATCTTGTATATTTCCTGCTCCTGTCCTAGAATCAAACCATTTCTCCAAGGAGCCCTGGTTCCTCTTCTTGGAGAATGTTATTATAAACCAAGATCTGGACACTTGTACTCATTGCTACTGTGGCGTCACTACTTCTAGGCTTTCAGCTGACAGAGCAAGGAAATACATGTGGATAGTAATCTGTGTATAGATTTACCCATCTGTCTCTTCATTAAGCATACCATGAATTCATACCGATGTCTTCAACTTGAATCCATTACCACGTTTCATTCTAACATCCTCCTGTTTACCTGTAAACTCCCACTCCAAGTGAGAAACCTGGATTTCACTGCCCACCATCCTTTTACTTAATTATTCAATTCTAAT
Organism: Piliocolobus tephrosceles; assembly: GCF_002776525.5. NCBI lineage: Eukaryota > Metazoa > Chordata > Mammalia > Primates > Cercopithecidae > Piliocolobus > Piliocolobus tephrosceles. The sequence goes on along the minus strand of NC_045453.1, from coordinate 29,115,525 downwards.
ATACATGTATAATGGTATCGGAATTGTTAACCAGCTGCATGGGAACCAACTTTATCAATTAGAGTGCTTATGTGCACTTCCTTTGGCCTTTGTCTTAAAGACTCCACTAGTTTCCAAAGCTGCTTGGATCAACACTTTACCCTCACACCCTTTAGTAAGATGGTTTCGTACATTTGTAATGCAGTGAGATTCTTTTGTCACAATCTGCCTGCCCACGATGGAATCATTTACATTTTCATATCCTGAGATTGATTTTTGTGTGTTTGCTGTAAAGTTCTATGAATTTTGACAAATACACAATGCCATGTATCCACCATTACGATATACAGAATAGTTTCACTGCTCTTGAAAAATAATCCTGTGTCTCAGCTACTCATCCCTCCCAACCCTTCCATCTCTGGCAACCACCGATCTGTTTACTGTCTCTATTGCCTTTTCCAGAATATCATATAATTGGAATCATAACAGTATGTAGCCTTTTTAGATGGGCTTCTTGCACTTAGCAGTATGCATTGAAGATTCATCTGTATATTTTTGGAGGCATGAGAGCTTGTTCATTTCTTTTTATCATGAAATCATATTCAATTATTTCAATATATGGAAGTACCTCAGTTTATTCATCCACTGAAGGGTATCTTGGCTGCTTCTGGTTTTTGGCAGTTAAGTTTTGGCTATAAACATTTGCATGCAGGTTTTTGTGAAACATAAGTCTTCAAATTAGTTGGGCACATATCTAGGAGTGCTATTGTCAGCTTATACGGTAAGACTTTATTTTGCTTTGTGAGGAACTGTCAGTCTTCCAAAGTGATTTCTACATTCTATTTTACATTGCATTACAAATGTAGGAAACCATCTTACTAAAGGGTGTGAGGGTAAAGTGTTGATCCAAGCAGTTTTGGAAATGAGTGGATTCTATAAGACAAAGGCCAAAGGAAGTTCACATAAGCGCTCTAATTGATAAAGTTAGTTCCCACAGGGCAGCTGGTTAACAATTCCGATACCATTATACAATGGTAATATGGTATCAGAACCAATGAATTGAGATCCTATTGCTTCTCATAGTTGCCAACATTTGATGTTAGTGCTTTGGATTTTTGTTTGTTTTGAGACAAGGTTTCACTGTCACTCAGACTGGAGTGCAGTGGCGTGATCACCCACCTCAACCTCCCTGGCTCAAGCAATCCTCCCAGCTCAGCCTCCCAAGCGGCTAGGACTACAGGCATGTGCTTCCGTGCCTGGCTAATTTTTGTATTTTTTTGTAGAGACAAGGTTTTGCCTTGTTGCCCAGGTTGGACTTGAAATCCTGCTCTCAAGTAATTCATGCCTCCCAAAATATTGGGATTACAGGAGTGAGCCACTATACCTGGCCTAGTGTTTTGCATTTTAGTCATTCTAATGGGCACGTGGTGGTATCTCATTGTTCTGATTTAGTTTCCTAATGACATTCAATGTTGAACATCTCTTTTTTTTTTTTTTTTTTTTTTTGAGATGGAGTCTCGCTTGTCACCAGGCTGGAGTGCAGTGGCACAATTTTGGCTCACTGCAACCTCTGCCTCTTGGGTTCAAGTGATTCTCCCGCCTCAGCCTCCTGAATAACTGGGACTACAGGCATGTGCCACCATGCCCAGCTAATTTTTGTACTTTTAGGAGAGACAGGGTTTCACCATGTTGGTCAGGATGGTCTCGATCTCTTGACCTTGTGATCCGCTTTCCTCGGCCTCCCAAAGTGCTGGGATTATAGGCGTGAGCCACCGCGCCCAGCCTTGACCATCTTTTTATGTGTTTATTTGCCATCTGTGTATCGTCTCTGAGGCACCTGTTGAAATCTTTTGCTTTTTTGAGTTTTAAGAGTTCTTTGTATATTTTGGATGCAGGTCATCTGTCACACATGTTTTGCAAGTATTTTCTCCCAATGCGTGCCTTGTATTTTCGTTCTCTCGTCTGTGTCTTTCACAAAGCTGTTTCTGTTTTACTTTTTCGAGAAAGGGTCTCACTGTGTCACCCAGGCTGGGGTGCAGTGGTGCTATCTCTGCTCACTGCAGCCTCTACCTCTTGAGCTCAAGTGATCCTCCCTAGTAGTTGAGACTACAGGTGGGTGCCACCATGCCCAGCTAATTTTTGTATTTTTTGTATAGACATGGTCTCACCATGTTGCCCAGGTTGTTGGGTTTTTTTTTTTTTTTTTTTTTCTGAGACAGTCTTTCTCTGTCATCCAGGCTGGAGGGCGGTGGCGTGATCTTGGTTCTCAGCTCACTGCAACCTCTACCTCTCGGGTTCAAGCAGTTCTCCTGCCTCAGCCTCCCGAGTAGCTGGGATTACAGGCGTGTGCCACCACGCCCGGCTAATTTTTGTATTTTTATTTTTATTTTTTATTTTTTTGTGAGGTGGAGTCTCGCTCTGTCGCCCAGACTGGAGTGCAGTGGCCAGATCTCAGCTCACTGCAAGCTCCGCCTCCCGGGTTCATGCCATTCTCCTGCCTCAGCCTCCCGAGTAGCTGGGACTACAGGCGCCCGCCACCTCGCCCGGCTAGTTTTTTGTATTTTTTAGTAGAGACGGGGTTTCACTGTGTTAGCCAGGATGGTCTCGATCTCCTGACCTCGTGATCCACCCGCCTTGGCCTCCCAAAGTGCTGGGATTACAGGCTTGAGCCACCACGCCCGGCTAATTTTTGTATTTTTAGTAGAGACGGGGTTTCACCGTGTTGGCCAGTTTGGTCTCGAACTCTTGACCTCAGGTGATTTGCCCACCTCGGCCTCCCAGAGTGCTGGGATTGCAGGCGTGAGCCACTGTACCTGGCCTCCCAGGCTGTATTTTTAATAAAAGTCCAAATGTGTCAGTTTTTTCTTTCATGATTGTGCTTTTTGTGCTTCTCCTTTTTTAAGTGATTAAAATTACTTGTTTTAAGAAGTCGAAGAGTCTTAATTTGGGCGGTTTCTTATGGGATTGACAGCTTGATAGAGCATGTTGGATGGTGGTTACTTTGATTGTTTTCTGTTTCTTGGTGGAGATCTCTGGGCAGTGTGGACATTAGTTTTCTTTGTTTTTGGCGTTGATGTACATGGCATTTAAATTGAAGTAATTTTACTTTCAGTATCTGATGAAATCACGCTGCTTTGGACATATGGCCCTTTGGTCTTGTCGCTGCAACAATGACATGCTGTTTTACACTTAAAGACTTCATCTTAAATGTTTGTGCTGCTCCTAAGTAGAAACAGATCTCTAATTTGCTTTTTAAATATTAGCTAAACAAATCAGCTTCTTATTTAATTGGCAATTAATATTTCTTTACGAGTTCAGCTTTTGGGCCAGCTTTCTCTTACAGCTCAGTAAGGAAATCTGTGCTCATTAATGGTAGTGACTGCCTCAGGTGCTCACATTTCACCCTTGGTTTTTTCCTTGTCATCTTGCTTACGATGGGTTGGAGTTTGTTGTTTTGGGTCAGTTAATCTTTTTCTTCAGTTTCTGATATTGATATCCTACTTTAAAAGATTCACCTTATACCAACAGTCTAAAAGTACACATGATACTACTTCTCTGTTTTCTCTCCTCACACCCAAGGCTTCAATCTAGGTGGAGTTTTGGTGTAAGCAGATAGCTATTTGAAAGAAAATGAAAGATTTCTGTCTAGATTCCTTTGCAGTTAGAATGAATACGCATGTACCTGTTTTCCTTTTCAGACGAATTCAAATAAAACCAATTGTAGTGACACGTCAGTGACCTATCCATACCTGCAGTCTAACAGCATGTGAGGTGTGGAGTCAGTGGCAGTGCCAGAGAGCCGTCGTGAAACTAATAGCTTCTTGTCTGGAAATGACTGGAGGAGTGGAGCCCATTGCCCTCTTGAACTTTAATGTGTGCAATTAAAGCATCAGCAACTCAAAAGTCAGTGTAGTCAGAAGAGCAGCTTTCTTGTATTTGCCTTCAGTTTATTGTGGTCTGAATTCTGATCTCTGGCTTTGGACTGAAAGAATGAAAAGTGTTTTTTTCTGCCAGTGACATTTGGTGTTTACTCATCTGTTTAGTAAACCTTTTTGATGTAAAATAATGTTCAGTCCTCTCTAGCAATTGCTTTAGAAAGGAAACTCAAACTTTAGGCAGAGCTAAATATATTTTTTCAATATTCAAACAGTTATCTGTATGGTAAAATAAATTCTGGGCCAGGCATGGTAGCTCACACTGGTAATCTCAGCACTTGGAGAGGCCAAGATGGGAGGATCACTGAAGTCAGGAGTTAGCGACTAGCCTGGGCAACATGGGGAGACTCTGTCTCTACAAAAAAAAAAAGAAACATTAAAAATTAGCTGGGCATGGTGGCACACACCTGTAGTCCCAGCTACTCGGTAGGAGGATTGCTTAAGCCCAGGAGTTCAAGGCTGCAGTGAGGTCTGATCATGCCGTAGCAATCCAGGGTGGGTGACAGAGTGAGACCCTGTCTCTTAAAAATAAATAAGTAAATAATATACATACATACATACATACATACTAGACTTGTTGGCTAAATCTTAGAGATAGGGACTGGAAAACTTTTCTTTTTTCTTGCTTTTTTTTTGAGATGGAATTTCATTCTTGTTGCCCAGGCTGGAATGCAATGACACGATCTCGGCTCACTGCAACCTCTACCTCCCGGGTTCAACCAATTCTCCTGCCTCAGCCTCCCGAGTAGCTGGGATTATAGGCAGGCACCACCACGCTCGGCTAATTTTTGTATTTTTAGTAGAGACAGGGTTTCACCATGTTGGTCAGGCTGGTCTTGAACTCCTGACTTCAGGTGATCCACCTGCCTTGGCTTCCCAGAGTGCTGGGATTACAGGCGCCCGGCCAGGAAAACTTTTCTTACAAGATAGTAACTCGGCAGGGTGCAGTGGCTCATGTCTGTAATCCTAGCACTTTGTGAGGCTGAGATGGGAGGATCACTTGAGGTCAGGAGTTTGAGACTAGCCTGGTCAGCATAGCGAGACCCCCATCTCTATTAAAAAAAAAAAAAAGATAGTAACTTAAGGAAATAAAATTAACAAAAGGACTGATTTCTTATGTACTTCTATGCTGACTTAGTGTAATCCAAAATTTAACATGCTATTTAATATGTCAGTGCAACTGCTTTTTAGTTTCTGTTTATTGTTCAGGATAATTTCTTTCTCCTGATATTCTTGAAGTAAATTTTTGGCTTTAAACAAATTCTTCTGTCATAGAATGATCTTGGTTTTTTAAAAAAGGAATTGACTGTACTTGAAAAGTTAATTTTTTTTTTTTTTTCTAAAAAAGAAAAAGGCAGTATTTACATACCTGAATCCTTAATTTGTACCAGTTCTTCGGCACTGCCTGACTTCCTTGCTGCGGGGCCGTTTGTTGCTGTATGGGGGTGTAACTGTTAGGTTGATGCAGAAATAACTGTTTTGCATTGAAATGGCACCAACCTAAGAGCTAGCTCTAACTAGCTGAATGTCTTTTCTATCTTTCAACATCACACCAGCTGTATTAGCAAAGAGATTACTAAACATTGGGTAATTTCACTTCATGCTAACCACTATAAATTGGTTCAGTTGATTCTGTGTGTGTGTGTGTGTGTGTGTGTAGACTCATGTATAATTTCTACAATGCTTGCTTTAAAACCTGCAAAATGTGTTTTTTGTTTTGTCTTTTCCTTTTTGAGACAGGGTCTCACTCAGTCACCCAGGCTGAAGTATGATCATGGCTCACTGCAGCTTTGACCTCCTGGGCTCAAGCGATGCTCCCACCTCAGCTTCCCAAGTAGCTGGGACTACAGGCATGCACCATCATGCTTGGCTAATTTTTAAATTTTTTTGCAGAGATGGAGTCTTGCTATGTTTCCCAGGCTGGCTTTGAATTCCTGGGCTCAAGTGATCCTCCCACCTCAGTCCCCCAAAGTGCTGGGATTACAGGTGTGAGCCACTGTGTCTGGCCAAAACCTGCAAACTATGTTAAATCTATGTTATGTTCCTTTCAGAAGAGATGTCTAATATTAACTTATGTTATATAAAATCTAAAACATAGGCTTTCAATATCTTTTTAACAGTATATAACAGAATTGGCAAATGCCCTGTCTTACTGTCATTCGAAGAGAGTTATTCACAGAGACATTAAGCCGGAGAATTTACTTCTTGGATCAGCTGGAGAGCTTAAAATTGCAGATTTTGGGTGGTCAGTACATGCTCCATCTTCCAGGTATGTAACTTTAGAGGTGGAAGTTTGGTTTACCAAAGCCCTGGGAGCTAATCATGAGCCAAATATAAAATATTTTAGTGTAGATTTTGTGCTATAAGAGGGGTAGGTAGCTAACCCAGAAGTACCTTGGAGTAATTTAGGCTTAATAATAAACTAGGGTTTGCAAGGAAATTTTATTCTGTGGTGATTTGGGGCTATTAACAGTGTTCTGGGCCTGGGGTTAAAGATGCTTAATGTCCTTAGAGGCTAATAAGGGGATGAATGAGTCAACAGATAGGACAAGTATATGACGGGGTGAAGTGCCCATGTGTTGAGGGGGAGGAACTCTTCACCTCTGCTGCTTCCTGGATGAGGAGATGGGGAGATGTTCCAGAGGACAGCACCGACAAAGGTCTAGTGCTCAGACTGCAGGTCACATCAGGGAACTTGAAACACTAAATTAGTTTGGTGGAGCTTTGAGGGCAGTGGTGAGAGATTCTCTTTGGTCTGCCTCTGTCAATAGTAGGGATAGTCCTTTCTTGTCCCCTCTCACAGCTGAAGCAGAGATGTCAATCTCAAAACAATTCGAATCTTAAAGAGCTTTCCACATGAACTACAATATCTTTACTGTTTTAAATTTGAGTTTAAATAAGCTTTGAAACTTCATGTGAAGTGGGGCATTTTAAAACATACATCTACCGATCAAGGTTTGTCAACTTTGGAGGACTCAAATTATAGCCAGATGACTTTAAAATCAAGCTAGTTAAAAAAAAAAGTATAGCCTAAAATAGATTATATGTGAGGGAGAAATCCTTTACTTTTGTTACAGAGCACTTCTAATTGTTCCCAGCAATGCACTGAATCTGCTATTGCAGTCTTTTTTTTTTTTAAAAAAAACTGGTTGTTGTTAGTGGGAGCTGTTATCTGGTAAGACAAATCAGAATAAAGAATTATAGGCTTCATGGAATTGCAGAGTTAAACTATTTTAACCGGTTGAATTGTGATAGAAAAGATGGCTTCTTGCTTTTTGAAAAGATTACTTACATAACCGATAGCCACTTCACTCCGAATCCCAGATGTTAATCATCATTTCCTGGTTATTGCCTCAGTTTGAGAGCCCGCGATTCAGTCTGTTGTGGTGATGGAGGGGTTAGATGACCAGAGTGGTAGCCTCTTAATCCTACATCACAATTCAGTGGTGACTGTGTGCTCAGTGGGTGCCAGGCCTGTCTGAACACAGCACCAGGGCTGTGACAGCGTAAGCATCTATGGTGAAGAGCAGCTGGTGACAAAGCAATACGAAACCACATGCACTGTTCTGGTTTGGTGTCTGCTGTCCCCGGCTTTTTTCCAACCTTCATTACAAAAACCTAAACCGACAGAAATGCGGAATTGGTAGTTGATGGCCTACCTGTCTATCCAGTGCCTGCGTTCAGCAGTTTTTCCCATTTAGTCAGATTGGCTGCGTCTACTTTTTTGGTGAACACTTGAAAATACGCTGCAAACATCATGATGCTTCAACCTTAAGCACTATAATAGCATGCATTTCCTAAATAAGGATATTCTCTTATATACTTAGAACCATGATCACGCCTAAGAAAATTAACAGCATTGTCAGTATCTAATATTTAGTCCACGTTCAAATTTCTCTATTGTCTACATCTTTATTTTATTTTTTTTTTTGAGACGGAGTCTCGCTCTGTTGCCTGGGCTGGAGTCGGTGGCCGGATCTCAGCTCACTGCAAGCTCCGCCTCCCGGGTTTACGCCATTCTCCTGCCTCAGCCTCCCGAGTAGCTGGGACTACAGGCGCCCGCCACCTCGCCCGGCTAGTTTTTTGTATTTTTTAGTAGAGACGGGGTTTCACCATGTTAGCCAGGATGGTCTCGATCTCCTGACCTCGTGATCCGCCCGTCTCGGCCTCCCAAAGTGCTAGGATTACAGGCTTGAGCCACGGCGTCCAGCCTGTCTATGACATCTTATAGCTGGTTTGTAAAATCGGAACTCAACCAAGGCCCATGCTTTGTATTGGATTGTCTCCGTGGTCTTAAGCCAGACCAGTCTCCCACTTTAAAGAGGACTTTTCTGATTGTGTTGCCACTTAACTTGGACCTTTATTCCCCATATTTGCTGAAAACTGGAATGGAAGTCTCAGGGCCTGAAGATATTCAGGTTAAAATTTTTTTTTTTTTGAGACGGAGTCTCGCTGTGTCACCCAGGCTGGAGTGCAGTGGCGCGATCTTGGCTCACTGCAAGCTCTGCCTCCCGGGTTCACACCATTCTCCTGCCTCAGCCTCCTAAGTAGCTGGGACTACAGGCGCCCGCCACCACATCCAGCTAATTTTTTGTATTTTTAGTAGATACGGGGTTTCACCATGTTAGCCAGGATGGTCTCGATCTCCTGACCTCGTGATCCCCCCACCTTGGCCTCCCAAAGTGCTGGGATTACAGGCCTGAGCCACCATACCAGGCCAAGTTAAATATTTTTGGCAAGAGTACTTCATAGGCCACCCGCAAAATTTCAGCATCTCTCATACCAAGGATCTATCACAAGGCAGTATGTATCTACGTCTCCACCCCAGTGCTGTTAAAACAGGACAGTTTCTAGTGTCTTGTCATTGCGACCAGGCTCTTAAGATTCTTAGCATATCTATAATATCCACATGCAGATGTAGAACTCCAAATCGTATTTGCAGAGAACTCTGCATGGCAACTTTTATATGGTAGTGATACATTCAATTTCTTACATTCTAGATCATTCAGGGAGGTTCTGGAGTTGGACACATTTAGGGTTAAGCTTGGTGGCTAGCTGTGTGACCTTACACACCTCCCTTCATCTGTTTCCTATGGGAATTTATAACAGTAGCTACTTCGTAAGGCATAGGATCTGGCCCAGGGGAAGTCTTCAGTGTTAGTGGAATCTTCAATGATTTTTAGCAGCTGTTGTGATCATAAAACCAGAAGCACATCAACCTGAGCCTCCCTCTTTTTAGGAGGACCACTCTCTGTGGCACCCTGGACTACCTGCCCCCCGAAATGATTGAAGGTCGGATGCATGATGAGAAGGTGGATCTCTGGAGCCTTGGAGTTCTTTGCTATGAGTTTTTAGTTGGGAAACCTCCTTTTGAGGCAAACACATACCAAGAGACCTATAAAAGAATATCACGGGTAAGATGCAACTGAAAAGGACCCAGCACATCTGCTGTAATTCTTTCCTTATCAGCCTGAACTTCAGGCCAAGATCTGAATATCTATACTATTTGATCTCTCTAACCTGTATTTTGTGATATTTTATCATTTGTTGTACTCCAGGTTGAATTCACATTCCCTGATTTTGTAACAGAGGGAGCCAGGGACCTCATTTCAAGACTGTTGAAGCATAATCCCAGCCAGAGGCCAATGCTCAGTGAAGTACTTGAACACCCCTGGATCACAGCAAATTCATCAAAACCATCAAATTGCCAAAACAAAGAGTCAACTAGCAAACAGTCTTAGGAATCATGCAGGGGGAGAAATCCTTGAGCCAGGGCTGCTGTGTAACCTGTCAGGAACATGCTACTGAAGTGTATTTTACCATTGTCTGCTGCCCTCAATCTAGAACGCTACAAGAAATATTTGTTTTACTGAGCAGGTGTGCCTTAACTTCCCTATTCAGAAAGCTCCACAATCAATAAACATGACACTCTGAAGTGAAAGTAGCCATGAGAATTGTGCCACTTATGCTGATTCATAATCTGGAGGCAAGGTTCGACGGCAGCCGCCCCGTCAGCCTGTGCCAGGCATGGTGTCCCCACAGGAGGCAAATCCAGAGGCTGGCTGTGGGGAAGGTGACCACTTTGCCCTGACCCGGTCAGTTAAGGAGCTGTGCAATAACCTTCCAAGTCCCTGAGTGAGTGTGTAACTTATTGGGTTGGCCATGCCTGGTAAAGCTGTTGGAATGAGTGTGTGATTCTTTTTAAGTATGAAAATAAAGATATTTGTACAGACGTGTATTTTTTCTCTGGTGGCATTCCCTTAGGAATGCTGTGTGTCTGTCCAGCACCCTGGTAGGCCTGACTGGGTTTCTAGTCCTCCTTAACCACTTATCTCCCATGTGAGTGTGTGTAAAATAGGAACATGTGCTCTACCTCCATTTAGAGACTTGCTTGGGGTACAGAAGAGGCCGTGTGTCTCAGAGCTGTTAAGGCTTATTTTTTTAAAACATTGGAGTCATGGCATGTGTGTAAACTTTAAATATGCAAATAAATAAGTATCTATGTCTGCGTGGAGTACTGTGTAATTCTTTCCACCATCTGTTCATTGTTAGCCTGGAAATGAGCAGGGGCAGAGAGGAGCAGGTCTCGTCCTCTTCTAGTCCTGCCTCTTCTGGTATCTCCTGTTGGGCGTACTCCTAATACTTCGTTATATATAGTGTTTATATATTTGCCGTCTGTCTATCGACTAAAGAGACGGTGAAAGTGACCGTGATGAAGGAAAAGCAGAAGTGCTGAACTTAGAGCTAGTAGAGAAATCTGCTTGCACGGCCAATGCTCAGTGCAAGAAACCGGACAGCAGGTATGTCAGGATTTATCGTAACAAAGTGGCCAACATAGAGAAAACCACGACTGAGTAAAATTGCAGTTGCCAGCCCTCTTGGGACAAAGGAGCTTCTGGTTCTCAGTCTTGAGCTGAACTGACTTTGACATTCCCAAATAGTTCTTGTGCCACCCTCCCAAACTATAGTTACTACCACGTGACTAACTTCCCCAGTGTTACCAGTGAGACTTGGGACGTTTCCGCAGACAATCCCACACAAGCAAAGAAAAAGCTCATTGGAGTAGCACATTAATACACTGGTCACAGTGCCACTTCATCAACAACCATGGCTTACCAGAAGGAATATTAAAAGGTTCATAAAGATGTTTCACAGAATTTAAGCTGCTCAGTTTGTCAGATAAATTGGAGAAACAATGGCTTTCATTTTTAAAATAGATCAGTTTTATTCTGCTAGTTCCATAAAAACAATGTAAACACAAGTGTTCTGTACATCTTGCTGGTGAATTCACATAATGCTTAGTTCCCTGATCCTTTGACCTCCTTGTCTTCTCCAGTTATTTTCTGTTTGGACAACCGGCCACAGGAGTGGAGTGGGGTTGGGGCTTAGGAGAGAGCAATGTGGCTTTTTAGTATGACTTGTTTTATTGCTTGCCCTCTCAGCACACTCCTGTTACTCCTAACACAAAGTTTGAGATTTAAGCCCTTAAACCTGTAGGTTTCATCATTAACTTTTTCATTTTTTTTTTTTTTTTGCATAGGTATTAACTAGGGACGTGAATGGGAGACTAGTATAGAAAGTGGTGAGGAGCCGAAGCCAACAAATTGCTTTAAACACAAGATGAAAATGCTCTGTTCTGTCCACACGAATCATCTAATACTGGTGTGAGGCATCTCACTTAGCTGTGGAGAAGTCCTTGGAATTAGATTTCAGAAAGACAGTTCCGGCTTTAAAGACAGTAAAACCTTTTGGCAACGGGCTAATTGCATTACAGGAAAGAAGAGTTCTACTTGAAAGACCTTGCAGGTGGAGAAACTGTCCTACAAAGATTCTTGGAAAGGTTACTGGAGATAACTGACATGGGTAGGTGTGGGCCAACCAGGAACTGTCAACAGCCTGATCTCAGCAAAACCAGGACAGCCAGTTAATAGTTCCTTCAGTTCTCTGATGGTCACAAATGTAATTTTATTTAGCCTTGTGGAAGTTCTGCAACAAATGTAATTGTAAAGGAATTGGGAGCCAGAAAGATAAATGCAACTCCTTCAACTATGTGACAGGGCAGACTGGTTAATCTGGGTTCCCAGAGTGTGGAGCAAGTGCCCTGCATCAGAGAACGGCCCAGGGGGAACGTGCATGATGCCGAACCCCACAGGACAGAATTACTTCAGTCGCCTGCTCCTGACTAGTATAAGGAGGAAGTCTCAGTGTCTCAGTTTGGATCTACGCTTGGATTTCTTTCTTTGTTTTGGAGACAGAGTCTTCCTCTATCGCCCAGGCTGGAGTGCAGTGGTGTGATCTTGGCTCACTGCAACCTGCACCTCCTGGGTTCAAGCCATTCTGCCTCAGCCTCCCCAGTAGCTGGGACTACAGGCATGTGCCACCATGCCCGACTAACTTTTGTATTTATAGTAGAGATGGGGTTTCACCATGTTGGTCAGGCTGGTCTCGAACTCCTGGCCTCAAGTGACCCGCCTGCCTCGACCTCCCAAAGTGCTGGGATTACAGGCGTAAACCACCACCTCTATGCTTGAATTTCTACTCTTAGCTAATCTCTCTAACATACATGCCCTTCATTGGGTAAAGCTGGCTCAGTAGACTAAGTACACCTGCCGTGTGATACAAGCCCCTCCCTGGCTTGCATTGTCTCATAGTTGCCTTCCATTTGTGACAAGTGCCACGAATATTCCTTTTTAGGAAGTGATACAAAATGTTTTTTTTTCTTGAACAGGATTTTTAACTCAGTAAGACAGTGTAAACATCATGACAATTCTGGAATGTCTGAAGTTTGAGATAAAGATTGTCTAAGACAAGCTAAGATTGTCTTAGCTGTTTCTGTGTGGTATCCAAATTCCTCTGGAACATGGGCATCAGGAACCAAGTGATGCCCCTGCTACTGGGCAGAGTTTTCATATTTTACCTAGAGACAAATGATGCCGACCTACTTTAATGAAATTTCAGAAAAACCATCTGGAATCAGCCCATCCTGTCCAGATTGGAAGGTGTTTGGGGATCAATGAAACATACCAGAAATACTCTCTTCCCCCAAAAACAAATATCATGAATGTCAAAGTACTGATGCTAATTTAGATTGTGGTTACATATTAAGTTTTGCTTCATTAATCGTAGCACTGGCAGCTGTTTTGCAGAGCGCTGCATATTAAACTGTAGGCAGCTGACAACAAACATCAGCGGAAGGGGATATTTAAAAGCCAGTTAAATTAATCATTGCTTTTTAGGAAACTGAGCCAAGATTAACCCCCTGGAGCTTTTACAGACAGACCCTTGCCAAAAATCTCCCACAAGGAACATTTGTAGGCTATTTTGTTTTGAGATGTTAACCCATCTGTGATGTCTTGCTGACATTTTAGATTATATATACAAGCCCTATAATGAATAGCATTCACAAAATTTATGAGGCAAAAAATTAAAATTGTTCAAAAGCCTGATTTTTGCTGGCAAAGTTTATCCATGAGAACATAGCAATTAGCCCCCTACCTCTCCAAAAGAAACCCTACAACCCTAAAACCAGTCCAAATTGTGTAATTTAGAAGAAATAGGTTTTCAGTGTGTACGACTGAAGAGTTCATTAAGGTTTTGCAGCTGGAGGTTTAAAGAATCCCACTTTTCGAAAATATCTGACAATCAAGGGCACAGAGACTAGCGTCATGCTGATTCTCACCGGCGCAAATAGCTTGTGGATTGCATAGGCCACCACAAAGGTACTTGTGCCTGCTGCCATTTTTGACTGTACCAGGGACTCTTTAAATCCGAGTTTCAGCAGGACTGCAGACATGTCCACACCACTAGGGGGGAAGAAGCAAAGAAAACAATTGTTACAGCAAAGGATTAAACGAAGAAATTGGTTTGATTATAAGATTTACAGTATTTTTAAAAATGTAATGAAGTAGCTGAATGAATAAAAATCTTAGCGTCCAGGTGCAGTGGCTCAGGCCTGTAATCCTAGCACTTTGGGAGGCCAAGATGGGAGGATCACTTGAGCTCAGGAGTTCAAGACCAGTCTGGGCAACATAGCAAGACCCTTGTCTCAACAACAACAACAAAAAACATAAAATCGGCCTGGTGCGGTGGCTCATGCCTATAATCCCAGCACTTTGGGTGGCCGGGGGGAATGGATCATGAGATCAAAAGATTGAGACCATCCTGGCCAATATGGTGAAACCCTGGCTCTACTAAAAAGACAACAATCAGCTCGGCTTGGTGGTGTGCGACTGTAGTTCCAGCTACTTGGGAGGCTGAGGCAGGAGAATCATTTGATCCTGGGAGGCGGAGCTTCCAGTGAGCTGAGATAGATAGCGCCACTGCATTCCAGCCTGGCAACAGAGCGAGACTCCGTCTTGGAAAACAACAACAACAACAACAACAACAACAACAACAACAACAACAAAACCCCATAAAATCAGCTGGGTGCAGTGGTGCATGCCTGTAGTCTCAGCTACTTGGGAGGCTGAGGTGGGAGGATCACTTGAGTCCAGGGAGGTCGAGACTGCAGTGAGCTGTGATCATGCCACTGCACTCCAGCCTGGGCAGCAGAGTGAGACCCTTTCTTTAAAAAAAAGGCTTAGCAAACACGTTCTTATTCACATAGAATCTTACATGACGGTAAAAAACAAACATTAATTACTGTCAAAAATCTTACCTTGACACAACCATGTAAAATATGCCCAAGGAGATTAATGAGATTCCAATGTGCAGCGACACGCCGACAGTGCCATACTCTTGAAAAATCTTTTTCAGTTGCTGTGACTTGCTTTGCTTTTTCTCCTCTGTGCAACTGACGCTGCTGCCTGTTCTCTCTGTGGCCTGGTTGGGATCCTGTGTACAAATCAGAGAAGACGTGATGCTTTAGGGCAGGCATGGGCAGTCATTACTGGCTTTTATACACGCATGCAATGTTATACTCTTTCCTGCTGGATGAGAGATCAGTTACCCCTTTCCTTTTTTTTTTTGAGATGGAGTCTCGCTCTGTCATCCAGGTTGGAGTGCAGTGGCGCAACTGTGGCTCACTGCAACCTCCGCCTCCCTGGTTCACGGGATTCTTTTGCCTCAGCTTCCCAAGTAGCTGGGATTACAGGCGCACACCACCACGCCCAGCTAATTTTTTGTATTTTTAGTAGAGCTGGGGTTTCACGGTGTTAGCCAGGTTGGTCTCGATCTCCTGACCTCGTGATCCACCCACCTCAGCCTCCCCAAGTGCTGGGATTACAGGTGTGGATCAGTTACCCCGTCTTACTCAGTGAGCCGAGTTTGAGCCAACTTAGTCACCAAGAGCAACGCAAGCCTGGAACTAGGTATGGCTGGCAGAATGATGGCTCCAAAGATGTCCCAATCCCAGGATCTGTGAATATGTCACCTTACATGGCAGAAGGACTTTGCGGATGTGATTAAGGGTCTTGAGATAGGGAGATGAGCCCGGATTACCTGGGCTACCTTATTACCAATGTCATCACAAGGGTCCTTACAAGAGAAAAGAGGGAGGCAGGAAACTCAGTGTCAGGGAGGGGGTTGTGAGGACAGAAGCAGAGTGAGAGATCCGAAGATGCGCTGCTACTGGCTTATGGAGGCAAGGGCCATGAGCCAAGGAATGCAAGCGGCTTGAAGCTAGAAAAGGCAGGGCATGGGTTCGAGCCTCCAGAAGGAACCAGCTCTGCTGAGACCTTGACTTAAGTGCATTAAGACCCATTTTGGACTGCTGGCCTCCAGAACTGTAAGATAATAAATGTGGATTGTTTTAAGCCACCAGGTGTGTGCTCATCTGTCATGGCAGCAATAGTAACTAAAACACCCGGGCTCACAAGCTTGGGGACAACGATCCTTTATCAAGCATTTTCTCTGAGCCAGGCGGTCCTCCGACACTTTCTCCTTCCATCCTCACGCCAACCTTCAGAGGTAGATACTACTGCTTTTCCCACTTCACAAAGGAGCAACACAGGCTTGGTGAGGCGAGATCACCAGCCTGAAGTCACCAAGATTAGAGCCCAGCCCTCCAAGTCCACAGCCTGCACATGTGACAACCATGTTATATGCCACCAAAAAAGGACGGTGTGCACAAAATTAATGCAGGAAAAGCGATGGCAGATTTACTCCTACGATCAAGATTTACACCTGACATCTGAAACACACAAAGTGGGGGTGATTCTTGCACAGTACTCTACCAGGACTTGCACAGAACTCATGGATTGCATGGGACATCTGTTAACAGTTATTGAGCACCCACCAAGCCTGGAATGTGTGGGAGACACAAAAATCCCAACACCACCCAGATTAGGGGAGGGAAAAAACCACTTCTCAGTAAGAGTGCACTTTAATCAAAAGATTTCTCTAAGGTCAGTCCTGAGGCTGGTCCCGGCAGGTGACGAGCACCTGGCTGTAAGTCAGCTCTTGTTACGGGCTCTGCAGCTGACCCACTTTTACCCTGTTATTTTTAGAGGCATAAGATGTTTTAGAACATTTGAGGAAAACCCTCAGTGTCCTGATGACAGACAGGTCCTTTCCGCTGAGCCAGGAGCTGAGCTTACACTTCAAAGGTGTCATTTCATAAATCCCTCACTGCCTCATGACCCGGGAAACTTTGTCGCTTCTTTTTGGCAGATGGATGACTGAGGCTCAGAAGTGAGGGATGGCTAACTGGCAGCATGGACTGGTGACTGGGCTGGTGACCACCAGGCCTCAGCCTCTGTGGTACTCAGCAGGCTCCCCTTTCCTGTCCTGCCAGAATGACCATTCTCAAAGGAAGACACTTTTCCAGAACATCCAGGCTCTGGAGGGGAGGAGGGAAGATGTCATCAGCCACTCTTTCATTGGCCAGCTTATGTGACCTCCCGTTTCCTCGAAGCCTTCTGACTAGCCCTGCCACCCCCGGCCAGGATGGCTGCGACAGCATCGGTTCTCCCTGATAAACCAGCCCTCAGCCTCCTCCAGCTGCTGAGGGAGGCTGCAGAGGGGGGAGCAGCCAGGCGGTGGGGACTGATAGGAGGCCACCGACAGCCCCTCGCAGGGCCAAACACCCATGCCCTTGACACCTGGCCCCACTCTGTCCATTCACTGGACCGAGTGCAGCTGTCTCTGCGAGGGCCCTTTTCTTTGTGGTCTTTATTGTGGCAAAAGGCCTTTTGGCCAAAAAATAAAAATAAAAAGGCAGCCAGGATTCCAACTATAGAATGAGCAGCATCTACTGCAAGACTGTAGTAGGGGCAAGACATTTGGACACAGGGACAATCTTGGGTTAGCTGGCACCACGGCTGGCTTCTGACATTCTAGAGAACACCTGGTTACTGGACAATTTTCTTCCTTTTGTTTTGGTAAAAACACCCGTCTGTAAGCACTGTGAGCCATGCAGTTTCTTCCTAATCTTTGGGGAGACTAAAGAAGCTAAAATAAAAGAATTTATGAGGGTGTGACTTGCAGGCAATGGAAAATTTTTAGACATTCATTTCTTCGTGAAACATTGCCTTAAGTACCTGGGATGTGTTAGGCACTGTACTGAATGCACAGGACGACGTGGCACATCTTCTGTCTGGACTCAACGTGCATGCGCATGTGTGTGAGTGTGTGTGTGTGAGTGTGTGTGCGAGTGTGTGTGTGAGATGCCCCTTCTGCCTCTCCTCAACATTTTTTAAAGTACAAAAACCTGTAATAGAGAAGGGGTAGGAAGGTTTAAAGAATGAGCCAAGGACCTTGCCAAGTCGATCACAGTGTTTGGAGTGTCACTTGTTTTCTTTCGCTTGATAAATCATATTAATAATAAACACCATATTGTATATATTTTGTACTAGGCACTGTTCTGAGTACTTTGAAACTATTGGCTGAGCGCGGTGGCTCATGCTTGTAATCCTAACACTTTGGGAAGCTGAGGTGTAGGAGGATTGCTTGAGGCCAGGAGTAAATGACCAACCTGGCCAACATATCTTTTATTATTTTATATTTTTGAGACAGATTCTTGCTCTGTTGCCCAGGCTGGAGTGGAGTGATACGACCTCGGCTCACTGCAACCTCAGCCTCCTAGGTTCAAGCGATTCTCCTGCTTGAGCCTCCCGAGTAGCTGGGACTACAGGCACGTGCCACCATGCCTGGCTAATATTTGCATTTTTAGTAGAGACGGGGTTTCACTATGTTAGCCAGGCTGGTCTCCAGCTCCTGAACTCAGGTGATCCACCCGCCTTGGCCTCCCAAAGTGCTGGGATTACAGGAGTGAGCCACCACGCCCGGCCTTGTCTCTAATTTTAAAAAAAGGAAATATTAATGCATATAATCCTCACAACAACCTTTACTATTGTCAATTCCACTTAACAGAAAAGGATCTGAGAAGCCCAGAGAGGTTGAGTAATTTACCAAGGATCACACAGGGATTACTGTCAGAGCTGGGATCCAAACTCACTGAGTTTGGGTCCAAGGCCTTTGCTCTGAACAACCATGCTGTGTTACTTCTCGTGGATTCATGAGTGTCCCCTCTGTGCCAGGCACTATTCTAAGTGTAGGGGACAGAGCAATGGAAAAAACTGACAAAACCCCATCCTCAATGAGCTTATTGTCTTATGGGAAGGCAGGGACAATAAACAGAAAAGTAAAATACCAGGGCTGCTACTTGTGACAAGTGCCATAGAGAAACCCCAATCACGTGGGAGACAGGGAGTGGGAGGAATGTTGCAAGTTTAAATAAGGCCATCGGGGAAGGTGTCCCTGAAAAGGTGGCACTGGAACCAGAACTGATGGAGACAAAAGGACACTGGGGCTCTGGGAGAGGAAATCGTCTGCCTGAGTTCCCCCTACCTCCCCGGAAGGGGTAAGTGGCACAGGCAGGCGGGGCTGCTAGGCGGTTTACAGGACATGGAATCACGTTAAGACAAAAAGGCGGGTCTCTTCTGTGGCTTTCCCTACCCCTCTTATAGAGACCCCCTGCCAAGGCAGAGGTGGGTGGGCCTCTTTGGCTCTTAATTAAACACCTGGCAAATTTGGAGCTCCCAGCTGGGCAGCACACGCCTACCTCCCAACCAGGGTGGCCAGAACAGCCCACAGGGGAGGTGCTGGGCTCTGGTCAAGCTCAGACCCTCCCTGCACGGCTCCCAGGCCCTGCTGGGGACGCATTTTCTCAGGCAGATGAGTTATCTTTTGTCCTAATCTCCTTTGAGCTCTGATCCCACTTGGATTCTGCCGATTTTACCATGGTGCAGAAGAAACGAGGACAGCTCACGGGGGCCTTGTGACCATATATATTTACTGCAATTATAACCATTTCTAACCTTAATTTAGGACACACCAGATGCCAGGTATGACCATATCTCATTTTACATTCATATTCTATGAAGTCTGAATTATTAACATCCCGTTTTACACATGAGGGGACTGAGACAGAGCGAAGGGAATTTGATCAAGGTCACACAAGCGGGTAGAGAGAGGAACCCAGGGAGCCTGCAGTCAGCTCTTCGCCACTGTATACACACACGCTGCTCCAGTGCCAGCGCCTGAGCTGGGGACAAGGTCAATGTGGCCGACAGACAAGCAGGACAAGAGGCCATTCCAGATGAGTGCAGAGAAGACCCACTGCCATGGGGTGGAAGGAGGCCCAGTGGAGGCATCCGAGGCCTCACAGGTGGTTAGAGAGGGCTTCCTGGAGGAAGAACAGCTGGGCTGGGCCCTGAAGAATCACCAGGAGGTGGCACGCTGTGTGCAGAAGGTGCCACTCTGGAGAGGATCCCCAAGACCTGCGTGCCACCTGTCGGACTGGAGAAGGCAAGGAAGGAAGCCGATCTGGGCAGGAGGCCTGGTGAAAGCCTGGGGCCAGTCCCCATCCGCTCCTCACTGAAAAGCTAGGGAACGGTCAGGAGATGCTCGCTGGGCCGGCGGCACGACGCTGAGGCCTGCACCAGCTCCTGGAGTTGTCTTCCAAACTCTTGCTGGGAAGGCGCTATTTTGGGGCCTCTAAAAGGTCAGAAAACAAGCTCAAAAGCCTTCAGGGCTCGGTGTGAGGTCACCTGGTGGTCAATGGAGGGCCCTGTCTGCACCCAGGCAAACAAAGAGGCTCCGGACTGCGAGGCCGGACGCGCTCCGGGCTAGACGCCGGCTCCGCGCGTATGGGTTTGTCATTCCTGGACCGCCAGACTTCATTATTTACTACTATTTTTATTTAAAAAGACCCACTTGGAAGAAAGTGATAGATTTCTTGAAAGGAAAGCTGGTATGACTGCTCTGAATGAAAATCAGTTTTCACTTAGCACCCATGGAAGGCGACAGAAATGAAACATAACAAACAGCACTGTGGGTTCCTTGCCCGCGGCTTCCCCGGGGACGCCTGCTCTTCCAGTTAGATCAAAAGGGAGGAGCGGCGAGCGTCGGGAGGTGTTCCAAACACAGCGAGACGCAGCCAGACCCAGCCAGACGGCCTGGACAACAACCCCGCGGGCAACGTGAGGAAGTTCAGACCAAGTCCAGGCCCATCTGCAACTCAGTCGGCTGCGCCCCAGCCTGGCTGAGGCTCTGCAGACCCGGGGCTCGGCCGAAGACTGAGCGACCTTGCGTAGAGCGCCATACCTTCGCGAGCCTCAGTTTCTCTGGCTGTCAACTAGGAGGCATGCTTCCTTGGCTTGTAGGGATTTGGGGTTTCGGGGACCCTGCAAGAGCTCGGTCTCGGGCAGCTACAAGTGCAAAGGCGTCCTTGGCGGAGGCGGCCGGCCCCGGGCGCGGCCCTGCGGACGTCTGGGGACCTGGACATCCCCCGGGATCCGGGTCGGGGTGGGGTGCTTACCTGGCGGCCGCGGCAGTCCCCGCGCGCCGTGCGGAGCAGCCGGGCGTCTGGCCTGGGCGGGAGCAGGGCCAGGGCCAGGGGCGGCGGGGCGCAGGAGGCGGTGGCGCCCAAGAGCCAGGTGGCGCGAGGCCGGACCCGGGCGCCCATCCTGCCTGCCGGGACCAGCAACGCCAGCAACCCGGCCATGGCGCGCAGCTAGGCGCGGCACTGGAGCCGCTGACTGCGGAAGCGGGCTGAGGCCGGGTCGGGTGGGCGGAGCTGACCCAGCGAGGGCCCTCCCCGGCCCCGCCCATCAGGGGGTGCCGCCGCGCGCGCGGTGGGCGGGGCTGAAGAGGCGTGTGCACATTCCCTTGGCTCACCCACTGGCTCCCCTCCTCTGGAGAGGGAGTCCAGGGCTGGTGGGCGGGGCTGAAGGAGCGCGCCCCGCCTCCTCCCCGCTCACCAGGCCCGCCCCTTTGGGGGCGGGTGCAGGTCTTTCCAGGGTCTTGGGCTTTCTAACTGCGGAGTGTAGTTGGCGGGTTTCCTTATTCTGAGGGCACAAAGGTGGGCATAGGGCCGTGGCTTATGAGCTTTCCTCCCTGCAGAAATGCGTGAAACCTGAAAAAGATTATAGATATGTTTACGTGTTAGCTCCAAAGAAGAAAATAAATATGAGAATTGACATTAGTACATGTTTAATAAAAAGTCCTCTAAATGACCCTCATAGATTGTTGGCGTGAATGTAAAGCGAGAGATGGTGTGGCAGTTTCTTAAAAAGTTAGACATACACTAACCATATAACCCAGCAACTCCACTCCTCGATAGCTTCTCAAGAGAAACAAAGGCTCAACACTCAAAGACTAAAATGCGAAGACACCAACGTTTGTAGAGATCTTATAAATATTAGTCAGCAATTAGGGATGTCCATAAACTGGGACACACTGGCACAAGCCTTCAATGGAACGCTTTGCAGCAATGAAAAGGAACAGACTACTGATACATGCGTAACATAAATGAATCTCAAAGCTCTTATGCCAACTGAAAAAGTCACACATTGGAGGATTCCACCTACACGAAGTGCCCAGAATAGGCAAAATCACAGAGACCTAAAACAGATCCGTGGTGGCCTAGGGCTGGGAGTGGGAAATGAGACTGACTGCCAAGGAGCGGGAGGAACGTCTTGCGGGTGAGGGAAGGATCCAAACCCAGATTGTGCGGATGGTGGCAGCTGTGTAACTAAAACTCGTGGGACAGTACACTTAAAATGGATGAATTTTATGCTATGTAAATTATACTTCAATAAAGATGTTCCGGCTGGGCGGAGTGGCTCATATAATCCTAGCCCGTTGGGAGACTGAGGTGGGAGGATCACTTGAGCTCAGGAGTTCAAGACCAGCCTGAGCAACATAGCGAAACCCCATCACTACAAAAATAAAAATAAATTAGCCGGTGTGGTGGCACGCACCTGTAGTCCCAACTACTCAGGAGGCTGACGCAGAATTGCTTGAGCCCAGGAGGTCCAGGTTTCAGGGAGTCACGATTATGCTACTGCACTCCAGCCTGGGCAACAGAGCGAGACCCTGTCTCTCTAGAAAAAGAAAAAGAAATAGATTTTACAAAAGATGTAACATTCTGTTAGTCAACTGCAATTCAACTCAACCAAGCTCTTACACAGGCAAAGAAATGATATTAAACATATGTGCATTTAAAAATGTTTATTACATAAGATGGAGCTATAGCTGTGAAAATAACAGGGTCTGTTGGAGGGAGGTCCTAAAGTGCCCCTGGATGGGAGTCCTTCTGTTTAAGTGCCTGCAAGAAGTTGGGGAAGAGTGTTTACAGGTGCAGATTGTCAGGTTGGCCCTATCAGTCCAGCTGTGTGATTTGGACCTAGTGACTCAGCCTCTCTGAGCCTTGGTCTTTTCATGTGTAAAATGAAGACGATAATAGTTTTCCCCCATGGGATTGTTGAGATAATTCTTTGACACAGTTCTTGGAAAGGGCTTTGCTCAGTGCCTGGTGCACAGAGAGGGCACACATGTTAGCTGTGATGTTGTAGAAACAGCTGGCCTGAAGTTCCTCTGTCACCCGGTGACAGTGCCACCTCCAGACGGCATCTGATCTCAAGTTCCTCATGGTTCCCATCATTTTCTTTTTCTTTTTAGACAGAGTCTTGCTCTGTTGCCCAGGCTGGAGTGCAGTCTTGGCTCACTGCAAGCTCCGCCTCCCGGGTTCACGCCAGTCTCCTGCCTCAGCCTCCTGAGTAGCTGGGACTACAGGCGCCCGCCACCACACCTGGCTAATTTTTTGTGTTTTTAGTAGAGACGAGGTTTTACCATGTTAGCCAGGATGGTCTCAATCTCCTGACCTCGTGATCTGCCCGCCTCGGCCTCCCAAAGTGCCCACGATTTTCTTGTCACCAGGCCTTCTTCATTCATTTAAGTTACCTGCCTGAGTTTAAAGGGCAGTTGAGTTTGTGATTCATGCTCTACTCTTATTAGAGAAGAGAAAAAGATAATTTTGTTTTTCCCTTTAAATTTGACAGTAAATATAATACTGTAATTATAGACTTTAGGTTATTTTTTTCTTCTAAAAGTGAAGAAACTTTTCCTCTTAACAAAATGTATTGGAGCTGCTGTCTGCCTCAACTTGTGACAGTTTTGTTTTTTTTTCTTATGGTGTCAACTCTCTTTGTCTCTTTAGAGCAGCAGCTCATGCTTGAGCTATATTTATTTTAATTTCTCCATTTTCATGAATAGATAATGTATTCTCATGGTTCAGATTTTTAAAGGTACAAAAAGTCTACACAATGACAAGTTTCCTTCCTATCCCAGTGACCAGTTCTCCCCATTTTTTTCTCCCTAGAGGCAAACACTGTTACCAGTTGCTTGTGCATATCCTTCTAGAGAATTTTACACATGTGCAGGCAAATTCCCACAAACAGTTTTCATCGCGATTTTTACCCAAGTGGGGCATAGTATACACAATGTTCTTCACGTGGACTTTTTCGCTTCCAATATATTTTAGAGTTTTCTGAATCTGTACACAAAAATCTTCCATATGCTTAAAAAAATCTGCTTAGCATTCCAGTGTATTCCAGGGTGCTGTAATGCATTTAACCAATCCCTTGTGGGTGGGCAATTAGGGTATTTAGGGTATTTTCCAGTCCTTGTGATCATAAACCATGCTGTGATGAACCAGCGGGTACTTCTGTCATTTGCCTTATCTAAGTATACCTATGTAATACATTCCTCAAACTGAAATTGCTTAGTGAGAAGATATGTGTATTTGTAAATTTGAAGAAATGGCAAAATTTCATTCCATAAATGTTGCAGAGTACAGCAAATAAGAGGTTTTTTTTTTTTTTTTTTTTTTTTTGAGAAAAATTTTTTCTCTTTTTCCCCGGGCTGGAGTGCAGTGGTGTGATCTCAGCTCACTGCAGCCTCTGCCTCCCAAGCTCAAGTGATCCTCCTGCCTCAGCCTTCTGAGTAGCTGGGATCTCAGGAGTGTACCGCCATGCCTGGCTAATTTTTGTATTTTTAGTAGAGATGGAGTTTCACCATGTTGGCCAGGCTGGTCTCAAACTCCTGGCCTCAGGTGATCCACCCACCTCGGCCTAACAAAGTGCTGGACTTACAGGCATGAGCCACTGCGCCCGGCCAAGAGTGTCTATTTATCCTGACTCTAAATGGTGTCTTTAGCAGAGAAATGTAGGACCAACTTTTATGTTCTTAACTTGAGAATCTGACATTAAAGGAAGCCACGTAAGGCCGGGCGCAGTGGCTCACGCCTATAGTCCCAGCTCTTTGGAAGGCCAAGGCAGGCTGATCACTTGAGATCAGGAGTTCGAGACCAGCTTGGCCAACATGGCAAAACTTGGTCTCTACTGAAAATACAAAAAAAAAATTAGCCAAGTGTGGTGGTGCATGCCTGTAATCCCAGCTACTCGGGAGGCTGAGGCAGGAGGACCGCTTGAACCTGAGAGGCGGATGTTGTAGTGAGCTGAGATTTCGCCACTGCACTCCAGCCTAGGCAACAAGAGCAAAACTCCATCTTTTTTTCTTTTTTTTTTTTTTTTTGAGACGGGGTCTTGATCTGTCACCCGGGCTGGAGTGCAGTGGCCGGATCTCAGCTCACTGCAAGCTCCGCCTCCCGGGTTTACGCCATTCTCCTGCCTCAGCCTCCCGAGTAGCTGGGACTACAGGCGTCCGCCACCTCGCCTGGCTAGTTTTTTTTTTTTTTTGTATTTTTTAGCAGAGACGGGGTTTCGCCGTGTTAGCCAGGATGGTCTCGATCTCCTGACCTCGTGATCCGCCCGTCTCGGCCTCCCACAGTGCTGGGATTACAGGCTTGAGCCACCGCGCCCGGCCAGCAAAACTCCATCTTAAGAAAAAAAAAAAAAAAAAAAAGGTCTTCATCCTGGTCATCTTTGCACTGAGTTGGCTGAGGAGGAAAAGGAAGAGGAGGGGTTGCTCTTGCTGCCTCAGGGGTGACAGCACCTACAGTGACAGCTACTCCGGAGGCTGACGACGTGGAAGGATTGCTTGAGCCCAGGAGGAGAGGTTGCAGTGAACTATGATCACACCCCTGCACTCCAGCCTGGGCGACAGTGAGACCCTGTCTCAAAATAAAATAAAATAGTAAAATAAAAAATAATAATTAAAAAAGCAGGCAAGAAGTGCCTTTTAAGGTATTAAAGTATGAAGCTGTTTTCTTCTTTTCCTAATCTCTCTCCCTTGAGTTGTCATGGTGATTTTTACTGCCTATTTAACAGTGTCCTTCTATTTTTTTTTTGAGATGGAGTCTTGTTTTGTTGCCCAGGCTAGAGCGCAGTGGCACGATCATGGCTCACTGCAACCTCAACCACCCCGGCTCAAGCAGTCCTCCTGCTTCAGCCTCCTGAATAGCTGGAACTACAGGCACATGCCACCATATCCTGCTAATTTTTTAGTTTTTATACAGATGGGTGTTATGTTGCCCAGGCTGGTCTCGAACCCTTGGCCTCAAGCGATCCTTCTGCCTTGACTACCTAAAGTGCTGGAATTACAGGAGTGATGACAGTGTATCAGGCCAAAAGGAACTTTTTGAAGGTCACAGGGTTCCATCTACAATCTTCCTTTCTTTGCCTCGTAACATGACACATTCACAGTTTCTGTGTGCGCATCTTTTGTTGGGGGAAAGTTATTGTCTACTACACTTGATTACTTAATTGTTAAAAAATTAATGTTTTCAACATTAATTTTAAAAAATAATTAAAAAATTAATGTTCATTAATCTTTTTGTATATTTCTTGGCCATTTAGATTTATTTTTCTGTGAAATTTCTGCTGAAATAGTTTGTGTACTTGTAAAGTTTTTTCTTGTCAATTCTAAGACTTATACTGACACATGCCATGAAAAAGCCTTATTTGTTATGTAGTAATTTAGTCTCTTGTTTTTGAGACAGGGTCTCGTTCTGTCACCCATTCTGGGGTGCAGTGGTACCATCCTGGCTCACTGCAACCTCCGTCTCCCAGATTCAAGTGATTCTCGTGCCTCAGCCTCCTGAGTAGCTGGAATTACAGGCACATGCTACCATGTCCAGCCAATTCTTGTATTTTTGGTAGAGACGGGCTTTTAGCCTGTTGGCCAGGCTGGTCTCAAACTCCTGGCCTCAGGTGATCTGCCCGCCTTAGCTTCCCAAAGTGCTGGGATTACAGGGGTGAGCCACTGTGCCTGGCCTAGTCTTTTATATTGTCTAAGTTTTCAGTTTTGAGCTTCTTTGTGTTCTGGATCTAAAAGCAGAAGTTGCTTAAAGACGGTCCCTCTTGCTATGTTTTGCAGAAATTTAAGCAAATTGAGGAGAATACTCCAGATGTTTTGGAAGGAGAATACCACGGCAGTGCCTTTGGGGAGTGAGAAGCAGGAGCAGCGGGGTGGGGGGGGCAGGTTCCTCTAGTTTAAGGCAGGGACAGTGGTGGGAAGTGGCTTATTCACTACTCAGAGCTGAATCTTCGGGGGTGTGCAGGGGCACGTGTGTGTGTAGGTGTGTGCATGCATGTGTGCGGGCACCTGCTGAGGGGCAGAGTGGCGGGACTCTGAGGACCTAGATGAGATAATAGGTTTTGAAATAGTAACTGATCTTAAAATTTTAACATTTTATGATGCAGTTTTTAAGAAACAAATAGTATAAAACATATGTGTGTATTTAAGATACATGTAATAACAAAATAGACACCTATCAGCTTCCCCACATCTCAAATCACCCCTTGGGGCCACCATTACTGGTGTAGAGTCCGGACAGAATCATTCTAGAATCTTCTGTCCAGCATGAAACCCCAACATCTTTGCTTGACCCATGGAGGGTGGTACATGGTACAGGGATAGAATTTTTGGCCATTATAGATTAGATGATTGTGATTTAATTAAAAAAAAAAATCCTGACCACTCATATACCACGGAGCTGGTGAATCAGACCTCATGCCCATGACACCCACATGTGCCATTTGATCTCTTTGCACCCTGTAGTGGGCATCCGTTATTGATCTGTAATTGATGTGTGATCAATGCCTGTGCTCGTTAAGAACTATTGCTGTGGTGGTTGAGAACTATATCCCGTAATTTTGTGTGTATCTTATTTTGTCTATATCTGGAAGTGTGTTATCCACGTGGCTCTTAGTCTTTTATGTGTCATCCTCAAAAAAAATGTAGGAAAATACTATGAGATTTCTGCAGCTGCCAGCATCTGATCTAACATAGACTCAGAGAGGAAGGTGAAGTAAGGAGGACATAAAGCACTACTGACCGAAACTCGGGTGTAGGCAGTACATGTAGCTCGCTTGGGAAGCCTTTTAGAGGTGAAAGGCAAAAGAAGCATATGAAAATAGCACCACTGAAGTCTCATGCTTAAGCTTGTTTTTACTTGAAATGAAAACTGAAATATAATTTCTAGAAAGCCACTTTTAAAACCCTCTAATGGCCAAGTAATGAGGTGACAGCATTTTACCAATGAGAAGCACACTTGCATGGCAGTGAGAGAATAATGTGTCATCAAAGAAAATTAGCACCATGTCACAAATGCAACTGAGCAAAGGCTGAGAGTGGTAATGAACTTTCTTTCTTGCAGAAGCAACATGAAAACTTCATTAGAGAAAATCATTTTCCCAAGTCAGACAATCAGTACCAGGAGGTCAGGGAGTCTGACTTGGCTTGAACTCTCAGATGGACCCTCAGTGGTGTCCAAAGGGGGACCGTTGACTCTCACCCACTCAAGGTTAATGCCAGATCCAGTGCCCAGCAGAGCTCTTTGGCAGGCAACCTAAAGCCGGTGACTCCCAGCTCCTGGTGTTCATGTACATGCGTAATCTCCTTCTCTTGGGTCAAGGCTGGACCTAGATCTTTGCATCTGATAAATAAAATACAGAAAAAGTGATGGAATGCCAATTCTGTGATAAGGAGATTGTGGCTCCGGTCTTGGGCACCCCCTTTGGCTCTCTTGCCCATGATCTGCCCCATGGAGAGCCCCATGTGGCAAGGAACAGAGGGCAGCTTCCGGGCAATAGCCTGCAAGGACTTGGGGCCTGCTAGCCGCTTCAGGTGAGCTGCTAATCAGATTAATCCTCCCCTCAACCATCTAAGCCTTGAGATAACCACAGTCCTGGCCAACATCTTGATTGCAACCCTGTGAGAGACCCTGGGCCACGGGCACCCAGTTAAGCCATGCCTGGATTCCTGACTCCCGGAAGCTGAGATTATAAATGCCATTTCAAGCTGCTAACTTTTTTATTTTTATTTTTTTGGGCAGTCGGGGTTGGTGGGGGACAGAGTCTTGCTCTGTTGCCCAAGCTGGAGTGCAGTGGCGCAATCTTGGCTCACTGCAACCTCTGCCTCCCAGGTTCAAATCATTCTCCTGCCTCAGCCTCCTGAGTAACTGGGACTCCAGGCACATGTCACCATGCCCGGCTAATTTTTGTATTTTTAGTAGAGATGAGGTTTTACCATGTTGGTCAGGTTGATCTTGAATTCCTGACCTGAAGTGATCCGCCCACCTTGACCTCCCAAAGTGCTGGGATTATAGGGGTGAGCCACCACGCCTGGCTAAGCTGCTAAGTTTTGAAGGTAGTTTGTTATGTGGTCGCAGATAACTGATACAGGAGTCAAGTCATTAATTGAATGTATACTGTGCTAAAGACTTGCATATCAATAATCTCATTTTAGTATCCCATCCATATGTGATTTGTGTGACCTTAAGCAAATTATTTAACATCTCTGAGCCTCAGCTTCCTCATTCATAAAACGAAGAAAATAACAGTATTTGACTCAGAGCCTTGCTGAGAGGTCAAAAAGAGTCTATGCTGAAAAGGGCTCAGTACAGGCACAGAGAATCTGTTTGCCCCCTTTATCTGTTGTTGGTTAATAAACTACTCCAAACTTTAGTAGTAAAAAATAACAACCATCTACTAAGCCCATGAAACCTCTGGGTGAGGAATTTGGACAGGGCACACGAAATTGGTATGTTCCTGCTTCACAATATCTCTGGCCTCAACTGGCGTATGGATGATCAATTGCCGTATAGAAAATTACCCCAAATTTAGTGGCTTCAAAGAGCACACATTTATTACCTCATAGTTTCTGTAGGTTAGAAGTCAGGATACAGCTTAACCGGGTTCTCTGCTTAAGGTCTCATCAAACTACACTTAGAAGTCAGCTGGGGCTGTGGTCTCATCAGAGGCTCAACTTGGGAAAAATCTACTTCCAAGCTCTTGTATGTTGTTGGCAGAACTAATCTTGTGGCTGTAGAAAGAAGTTCCCACTTTCTTTCTAGCTGTTGTCTTGGGGCCACTTTCAGCTCTGAGAGGCTCCCCTCAGTTTCTTGCTACATGGCCCTCTTTATATACAATTCACAATATGGCGGCTTTGAAGCCAGCAAGGGAGGGAGAGAGTCTCTTGCTCCAGTTTGCTAAGATAGAATCATACATAATGTGAAGCAATTGTCAGTGATATCATCACCGTTGCCATTTAATATAACCTAGTCAAGGAAGTTACATCCCATCACCTTTGCCATATTTTATTAGCTAGAACAAGTCACAGGTCCTGCTCCTACTCAAGGGCAGGGAATTACAGAAAGAGTAGATACCAGAAGGTGGGAATTATTGAGGGTCGATGACCTAAAGTCTGTCTACCCAAGCTGAAAAGACTCATATGGTTGGGGGGTGACTTGAACAGCTGGGGGCTGGAATGACCTGGTGGTTTATTTGCTCATGTGAACTGGTAGCTGGGCTGTGATGCCTCAAAGTCTGGGCTCAGCTGGGACTGTTGGGCTTGTGGTCTCTCTGTATGGCTTAGGATTTTCACCTCCTGGGGGCTGGATTCCAACAATGGATGGCTGGAGAGTAAACCTTCCAAGGGAACCAGGAGGAAGATAAATGGCCTCTTTTGACCTAGCCTTGGAATTCAGGCACCATTGATTCTGCCACACTCTATTGGTTACCAGCAAGTCAGAGGTCAGCCCAGATTCAAGGGGGAGGAGATGAGACTCTTCCTCTTGGAAAGTGGCAAGGATTCATGTGGAAGAGTTTGTAGGTTTGGATATATTGTCTTGATCATCTTTGGAAAATACTGTCTCCCATGGTATTCAGTAACTATTAGCTAATGGTAATGATAATGCTAATCTTTGTCTCCATTTTGCAAACTGAGGCTCAAAGAAATAGAGACTTCCCCGAGTCCTCTTATCTTTACACACTTCTCATGCCTGATGCCTGCTAGCATCTTTTGGTTAAATTAGAAGAAACCAAATGTTTTTAGAGGCAAAACCTCATCTCTACAAGAAATACAAAAATTAGCTGGCTGTGGTGGTGCACACCTGTGGTCCCGTCTACTCAGGCGGTTGAGGTGGGAGGATCACTTGAGCCCGGGAGGCTGAGTCTGCAAGGACCCATAATCACGCCACTGCACTCCAGCCTGTGTGACAGAGTAAGACCCTGTCTCAAAAAATAAATAAAATGTAAAAACAAAATGTTTTTAGAGTTTGTATTTTAGGCAGGAAAAAATTGGTGCACAATTAGGCACAGAGAATTGGTGCTTGAAAAATCATTCAAAAAGCTGGAGAAGTGGACACGAGGCTGGCTCCCAGGAAAGACTCCCTGGACACAGCCACCCTGGCCAGCCAATGGAACTGCTCTTCAGCCACCAGCAGGCAGGAGAGCAGCAGGAACCCACCACTGAAGTGAATGAATGGCAGTGCACACTGCATCACTATGATCCAGGGATCAGGAGGCTGCTGCTGCTGCCACTGCCACTGCCCCAGCTCCCACAGAACAGGATCCTGGGCTTTGGAAAGTAGAACCATGCAGCTGTCCCAGTCTCAACAGCCCATCTGCTCCTGAAAACCCCTCACATCTCCACAAACTGTTTACTAGCAGCAGACAGCCCAAGCTCCAGGAAGATGCCCCCACCTCATATCTGTCTTTGGAACACTGTGCAAGTGCATCTGTATTAGTTCTTGCATTGGCATAAAGAAATGCCTGAGGCCAGGCGTGGTGGCTCATGCCTGTAATCTCAGCACTTTGGGAGGCCAAGGTGGGGGGTGGATCACCTGAGGTCAGCAGTTCAAGACCAGGCTGGCCAACATGGTGAAACCCCATCTCTACTAAAAATACAAAAATTAGCCGGAGATGATGGTGGGTGCCTGTAATCCCAGCTACTCGAGAGGCTGAGATGGGAGAATAGCTTGAATCCAGGAGGTGAAGGTTGCAGTGAGCTGAGATCACACCATTGCACTTGAGCCTGTGTGACAGAGCAAGACTCCATATAAAAACAAAACAAACACACAAACAAACAAACACAAAAACAAAACAAAAACCTGAGACTTGGTAATTTATAAGGAAAAGAGGTTTAATTGGCTTATTGTTCTGCAGACTGTACAAGCATGGTCCCAGCATCTGCTCACTTCCTAGGGGGGCTTCAGGGAGCTTTTACTCATGATGGAAACAAAGCAGGAGCGTTCATGTCACATGGTGAAAGTAGGAGCAAGAGAGAGAATGGGAGGCACCACACACTCCAGATCTTGTGAGGACTCACTACTGCAAGAACAGCACCAAGAGGATGGTGCTAAACCAAGAAGTCTACGCTGGTGATACAATCACCTGCCATGAGGTCCCTAACTTTAACATGAGGGATTACATTTCCACATGAGATTTGGGCGGGGACAAATATCCAAACTATATCAGCACGTAACCAGCAGGAGCGAATTCCTATACAGACACCTAGCTGCAAAGGAGCCTGGAAAGTTTTGACCTCTCTTCCAGGAAGGTACACTGGGAAGAGATGGGAATCCATGTGCCCATATTCAATACCTCAGCAAATTGCAACTCTTAGGAATCCCCACGGGCGCTACTCCCACCTTGAGAAGCCCTTTGTTTCATTGATGAATACTGGGCCACACAGTCGTTCTCAGCTGTGAGGGAGTCTGGGATTCGAGGATCTGGAGAAAGGAAACAGACTTGGTTGAGATCTGAACAGGTGCCCTTGTCATCCTGAATAAAATGGGGATTCTGTTGGCAGAGAGGTAGAGGAACTCACACCTGTGTAGCAATGAGTGTGGTTAAGATGAGGAGTGTGTGTGTGCAGGTGGGAAGCGGTCTCATGAGTGTGTGAGTGTGTGTGTATGTTTCTGCACGTGAGGGGGTGAGATGCAAACGGGACAAGCTGCTCAAGGAAGAAGGAAGAATTGTTGCCTTTTTGGGGGAGAAGCGGCTTGTTCCCAGTTTCTAAGGGAACACGTTATTCATCTGCCCTGGGGCCAAGGGCCTTCTGATTGCTCCTTGTGGCTTGTTTTCCCAGGAATGTGGGAAGACAGATTCTGGAGAACAAGCAGAGGAACTTTGATGAAATAAAAATTGGACAGTGTTTAGGACAAAAATACTCTGTGTATTCCCCCAGTACATGTTCTTCGACCATACCTGAATCTTTCCGAGGGCAGGAACATTTTTATTCCAATTCTCCTTCTCTCTTTGTCAGGTTCTCCAGTAACTGTTCCAGATGAGCTCTGCCCTCAGGTCCTCCCTCCTTCCCTGGTGCCTTCCCTCTCAGCGCAAACCCTCACTCCCTTCTCCTCTGGGGAAGCCCGAGACTGACCAAGGGAATCCACCATTCACCCCCATACTTCCCTCCAGCCACCCCTCCCCTCCTTCCAAGATACACCCAACCACCTGTGCCCACATGTCACTTCTTGCCTCCTCTCTGTTGATTTCTAATCTGCATTCTTTATTCCAAACACCTACTGTCCTAGCAGTGGGTAATACAGTAAAAGGAAGGCCTTATTGTATCAAGATTTGGTGGTTAACATCCTGGCCTTGGTGTGAGGCACACTTGTCTTAGAACCCGGCTCTACTCTGAACTTCAGCTAAATGACTCAAACTACCTAAGTCTCTGCTTCCTCACTTGTAAGAGGTACAAATAATAATACTTATCTCAAAGGGTTGCCAGAAGGTTAAATGAGATCTCATGTCTAAGTGCTTTTAGCACTGGGCCTGACACAGGGCACAGGACTCAAGCCATGGAAATATGGCTAGCGTCGTTTTGGTATTTTTGTTTGGCCAGCAGTTTCTGTCGATGGAGAATGCACCTCCCTCCCTACTATATTAGAGTGAGGCTGGCAAACTCCAGTTCCCACCTGGCCTCTAGTCATGGGGATGAGCACATGACTGAGAACGCACCAGAGCACCCCATGTCCTAAAGTATCCCATGGATAAAAATGGGGTCGTGCTGTACACATGTGTCTAACATAATGTTTTCATTGTATATTTATTTATTTATTTATTTATTTATTATTTATTTTTGAGTCTGAGTCTCACTCTATTGCCCAGGCTGGAGTGCAGTGGCATGATCTCCGCTCAGTACAACATCTGCCTCCCAGGTTCAAGCAATTCTCCTGCCTCAGCCTCCTAAGTAGCTGGGACTACAGGCACCCGCCACCATATCTGGCTAATTTTTGTATTTTTAGTAGAGATGAGGTTTCACCATGTTGGCCAGGCTGGTCTCCAACTGCTGACCTCAAGTGATCCGTCCACCTCCGCCTCCCAAAGTGCTGAGATTACAGGCATGAGCCACTGCATCCAGCCTCAGGTTTTACTTTAAAGATCACGAATGTGTTTCCTGTCAAAACCATAATTATAGGACATGATTTTAAAATCCGTAGACATTTTGTCATATGGATATACCATGATTAATCTAATCTCCTGGTGATGGATATATAGGTGATTTCCTCTTTTTTTTTTTTTTTTTTTTTTTTTGCTACTGTAAGTTGAAATTAACTGTCAAATCTACCAGACTTTGTCCAGTCTCCATTTTTCATGATTTTTATAATAACAAATCCTATTAGTAATCCTCTTCTTGAAATATTCCTGTTCATGTATTTATTCATTCGTTCACCACATATTTGCTGTGTACTGATCATGTGTGTGGTTTGTGTCCATCATGCAATACCTGCTCATTCTTCTCCCTCTGTGGTTAACTGGTAG
Organism: Piliocolobus tephrosceles; assembly: GCF_002776525.5. Classification (NCBI taxonomy): domain Eukaryota; kingdom Metazoa; phylum Chordata; class Mammalia; order Primates; family Cercopithecidae; genus Piliocolobus; species Piliocolobus tephrosceles. Next base: position 29,081,375 of record NC_045453.1, on the reverse strand, counting down.
GGTCTTTGGAGGCAAATAGGTCAGAATTGCCTTCCAGAGGGCATAACTACTGGCTGAGTGGCCATACGGAAATGATGTAAACTCCTTGAATCTCAGCTTTCTTTCTCTGTAAATATACAAATAATGACAAGTGCCTCAGTGACTTCCTGCAAGGATTAAAAGCAATCCTATGTGTGCAGGACAGGCAGGATATTAGCACTTGCAAGACTCTCCTCCCTGTCCCACTTCATCCTTCTCCACACAAATGGCCTTGTAAGCCACACAGAAGGGAGGAGGGCAGAGGAGGACACCTGGAGTCCAGGCCCATGCAGACCACTTCTCAGTTGGCCACTGTGGAAGCACCAGCAATAGGTCTCTTGTAGAAGGGAAGACATGCATTAATTCCTTTGTTCACCAACTACTTTTTAAATTTTTTTTCACCTCCTTGTGGTCAGTGTGCAATTCAGCAACTACTCACTGAGCATCTGCAATGTGCTAGGCACAAAAGAAGACAGAGCAGAAACACAGGCCAGGGGCCCTTGTCCTCTAGTCGACAAACAAAAAGAACGCTTGAGCTTCTCCATTCCCAGGACAGAGGACTCACCCTGCCCTTTAAGCTGGTGTGGAGAACACCACTAGTGATAACTACCACCGCCCACTTTAGGACAACCCCTTTCTCCTCCCGGCCTGCCTTGGGGGAGCTCCGTCCTTGTTTGAACTTGGACTGATTTGGATGTTTTCCTTCATTGCTTTGGGAGAGTTGTGCCTAAGAACATTGGCCTCAGGGACAGACCTGAATTGGATTCTGCCTTAGCCACTAACTCACTGTGGCACCTTAGTAGATCCCTTTGCCTGTCTCAGCTTGGTAGTGTCCTCTCTGCATTGATGGTGGTCATAGTACACACCTCTCAGTGCTGTTGTGCGGCTCGCGTTGGGTGACACCTTTAGTGTGCGTAGGCTAATGCTTGGCACTCGGTAGGAACTCAGAAAATGTGACTTAGTTAGATGTCCGGAGCCATGAGGCCCGGAGTTAGCCGACCTCTGTTGCTTGATCTCTGCAAAGCGGAGACAAAATGGCACATTTCCGGGTTCTTCATTATAAACTGTTCCTGCGCACGCCTAAAACCTTTCCCGCGCACGCCTAAACCTTTCCCGCGCGCGCCCAAACCTTTCCCGCGCGCGCAAACTTTTTCACGCCCAGAAAGAGATGCAGCCTACAGGGCAGGCGCAATCCCGCGCCCGGGAAATATTACAAACCCAAGGCGCATGCGCAATTGTAATTTGAGAAGACCGGCCCCCCAGTCACCGCCCTGGCCCAACCTCTTCCTCTGCCAGCCTATATAAGGCATCGCACCACCATTATTAAAGGATACTTGATCAGGCTATTTGTCTTGTCTCCATTTCTCGTGTTTTCTTGTCTCCTCCATTCCCACTCCCCCTTCCAGGGCCCCTTCGACTGTCCCGCAGGTCGGGACAGTTAGACAAATTCTGATTCCTCTTGGCCAGGTTCTTGCCTGGTTGAGTTTTTCTTATTTGTTTCCTTGCTTTGGGGCTAAGGGCATTTTATGGCTTGAGGTTAAGAGCTGAGACTTTGGGGTCAAGGCCATCTGAGAGTGTGTAGCCTCCAATAACGATGTGACTAGGCAAGTCACTCAACATCTTGGGGCCTCTGTTTTCTCATCTGTAAACTGGGGATATTAATAATACCCACCTCATGGGGTGATTGTGAGAAGTAAGTGAGTTAATGCACCTAAGGTGCTTGGTACAGGGCCTGGCGCTCACACTGCCTTCTGGAAACTAACCATAGAAAGTGCTATAACCATTTTTGGTTTGCTTCATTCACTCATACTGAGAAGAGTGTGGAAGGCTTTGGGGTGGGTGCGGGGGCGCAGTACACAGGAACTGAGCTGTCCAATTTGATGAGACTACTCAGGGAGAGATGCTACTTATAAAAACACCACTGTGGCCCGGGCGCAGTGGCTCATGCCTGTTATCCCAGCACTTTGGGAGACTGAGGTGGGTGGATTGCTTGAGCTCAGGAGTTTGAAATCAGCCTGGGCAACACGACAAAACCCTGTCTCTACCAAATATACAAAAAATTAGTCTGGCGTGGTGGCAGGTGCCTATAATCCCCAGCTACTTGTTACTTGGGAGGCTGAGGTGGGAGCATCACTTGAACCTGAGAGGCAGAGGCTGCAATGAGCCAGGATGGCGCCACTGGCCACTTCACTCCAACCAGGGTGACAGAGGATGCTCCATCTCAAAAACAAACAAACAAACAAACAAACAAACAAACAAAAAACAAAAACAAAAAACCCAACCCACCACTGTGAAAATTGGTAGCTTATTGGAGGATTGAGGTGCTAATACGGTATTCTGAGAATCTTCTCTGCAGTGCTTTTGAGATAAGGGATCAATTCTCAGTACTTGGAAAGGACCTGGGTAACTGGGAGTGTGAGTTCTGAAGGTATTCTTTCTTTTGTATGATATCTGCAGAGGCTGCTAATGACAATGTCTGAAGTAGTTACTAATAACGATCTAAAGCACACTGACTCATGTCTGAGAAGCATGGCGATTAACAGGAAATAAAGTCCATATCTGTAAAGCAAACCAGTTCCTGTTCCATTAGCAATTGTAGAGTTTTTAAAAGCTCAATTGATTTTTTTATTATAATACGTGAAGCTTGCTCATTGTTAAAGAAAAAATTCAAACAACATTGGGCGTCGGTTTATTTATTTATCCCATAAACATGTTTTGAGCGCCTTCGCAATGCCAGGCATGATGCTGGGGACGGCTGTGAACAAGAAGGACAAAGAGCCTGTGGATCTTATGCTCTAGTAGGGAAGAGATGCTGAGGAAATATGATAAAAGACAAAATCCCCTGTCAAGCCAGGAAGCCCTTCCATGAAAGTAGAAGAGAAAGAACACAGTGTTACCAGTGAATAAATATTAAGCCAGAATGCAACGCACGTCACTGGCAATCTGCTCAAAGGCTGCAAAGACAGCAAGAAATCTCACCCTTTCATGTAGCCAAGCAGATATGACCCATTACATCCGTGTTCCCGAGATCAACAAAGCCTCAAGTAAGGGGATTTGAGGGCACATTTGCCACACATAGCTTATCTTACATTCACTTGGTAATTGGGGCGGCCGATTTGTGTTTGCTAATTGCCATTATTCAAAGGAATAATACACTTCTTCTACCTCTGTGACAAGGACATAGTTATAACTTGCAGCTAGTCACCTAAATTTAATTCTCATCTAGACTGGAAGACAGGAGGATGACCTTCCTTGATGTTTACATTTCAAAGTGAAGGCTCTTAGACCCGTAAGAAAAACATTCCTGGGTTGTAAAACCGACAAGAGACTTATTTGGCCTTTAAAGAGATTTACATCTCAAAAGTTCAGAGGAAGAATGGATGATTACATGTTTTCTCAAGGAAATGCTCTAAGAGAAAGAGGGGGTCTTTTTCTCTTTTTACATCAGAGAAAATTATTTTACTTTTCTTTTGCAATTTGTATTCACCCTTACAGAGACAGGCATTAAACAAATAAATATGTGCTATAATGAGGAAGCTGAACAAAGGCCCAGAGCGTGACAGGAGATGTTCTGAAGGGCAGTCAGGGATCTCACTGAAGAGTGAGCACCACTTGCCCAGAGCCTGGAGGGAGGGACCAGGGGAGGCCCCAGCAGTGGCCAGTGAGCTGCTTGCGGTGTGCGTTTCCAGCCATGTTGCTACATATGAATGATCATACCTGGTTGTTGCTGTGTTTGATTTTGCCCCCAAATGGGATTAAAACGTGTTGATCTGTATTCGCTTATTTACCCACTGTCCTATCGGGATATCTGTCCACGCTGGTAAAGGCAGAGGGGCTTAATCTCTCTTTCTTTCTTTCTTTTTTTTTGTTTGTTTTGAGATAGAGTCTCCCTCTGCCGCCCAGGCTGCAGTGCAGGGGCGCAATCTCGGCCCACTGCAACCTCCGCCTCCTGGGTTTAAGGGATTCTCCTGCCTTAGCCTCCCAAGTAGCTGGGATTACTGGTGCGCACCACCATGGCTGGCTGTATATATATATGTGTGTGTGTGTATATATACGTATGTGTGTGTGTATATATACATATATGTGTGTGTATATATATACACAAGAGAATTAATGGGTACATGATGGGGTTATTAAATGCATTCCCACATGTAAGGAATATATGTATTTTATTTTCAGTAGAAATGGGATTTCACCATGTTGGCCAGGCTGGTCTCGAACTCCTGACCTCAAGTGGTCCACCTGCCTCAGGAGGATTAAAGGCATGAGCCACCTTGCCCGGCAGCTTAATCTTTCTTTACATGGCTGCCCTGCATTGTGCTAGAATTGGTTCATCCCTTTCCTTAGTGGATGAACATTTAGGCACTGTTGCCTGGAGGGTGACGGCATGAACAGTGGAGTGAAGCTCGGACTGAGACTCAAGTTGCACCACCTGCTTGCTGTGTGACACGGGGCTGGTTACTTAACCTGTGCCTCAATTTCCTTACATGTGTGAATGCATTTAATCCCCCCATAACCCCATCATGTACCCAGTACCCCATCTCCAAGACGGGTATAGTAATAGTGGGGACATGATGGGGTTATTGGGAGGGTTAAATGCATTCACACTCGTGAAGTGCTTAGGATAGTGCCTGGCTCAGAGCAGACCTGTATTGGCGTTGGCTATTACTATTATAAACTATATTAAGAATTATTGATTGTTAGCACGCGTGATTCTCCTGTAAGGGCTTGTAGCTCTTGTATCATTAATTCTCTCACCAAGTACTTACAGAGTCTGTGATCTGCCCGTTACTATGCCAGGCACTGGGTGATGGGGTGCATAGCTTGGCCCCTGCTCTTATGGAGCTTCGAGTCGGGTGTGGGTGATGCACAACAAACGAACAAACAGCCAAGTGAGGAAAGCATCATGAATTGTGGTGACATTGGGTGATCAGAAAGGCCTCATCCAGAAGGAAGCACTTGCTGTGTGGAGCGGGGGAAGGAGCTCACAGGGTCTGCGGTGGGAAGGGGCTGCCAAGCATGGGGATGGCGTGGGCGCATTTCCAAAGGAACAAGAGAACTTGGCATGTTGGGAGGTGGGGGAAGCACTCTGGGAAGGCCAGCGTGACAACGATGCAAGGAGCATGAAACAGCTTGGAAAACCTGCCCGAAGCCTGATCTGCAGTGCCTCATGGCCATGTGGATTTCAGCCTAGCTGCAGTGGGTAACTGTTGAGGGGTTTTAATCAGGGGAATGACACAATCCAATGACGCTTGCTGGGTAGAAAATGAGTTGGAGGAAGCAACACAGGAAATGGGAGACCCATTGAGAGGGTTGTGCAGAATTCTGGGTGAGAGAGGATGTGACTCAGGCACTGGTGGTGACAATGTTGATGGCCTGGAGGTGGGACGAGGAAAGGAGGACCCACGGAGGCCCTAGAGACTTCATTTCCGAGCACCTACCTGGATGGTCAGGCATTTATGGGAATTGCTGCCATGTGGAAGCAAATCAAGATTGTCCCTTTGGACAAATTGTATTCCAGGGTTGGTGTGAGACATCAGCGGATGTGTCGGGAGGCAGCTAACGGGTGAGAACTCAGGGCTTCAATCTTCTGTAAAACCACATCCTAGTCAGCTCCTCAACACTGTGGGCCAATGCTCAGACCTCAAAATACAGGGACATTGTAAAGTGATGTTGATTCTCAGATGACCAGGGAGCGGGGTGTGTGTGTGTGTGTGTATGTCCTGTCTCCCATTTATCCTCCAGCAATTTGGAAGCATTGCTCAGCAACCTCCCTCAGTCAGCCTCACGAGGTTGCAAAGGGCAACACCTCAGAAAGCATCAGGTTTGATCACAAGCGTTGTGACTCAGGTCAGTGTTGGGGAGAGAGACGGCTTGGAGCTCTGGATTCCAGCTCGCCCCCAACCCCTCAAAAAAAACTTACTGGTTTCTGGATGTGGCAAGTGAGTGATCTGAACTCGTCAGCACCACTCAGCTTCTCCATGTTCTCTCTGTAAGATGGGGACAAATACCCAGGGCCACCCTGCCAGCATGGCAATGAGGAATGTCATAGAAGGGTGTTGGTGGGACAGGTGGAGAAGAAACAAAGCCACTTGATTAGTTTAATTTCTCCTTTTTAGTAGATAACCAAGAAAAACAGCAGGAAGTGGGGAGGGATTTGGTCTGCCAATATCTGTACAAGAAGAAAACCTGGCATTTGAGTTCTGGTCCTGCTGCTTGCTTGCTAGTGGACCTCGGATTAATTACTTAATATCTCTCAGTTTATTTTCTTATCAGTGAAATGGGGATAACAATGTTTTTGACTTTATGGGAATGCTTGACATTTAAAAACGTTCCAGCTGGGTGCAGTGGCTCACACCTGTAATCCTAGCACTTTGGGAGGCAGGCGGATCACTTGAGGTCAGGAGTTTGAGGCTAGCCTGGCTAACGTGGTGAAACTCCGTCTCTACTACAAATACAAAAATTAGCCGGGAGTGGTGGCGCATGCCTGTAAACCCACCTATTGGGGAGGCTGAGGCAGGAGGACTGCTCGAACCCAGGAGCCGGAAGTTGGCTGAGGCAGGAGGACTGCTTGAACCCAGGAGCCGGAAGTTGCAGTGAGCTAAGATTGCCCCACTGCACTCCAGCCTGGGTGACAGAGCAAGATTCGGTCTCAAAAAACAAAACAAACGAACAACGTTCCATACACGGAAGAGTCTTAGTGCTTGGGAGATAGTAAGTGCATAGCCCATGTATCTGCTGTCACTTACCATGATGACAGTGAAGACTACCGTTTGTTATTATTGTTATTACATTACTATTATGCAGAGGAGTTTCAGGCCTAATAAGAGCTGCTAATCAGGCCTAGTAATACGAGCTGCACTTTCTATGCCAGGCTGAGTGCTTGATGCGGATGGTCACACCCCTATGGTGTTGGAATTATCACCATTTCGATTTTGCAGATGAAGGAATTGTGGCTTGGGGAAGTTAAGGGGGGATGGGGTCAAGGGGGGATTCCTGGGATTCTACCCGACGTGGGAGGCTTCCTGAGCCACGGCTGGCCTGGGAGCTGTTTCTTGCAGACCCTTGCCATTCAAACGGTTCCCATCCGCATTTCGAGCACGCTCCGAGGCTGAGTTGCGCGCTCGTGCAGGAAGGCAATCTGGATCTGATGGTTGCAGGGGACCGCAGAGCTCGGCTTCGAAGCGGGCATTAGAGGATCAGGGCTCCTCGGGCGTCCGGCTTGGAGGTGAGCGCGGGTCCTGGCGGTGCGAGGAGCGGGTCCCGGCACCGGATGACTTTGCACCAGGCGGCCTCGCCCACGAGGTGGCGCCGCAGGCTCTGCCAAGGCTCCGACCGCGCACGGGGAGGCGCAGCCCAAGACTTCGAGGTTTCGCGGAGTCCCAGCTTGTACAGGCAACTCCTCACGACACCCACGGGTAACTGATCCTCTGGGCCCTTCGGAAGCCACAGATTTACCTCTTTTTTGGAAGCTTGTCATAAATTCATCAGGCTTGGGCGCTGCAGAGCTAAACAGGGAACTAACATTACTCTTCTATTTTCTTTTTTTCTTGTTTTTTTGATTACATCAAAATGAGTCCCTGTTTATACACTACGTACGACTTGACACAATGTCTTCAAAGAGAAATATGGCAACATAGCAGGTAGTTTTACAGATGGGGAAACTGAGAGATTATGAGTGGAGTGGAACCAACAGAGAACCCAAGGCTCTCTGGCTCGCAAGCTGCCTTTTTTTCTAAATCTTCAGATTATTGAACAACCTCTCCGTACTCCTGCAGATTCTCGCACCAGCTATTGGCTGGGGAAGGAAATAGGGCAAGTAGAGGGAGAGATTTTCTGGGAAGTGAAAAGTGATTTCTGGGTACCGCAGAACAGTTGCGTTCATGGCTGGGCGTGGCTTTGAGGAGGGAGGTTATTCTGGGATCAGAAATAATAGGCGCTCCCTTGCCCACAGGCCCAGATGCTCGTATAAATGAGTGAAGCAGTGAGGAAAAGTCTTGTGCAGGAGGAACACACCCTTCTAAGGAGGGCAGCTGCTTCTGGGCTCTAGCGCATGGATACCACTGGCCAGGTGGCCTGAGGTGGCCACATCCACTGATCTCTTCAGATAACTGTGTGGTAGATTGCAAAAATGGCCACAAATTCTTTTGTTTTTGTTTTGTTTTTTGAGATGGAGTCTTGCTCTGTCCCCCAGGCTGGAGTGCAGTGGCTGGATCTCAGCTCACTGCAACCTCCGCCTCCCGGGTTCACGTCATTCTCCTGCCTCAACCTCCCAAGTAGCTGGGACTACAGGCGCCCGCCACCTCGCCCGGCTAGTTTTTTGTATTTTTTAGTAGAGACGGGGTTTCACCGTGTTAGCCAGGATGGTCTCGATCTCCTGACCTCGTGATCCGCCCGTCTCGGCCTCCCAAAGTGCTGGGATTACAGGCTTGAGCCCCGCGCCCGGCCAAGCCACAAATTCTTTCCCTCCCATCCAGGGTGGAGTCTCTTTCTCCATCCCTTGAGTCTGGGCTGGCCTAAGACTTGCTGTGGCCAATACAATACAGCAGAAATGATGGCATGTGCATTTGAGCCCAGCCCTCAAAATGTCTTGCACCCTTCTGCTTTTGTCTTTAGAAACTGTGACATCATGTGAACAAGCTCAGGCTAGTCCGCCAAAAGATGAGACCAAGTAGAGCATCTCAGCCAAGGACATCCTTGACCAGCCAGCCTCATCTGATCTGGCCGCTGACTACAAACATGCTGACAAGCACAGCTGAGATCAGCCAGGCTGGCCCGGACCAGCAGAACCATCTGGCTGAGCCCAGCCCAAATTGCTGAACCACAAAATCAAGAGATAGTAAATGGTTGGTCGTTACACGGAAAATGCTAACTGATCCAAGCTGAGTATCTGGGTTTTAAGAAGGTAGAATCTCCTGATTTTTAAATGTTGGCAATGAGTTTAAAAAGAAAATGTGCAGGTCAAACCAAATATTTCTGAATTCTACATGGGTCCCTGGCAATCACCAGTTTGCACACAATGCTCTAAAGCAGGAATGTCCAGTCTTTTGGCTTCCCCGGGCCACATTGGAAGAAGAATTGTCTTGGGCTACACATTAAATACACTAACACTAACAACAGCTGATGAGTTAAAAATATCACACACACACACAAAAACTCATGTTTTAAGAAAGTTTACAAATTTGTGTTGGGCCACATTCAAAGCCCATGCAACCCTCGGGCCTTCGGTTACAGAAGCTTACTATAAAATCTACAGAATAGGAATGAATCTTGCTTGGCTGCTTGCAGCAAATTTGGCATATATAAGTCTTAGTAAATGAATAAATACTAATAGAATGTGAGTGCATGGAATGATTTCTTGTGACTTCTGCCGAAGTGCATCAGTGTATTTAGGCTTTCCTCTTGGGGTATGTAACCGTGGGTAGCTTCCTTTATTCAAGATGATCTCTGGTCCTGTTTAAAAATAGAATCTTAGCCAGGTGCAGTAGCTCACGCCTGTAATCCCAGCACTTTGGGAGGCTGAGGCAGGTGGATCACTTGAGGTCAGAAGTTTGCGACCAGCCTGGACAACATAGAGAAACACCGTCTCTACTAAAAATACAAAAATGAGTTGGGCATGGTGGTGGGCACTTGTAATTCCAGTTACTCAGGAGTTTGAGGCAGGAGAATTGCTCGAACCCGTGAGGTGGAGGTTGCAGTGAAACGAGATTGCACTGCTGCACTCCAGCCCAGGCAACAGAGCAAGACTCTGTCTCAAAAGAAAAAAAAAAAAAAAGAATCTTTATGCTTTAGTAACTGCAAAGTTTTGCTGAGGTCACCCACTGGAGTGGGCCTGGGCACAGCAGAGCTTTAGCTTCTAAACATTGATGTGATTTAATAACTTCATCTGGTGAATGATCAATGGGCATTGACAAGAGCTGGGAAATGATTATTTTGAACCAGTGTCCCTTAGAAGTGCTAAGCAAGGTAGCAAAAGAAACTAGACTCTTCTTTCACACCAGTTTTTTAAGGCTTCTAAGTTATTTTCCCCACTGAGGCTGTTAAAAACAATCTTGGTCCTAAATACTTGACATAATTAAACAGATGTGATTCTTTTAGATTTGCAAAATTAGAAAAAAATAAAATAAAAAGCCTAAAAAAGTAGGAGTGACCACTAATTCTTTCAGGTGAATTTTTCTCTGGGTTATTCACTAGTGTGTCTTTTATAAGACAGAGAATGGATTGTAATTGTGCATACTTTACACAATGGAGCTCAGCTTGCCGTCCTGTAACTTCAGACTTGGAGAATGCTTGGCTCATTTGTGCTCATAAATGCATTCAATGTCATTCCTATCTCACAAGCTGTGATCACTTGAGCTAATGGATTGAGGGAGAGAAGACCTTAGTCTTTGGAACATGTTTTCTCCAGTTGTGAAGTGGGGATTGCCTATACCAGGATTGCTTGGATGGGGGCAGGGAAAGGGCTTCTTTAAAAAGCAGATTCCTAGGTCCAGACTAAAGTCACTGATCCAGAAACCCTGGGGCTGGAGCCCTGGGAACTATGGTTTAACCACTCATTAGGTGACTGTCTGCAGTGTACCAGACCAGCGAGGAAGTAGGCAGTGTGGTCTAAGGGTGAGCTCTGGACAGGCCTCTCCTCTGTTAAATGTCTAACTTAAAGGTGTCAGTTTGATGCTGACCTGTGGCCTAGAATGTGCAGAGTTGACTTTGTCTTTTGCCTCTAGGATCACAGAGCATTTAGCAGACAATTAAAACCATGTCTTAGCACAGGCTGAAACGACCGTCTCTAGTTGACAGTGACCCATCTCTTTTCTTTCTTTCTTTTATTTTTGAGATAGGATCTCACTCTCTTGCCCATCCTGGAGTGCAATCACAGCTCACTGCACTTGACCTCCCAGGCTCAAGCAGTCCTCCTACCTCAGCCTCTTGAGTAGCTGGGACTACATGTGTGTACCACCATGCTCAGCTAATTTTGGTATTTTTTTTTTTTTTCATAGAGATAAGGTCTTGCCATGTTGCCCAGGCTGATCTTGAACTCCTGAGCCCAAGTGATCCACCCACCTAGGCCTTTTCAAGTTCTGGAATTATAGGCATGAGCCACCATGTCTGGCCAAGAGAAACTCATCTCTTCATCTGGTTTAGGATATTGCCATTTGGAACTACCCATGCACTATGAAATACAGCCCTTCCCCAAGGTGGCTGACTCCACAGTAATAAAACTGCCTTTGCAAAAATTGCAACAGTGAGAAAATTATGAGAGTGAAAGAGATCTGATCTAACCAAGTCTATCTTGTCTTTCAGCTCCAAACTGCCCTTGGTCATTCCTGGGTGTGGGCCAAGCTAACTTTGGGAGAAATTTAGCTTATAGTTTAAATGATAATGGTCCTTCCCAAAACAAAACTGCCTTTATAAAACCATTAAAAGGCCACAAAGTTAGGATTTTGAAAGGGGCTTAAATTCTGCTAAGATGTCGGTGTAGCTAAATGATAACCAGCCATTGTTCCAGAGGTCACAAGATTTGTAACTTCCCCAATTACTCCTATAATAACAGCACTATTGTAGAACCTAAGATTGGCCTTTTAAGATGTCTTTCCAGGGCCAGGCACAGTGGCTTACGCCTGTAATCCCAGCACTTTGGGAGGCCAAGGAGGGTGGATCACCTGAGGTCAAGAATTCGAGACCATCCTGGCCAACATGGCGAAACCCCGTCTCTACTAAAAATACAAAAATTAGCTGGGTGTGGTGGTGGGCATCTGTAATCCCAGCTACAGGGGAGGCTGAGGCAGGAGAATTGCTTGAACCTGGGAGGTGGAGGATGCAGTGAGCCGAGACTGTACCACTGCATTCCAGCCTGGGCAACAAGAATGAGACTTCATATTAAGAAAAAAAAAAAAGGTGTCTTTTCAGACTTTTGCATTTCTGACAACCAGATGATTTCTGTGATTCCACAACCAATCAACAGCACCCATTCTCTAGCCCCATGGCCACCAAACTATCTTTAAAAAAACCCTGGCCTCTAAATTTCGGGAGAGGCTGACTTGAGCAATAAGTAAACCCTGGTCTCCTATTTAGCCAACTCTACATGTATTAAACTCTTTCTCTCTTGCAATTCCCATCTTGATAAATTGGCTGTATCTGAGCAGTAGGCAAGATGAACATGTCAGGTGGTTCCAGTAAACTGCCATAGTTATTGATTTCTGTGTAACAAATGACCTTACCTTACCTTGACTTAAAATAATCCTAAATATTTATTACAATTTATATATTTCTGTGGGTCAGGAATTCAGAAACAGCTTAACTGGGTGGTTCTGGTTCCAGATTTTTCATGAGGTTGCAGTCAACCTGTGAACTAGGGCTACAGTTGCCAGAAGCTTTGACTGGGGCTGGATGACTCACTTCCAAGATGGCTTCATGTACATGGTGGGCCAGCTTGCTTGAGCCCAGGAGGTGGAAGCTGCAGTGAGCTGTGATCATGCCGCTGCACTCCAGCCTGGACAACAGAACAAGACTCTGTCTCAAAAAAACAATACTGTTTAGAAACATAAAAGCAAAGGACTTTTTAAACAAAAGTTGTCAAATGGGTGGAGAAGTGGAGAGAAGGGAATGAGAGTTAGAAGGCACCTTACTAAGGCTGAGGGTTCAGAGATCTTGTGGAAAGTTGATAGAACAAGAAATAGAAGGTGGAGAGCATCATCTCGAGTTCTAAGGTAATCACAGAGGAAGATGTGGGGTGGGATGGGAACCATCTAAGGGGAAGGGGATGGGAGAAAATATGGGAAGGATGGGGAAGAGGATGAAGGCTCTGCAAGAATGAGGCCAACTCCAAAAGGATTTGAAGAATAGCAATGATTTTATTTTATTTTTATTTTTATTTATTTATTTATTTATTTATTTATTTATTTATTTATTTATTTTTGAGGCGGAGTCTTGCTCCGTCGCCCGGACTGGAGTGCAGTGGCCGGATCTCAGCTCATTGCAAGCTCCGCCTCCCGGGTTTACGCCAATCTCCTGCCTCAGCCTCCCGAGTAGCTGGGACTACAGGCGCCCGCCACCTCGCCCGGCTAGTTTTTTTGTATTTTTAGTAGAGACGGGGTTTCACCGTGTTAGCCAGGATGGTCTCGATCTCCTGACCTCGTGATCCGCCCGTCTCGGCCTCCCAAAGTGCTGGGATTACAGGCTTGAGCCACCGTGCCTGGCCTTATTTTATTTTGTTTTATTTTTTTGAGAAGGAGTCTCCCTCTGTTGCCCAGGCTGGAGTGTAGTGGCACAATCTTTGCTCACTGCAACCTCGGCCTCCTGGGTTCAAATGATTCTCCTACCTCCACCTACCAAGTAGCTAGGACTACAGGTGCATGGCACCTTGCCTGGCTAATTTTTGTGTTTTTAGCAGAGACAGGGTTTCACCATGTTGGCCAGTCTGGTCTCGAACTCCTGACCTCAAGTGATTCACCTGCCTTGGCCTCCCAAAGTGCTGGGATTACAGATGTGAGCCATCACCTGTAACAGCCCGGCTTGAAGAATAGCAACTTTAAAATAGGTTATTGTTTTTGCAATTTATTTTAATTTTTTTTAACAAACACTGTCTTAGCATTTAACCAGGAATGCCCCAAGAGCTCTTCAAAAAAAAAAGTTTAAAGTTATAATTCACATACCATAAAATTCACCCTTTAAAAGTATATAGTTTAGTGATTTTAGTATATAGAAACTTGTACAACCAGCACTGTTATCTAATTTCAGAACATTTTTATCACTCTAAAAAAATCTTATACTCATTAATAGTAATTCCCCAGGTTGTAAAATATTTACGTACTTAATATTCATTAGAACTTTTAAAGGTAGGGACAATAATGATCTATCTCTTCCTGAGGAGGAACTGGCCTCCGGGTTTGTAGGATGTGGAATTTGGCTTTAAAACCAGGTCATCTGACTCCAGAGCCCATGACTCTATAAAAAACATAGCCCACTATGTTTTTTTTCCCCCATAATAAGAATTCATTTAGGCAAAACAAGTAAAGGCATGCCACAGGAGGAGGAGATTCAAAATGGTCAAAGGCAACGTTAGTCAGCAAACAAGAAAATAAGCGTATACAATTTAACCACTATGGGCTGGGCACAGTGACTCATGCCTGTAATCCTAGCACTCTGGGAGGCCAAGGCAGCTGGATTGCCTGAACTCAGGAGTTTGAGACCAGCCTGGGCAACACAGTGAAACCCTGTCTCTACTAAAACACAAAAAATTAGCCAGGTGTGGCAGCATGTGCCTGTACTCCCAGCTACTTGGGAGGCTGAGGCAGGAGAATTGCTTGAACCCGGGGGTTAGAGATTGCAGTGAACCAAGACTGCACCAAAGCACTCCAGCCTGGGTGACAGAGTGAGACTCCATCTCAAAAAAAAAAAAAAAAAACCAAGAAAACCAACCCAAAACCCAAAACCAAAAACCAAAAAAACAAAAACCAAAAACCAAAAACTCTTCTTCCTGTACTGTGTTAGTCCACTTTGCATTGGTATAAGAGAATACCTGAAACTAGGTAATTTATAACGAAAAGAGGTTTATTTGGCTCACAGTTCTGCAGGTTTTACAAGCATGGCATCAGCAGTGCTTCTAGTTAGGGCCTCAGGAAGCTTCCACTCATGGCAGAAGGTGAGGAGGGAACAGGTGTGTCACATGGCACGGTAGGGAGCAAGAGAGAAAGGAGGAGGAGCCAGGCTCCTTTAAACAAGCAGCTCTTGCATGAACTAACAGAGTAAGAACTCACTCATCACCAAGGGTATGACACCAAGCCATTCATGAGGGGTTCCCCCCATGACCCAGACACCTCCCACCAGGCCCAACCTCCAACACTGGGGATCACATTTTCAACATGAGATTTGGAGGGGATGAATACCCAAACTACATCATCTAGTCTTCCCTATCTCTATAAACACCACCTTCAACTACCTGATTTCCCAGGTCAAAGACAGGAGTTCTTTTGATGCTTTCCTTCTCCTGTCCCTAACATCCAACACACTGCATGTCTTGTTGACACGGCCTCCAAGTATCTTTCATCTGTTCTTCCCATCAGCGCTGCTACTACCTTAACCCAAACCATCACCACCTTGCATCTGGGTTTCGCAAAAGCTTCTCACCTGGTCTTTCTGCTTCCATTCTCGTCCCTATCCACCCCAGCCCCCTGTGTGTTCTCTGACAGCAGCCAGAACAAACTTTGAAAAGGCAAAGGCCACTCATTCTGCTTAAAACTCATAAGTAAGATATGGGAGGAGAGAAATTTTAGGATCACAGGCCCTGAGATGGAATCCACAGAATCCACTCCAGTCTGCTTAGATAGGAAAGGCATTTTGTAAAGGATGTTAGGAGGTGCCCAGAACCTTTGGGAGATGACGGATCTGAAGAAACAGGTGTAGGGCTAGACTTCCAGGAGTTCTGGAGAACTACCTTGATAGAGAAAAACTGCTCGTAGCCACACACAGGCTGCCAGGAAATTCATGTTTCTGCAGTGCCTCTCACTGCCCTAGAAAGCCAGAGACACCTCTACCACCATCTGCACTAGCAAAGTGGTTGGGCTGTGTGCAGCCTATTTCCTCACACTGCTGACTTCTGAATCAGAATCTCACATATGTTAACCTGCCCCAGCAGCAACAGAAGCAGGGTAGGTGGGACTCCTGGATGCTACCATGGGAAGGCAGGGCTTTCAGTGTAATTGCCTGATGGATCCCCCTCACCCACTGCACAGGCAGAACTGTGCAAGACAGAAGGATTGCAGTAAACAAAGAGTTTAATTAATGCAAAGTTAGCCACATGAAAGGACAGGGGTTTATTATTCGAATCAATCTCTCTGAAAATTTAGAGACCAGGGTTTTAAAGGATAATTTGGTGGGGCGGGGGACTAGGGAATGGGTGCAGCTGATTGGATGGGGATGAAATCACAAGGGTGTGGAAGGTGGTCCTTGTGCCCTGAGTCAGGCTGTAGGTAGGGACCACAGGACTAGTTGAGTCAGGAGTCACAGATCTGTGGCGAGGTCATTTGTTTGGAGAAATGCAGAAGTCTGAAAAACATCTCAAAACACACCAATCTTAGGTTCTACAATAGTGATAATATCTATAGGAGTGATTGAAGAAGTTACAAATCTTGTGACCTCTAGAACAATGGCTAGTTATCATTTATGCCTGCATCTTTGCATAAGATAATCTCATAATCCTCATAATCCTATTCTTGTGGCCTTTAATTAGGTTTTTTTTTTTTTTTTTTTTTTTTTTTTTTTAACAAAGGCAGTTTCAGTCTTGCACAAGGTTGGGGGTAGTTTTGGGAAAGGCTATTGTCATCTTTGCTTTAAGATGAAACTATAGACTAAATTCGTCCCAAAGTTAGGTTGACCTATGCCCAGGAATGAACAAGGGCAGCTTACAGGTTAGAATCAAGATGGAATCAGTTATGTCAGGTTTCTCTTACTGTCATAACTTTGCAAAGGCAGTTTCATTGATGCAACCTGAAATCACCAAAAGGTGAAAACTAAAATTTTGCCTTGCCACCATTACAAATAAGTGTGCAAATTATATCCCATGGCCAACAAGCAAACATTTTGCACTACAAAACAAACCAACATATCAGGTCACCCTGTCTAGTTTTAGCACTCAAAATAAATGGAACTTTGAGGATTTTACATAGGTTATTGCCTCCCTAACAAGATATTTTTATCATTGATTTTTGTAATACTGACATGGGAAGATATGTCACAACCTTTAGAGGTATAATAATCACCCAAGAAAGTTGCTATTTTTTATTTTACTACAAAGAAACTAATTGTAAACTTGAAAATCTTGATTATCTTGTGCGATTTTTTATTTTAAATACTTGCTGTGTTTTTTACTTGATGAGCTGGAACTCCCAAATCTTAGACTCCTTTGCAACTTATTTGAAAGTTAACTTTTCTTTTCTGCTTTTGGTCCGAGCCTTGCTTTCACAGTAAGGAAAGTAGTCTCAAGATATTGGGCAGTCAAAGGAGACAGATATTCATTACATCCCTACCCCTGAGGCTCCTTCATTTCTTGCTTCTCCCTCTTGCCTCTCTGTTTTTACTTTGCAGCTTCTCTAATAGGCTTTTTTTTTTTCTGAGATGGAGTCTCACTCTGTCACCCAGGCTAGAGTGCAACGGTACAATCTCGGCTCACTGCAGCCTTCACCTCCCGAAATCAACCAATTCTCCTGCCCCAGCCTCCCAAGTATCTGGGATTACAGGTGCATGCCACCATGCCCAGTTAATTTTGTATTTTTAGTAGAGGCGGGGTTTCACCATGTTGGTCAGCTGGTCTCGAACTCCTGACCTTGTGACCCACCTGCCTCAGCCTCCCAAAGTGCTGGGATTACAGGCCTGAGCCACCATGCCTGGCTATAGGCTTTAATCTTTAAGGGAAAGTGGAGGTGTGATTCAGGCATGAAATTGAAGAGCAAATGCAAAGAGATATGGACTATCCAAGCCTTGAGGTTTATTGCTTCTTCAATTATAACAAAAAGTTAATTCTGGCTTGGTTAAAATAGTATGAGCTGAAATCTTGCCTTTTGTGTCTCAATAACACAGAAGAAAGGTTCTTGGTTACTGTAGTTCAGTTGAAGTATATTTTCCTATTGAAAACAATCAGCATTTCATTAAGTATTCTCCCAGACTTCCCCAGCCAGAAGATACAACTGAGATCACATTAATAACAATATACAGATAACAAAACTCCCAGGTCCTACTGAAATGCAGGACATCAACCTTTGTAGCACATTAGGGATATGTCCTAGAAAAGGTCCCTTATTTTGTCTTTCAGCTTTGACCTTCGGTTATTTCTCTCCTGAACACCCACCACAGCCTTACTGATCTCCTTATCTCCATCCCTGTTACTCCTCACACAGTTCTTTCTCTAAACTCTTTGCCTTGTCATTTATTTCACGGATTAAAAGTCTTTAGTAGCTTACCATTGCCTATGGCACAAAGCTCAAATATTTTAGTATAGCATTCATGGCACTCTGTGATCTGGCCTTGGTGTACCTCTTCAACCTCCTCACTTATTATTCTCCTTTTGCATATTCTACACTGAGCCTTCAGAACTAATGCAACATGTCAAATATACTATTCTCTGTTCTGCCTTTACATGTCTGCACATACTGTTTGCACTGCCTGAAATGCTCTTCATCTCTCATCTACTTGGCAAATTCTTTTTCTCTTTTTTTTTTTTTGAGACAGAGTCTCGCTCTGTCACCCAGCCTAGAGTGCAGGGGCACGATCTTGGCTCACTGCAACCTCTGCCTCCTTGGTTCAAGGGATTCTTGTGCCTCAGCCTCCTGAATAGCTGGGATTACAGTCGTATGCCATCATGCCTGGTTAATTTTTGTATTTTTAGTAGAGATGGGATTTCACAACGTTGGCCAGGCTGGTCTCAAACTCCTGACTTCAAGTGATCTGCCCGCTTCAGCCTACTAAAGTGCTGGGATTACAGGCATGAGCCACCATGCCTGGCTGACTTAGTAAACTCTCTCTGTACTTTCAAGACTCCTCTGATGTCTTATTCTGGCATAACATTTGAAGGCAGAGGCTGTGATGCCTCATGCCACATCTCAACCCAGATGATTTCAGCACCTCGGTGACGGACAGTTCCCTGCAAAAGAAGGCATGCACTACGCCTATCGGCTTTAGTCTTCCAGCGAATGCAAATAAAAACCAAACCCACTTTATATTCACTAAGGTGTCTATAATAAAAAAGATGAACAATGACAAGCGTTGGCAAGGATATAGAGAAATGGAAGCCCTCATGCATTGCTGGTGGGAATATAAAACGGTGTGGTCATTTTGGAAAACAGTTTGGGATTTCTTCAAAAGATTATAGACATAGAGCTATCATACGATCCAGAAATTCCACACCTAGATATATGCCCAAAAGAATTGAAGAAATATGTTCACACAACAACTTGCACACAAATTTTGCTAGTAGCATTTTTCATAATAGTAAAAAAGTAGAAAAAACCCTATATGTCTATCAATTAATGAACGGATTAAAAATGTGCTATATTCATACAACTATTCAGCCAAAAAAGGACTGAAGTACAGACACACATTACAAGACAGATAAACATTGAAAATATTATGGCAAGTGAAAATGACCAGATATAAAATGCTAAATAGTGCATGATTCCATTTATATAAAAATTTAGAATAAGCAATGCTATTAAAGCCTGAAAGTAGATTAATGGTTCACAGGAGTTGGGGGAAAAGGAAGATGGAGAGTCACTATGAATGAGCATGATTTTTCTTTTCCTTTCCTTTCTTTTCCTTTCTTCTCTTTCTTTCCTTTCTTCTTCCCTTCCCTTCCCTTCCCTTCCCCTTCCTTCCTCCTTCCTTCCTTCCTTCCTTCCTTCCTTCCTTCCTTCCTTCCTTCCTTCCTTCCTTCTTTCCTTCCTTCCTTTCTTCCTTCCTTTCTGACAGAGTCTCACTGTCACCCAGGCTAGAGTGCAGTGGCACGATCTCGGCTCACTAAAACCTCCACCTCCCAGGTTCAAGCGATTCTCCCAGTTCAGCCTATGGAGTAGCTGGGACTACAGGTCCACACCACCATGCCTGGCTAATTTTTGTATTTTTACCAGAGACAGGGCTTTACCAAGTTGGCCAGGCTGGTATCAAACTCCTGACCTCAAGTGATCCACCTGTTTCAGCTTCCCAAAGTGTGGGACTACAGACGTAAGCCATTGTGCCCAGCCTTGAGGTTTCTTTTTGTTGTGATGAGAATGTTCTAGAATTAGATAGTGCTGATGGTTGCACAACTGCGTGAATATTCTAAAAACAAATGAATCGTACATGTTAAAAGGGTGACTTTGATGCTAGATGAATCATATTTAATTAAAAAAAGAAGTACCCTTTCTTACCTTTTTTACTTTGACCCTTGCCTGTCAGCATGCTTCACTTTCCTGAATTGCTGAGGCTCTTATTCACATGAGTTTTCCAAAGGAGCTGGGCATGCCCCAGTGTTGGAGTGGGCACACCTGCAATAACTTCAACTACTCTGATGTCTTAGCTTCTTTCTGCAGAGAACAGCCTTTGTCCCAGGTGGAGCTAAGATCTAAGACATGGAGATGCATTGTATCTGGATAGAGGAGAGGTGCCTGGCATCATCTTAAAGGAGGTACCTATTTCACTTTGTTCCCACACCCTAAATGATACCTGGGGCTCCTGGGTCAAACAATAGAATTTTTCTCTGCAAACCCTTGGAGGGAGAAAGGAAGCTTGTACACAGTCCACTATGACTCTGGGCAATTAGAAGCAGGAAAATGATGTAAAACTCAAAATATGGACATTGCCAAATTGAAACCTCAGATAATGAGGGTACAATGGCTGTATGCTGTAGTGGCGAGTTCAGGCTTTGAGACCATGAAGACTTAGGTTCACGTTCTAGCTTTCCTATGTGATTTCACTTAACTTCAGTTTTGTTGTTAGGAAAAATGCTACTTACCTTGGAGGGTCTAGGAGGATTAGAGACAATGTATAGAGCACACATATCACAAAACTGGCCCTCAATTAATAGTAGTCAGACTTAATATAAAATATAAAGTTACAATGACCTCGTGGATTGATCTATTAAACATTGGGTTGGAATTAATTTGGAATTTGGTAGAAAGCAAAGCAAGAAAAATTCATTTTCTAAAGAACTTTCTAATGAAAGGGAACTCCCTAACCTGTGAGACTGAGGCCAGGGAACTCAGTGCAGGGTAAATAGGCTTTTTGCAGAAAAACATGAAAACCCTCTTAACATTTAAATGGTACAAAGCAATACATTTTGTCTCTCAGACAACCAACAAGCTAGATTCCACTTCTATGTAGAAAAAAATGTGAATGTTCTTCAGGGAAGGCTTGACCTTAATGCACTGTATATCAGGGACCACACTTCTTACCCCCAAATCCAAACCAAGCACTTTGAAATGCAGATAGATTAAAAAACCCGGGTTTAGTAGCCACAGTTCAAAAACCATTGCTAAACATGTACCTTACGCTAGACTTTGCTATGAGGCTGAGCGCAAAACCTGTGTGTAGCCTGAGTGCCCCTTTGAATGCGACTCAGGTGTGCCAGTGATAAACCTTGACTTTGACTTTGTTCTGATTCCACTTAATATCTAGTTTAAGACCCATTGGTACCAATGTGGTAGAACATTGATCTCTTTTGATGTTGTGTCTGTGTTTCTGGGGGCTTACACAGCACTGGGCAATTAAACTTTGCAGCTATCTGGCTCTGGGTGCCATTGTTCATTTGGGTGCCCTCTGAGACTCCCATTGCCCCTTGTTCTGGTCCCCAGGCACTGATGACACAGGTGACTGTTGTGCTGTTCTCACGTCTGGCTGCCAGGCTTCTTGAAATCTCTTCTAACCTCACTGCCTCTCTTGAAGGTTTGGTGCTCAATGTGCTGTTTGTGTGTCACTTTGGGGTACCAAAATAGCTGCGCTTCTAGATACCCCATGTGCCCAGATGGCCCAGGAACCAGTCCTGCCCTGCTCTCTGAGACTGTTCAGATATGAGTGCTAGGCACCTGCCCCTAACATTTTTGTGGCCATTTGAATAAGACATTTGTCTAGAGTACAAATGGAGATCCATATTCTGTACAACTACATGTTTAATAGTCGTGCATCAATCTGACAGAGCGCTAAATAGCACTCATCTGGGCCTTCACTTTGACGAATACACCTACATAATGACCTAGTAGGTAAAGTTTAAATTTAGAGTTCTTGGACTCCTCAGAGTTTCACCCCGGATCTTGGCAGCATGAGGAGGGCTGGCCCCTACCCTTGGCTCACCCCATTTTTCTTCTTCTTCTTCTTCTTCTTCTTCTTCTTCTTCTTCTTCTTCTT
>NC_045453.1:29057628-29059480 GCF_002776525.5 Piliocolobus tephrosceles | reverse complement strand
CTTCTTCTTCTTCTTCTTCTTCTTCTTCTTCTTCTTCTTCTTCTTCTCCTTCTCCTTCTCCTTCTCCTTCTCCTCCTCCTCCTCCTCCTCCTCCTCCTCCTCCTCCTCCTTCTCCTTCTCCTTCTTTTTTTTTTTGAGATGGAGTCTTGCTCTGTCACCCAGGCTGGAGTAGAGTGGCACGATCTCGGCTCACTGCAAGCTCCACCTCCTGGGTTCACACCATTCTCCTACCTCAGACTCCTGACTAGCTGGGACTACAGGCACCTGCCACCACTCCTGGCTATTTTTATGTATTTTTAGTAGAGATGGCGTTTTGCTGTGTTAGCCAGGATGGTCTCGATTTCCTGATCTTGTGATCCACCCATGTTGGTCTCCCAAAGTGCTGGGATTACAGGTGTGATCCACTGTGCCCAGCCACACCCTGCTTATCTTCCTGCTCTGTTCTGCATCATGGGCAAGCTTGGACATGCACTTGTAAATACCTGGATCAGCAGGCACACTCAAGCTTCATCCATACCCCGTACAAATAGCCACCCCTTTGTCACCCTATACATTAGCATGTATCAAACCCAGGAAAGAGATCCATTCAGTCTTTGGAAGTGGGTGTGGGTCATTTGGCAGGTAATTCTGGACCCAAGTAACTAGAAGGGGGTTCTTGAAGAGGGCTCTGGGCCCTGGGAGGGTACATCCTCTTGGTTCCATGGACACCTCCAGTGGAAAGGGGAATATGGGGAGGGTGGAGGAAGATGAGAGCCAGGCTTTCTAAAGCACTGGGATTGTGGCAGAGGTTCCTTTTGCCCAAGTCTTGCCTAAATGGAGGACACATAGCCGCCAGCCTTAATTTTTGGTTGCCACAACTTGGGAGCTGGATGCTACTGAACATCCTATAATGCACAAAACAGCTCCCGCAACAGAGAATTAATCTGGGCCAAAATGTTAATTGTGTGATAGTTCCAAGGTTGGGAACAGGTTCCCTGTCTTAGGAAAATTATAGAGATGACGTATCTTGCAAATGTACATTACCGTAAATACCTTTGTGCCCTGTAATTTTCACACCCACAGCCATGTACCCATCTCAACAGTTTTTTCACAGAACTTTGGAATTGGAGGTGAAGTCATCACCAGTGATGTGGTTATAAAGAGGGCCTTTAATGTGTTGAGAATGGTCTTTCAAATCCCTCCACTGCCCACACATACCTACCACTTGCTTCCTTGGGTTCTTTCATCTTGCTGCAAAATTATAGGGACAATTTAGGGAGGGGTCAAGCCCATTCCTTAGAAGACCCACTCAAAAGGGCTTAAGTGAGAAGAATGAATGAAGAACCTATGCACAATGCTATGGGCTGGGTTGAGGGAGCCAATATAGGACGTCCGTCCCAGGGACTCTTTATAGGAAACTTTCAAAATGCTTCACTCGGGGGTGGAGGAAGAAATGGAGAACTGTCTCCACGAGCAGGGCCTGCTTGGCAGATACTGTATCTGTGGGGCTGTGGCCACTGTCAGACCAGAGCCTAGGAAGGTGGGGAAGGGGAGTGATGGAATGAATGGTGTCCCCTCAGATTTGTATGTTGAAGTCCTAGCCCTTTGTCCTTCAGAATGTGACTGTATTTAGAGACAGGGTCTTTAACAAAGTGAGGGAATTAACAGAAGGCTGTTAGGGTGGACTCTAATCCAATCTGCCTAGTATCCTTACAAGAAGCAAAAGAGGCACTGTAGACAGAGGATGACCCTGTAAAGGGGCAGCAAGAGACATCCACCTGTAAGCCAAGGAGAGGGGTCTCAGAGGAAACCAACCATGCCAGTACCTTAATACTGAACTTCCAGCCTCTTGAATCATGATAAAACACACCTC
>NC_045453.1:28299815-28447242 GCF_002776525.5 Piliocolobus tephrosceles | reverse complement strand
TTTATTTATTTATTTATTTATTTATTTATTTATTTATTTATTTATTTTTGAGACGGAGTCTCGCTCTGTCGCCCAGGCTGGAGCACAGTGGCCGGATCTCAGCTCACTGCAAGCCCTGCCTCCCGGGTTTACACCATTCTCCTGCCTCACCCTCCCGAGTAGCTGGGACTACAGGCGCCCGCCACCTCGCCCGGCTAGTTTTTTGTATTTTTAGTAGAGACGGGGTTTCACCGTGTTAGCCAGGATGGTCTCGATCTCCTGACCTCGTGATCTGCCCGTCTCGGCCTCCCAAAGTGCTGGGATTACAGGCTTGAGCCACCGCACCCGGCCCGCCTGTCATTATTTTGCCATTCTGATTCTGTACAATATTCTTGGATGACAATAGTTTCCTCTATTACTTAAATCAATGCTTTATTGTCTTCTAGCATTTAGTGTCAGGTGAGTAGTTAGTATTAGTCCTCCATTGCAAAAGTTTTTGAGCATTCTTTCTTTAGTCCTCAGGATTAAAAATAATTAAAATGCGGTCACAGATGAACAGATTTATAAATATTTCTGCCCAGAATTCTGTGAGCCCTTTCAATTTAAAAATTCAAGTCTTCCTTCAGTTCTGATCATTGTTTTTTATTTATTTATTTTTTATTACTGCCTTTTCTCCATCTGCATTGCTTTTCTCCACTAAATTCCCTTTCTGTGGCAGACTAATAAAATAGGCCCGAATCACTTTTTCTTTCTTCTGCCACATTGGGAGCTAAAAGTGGCAAATCCCTCCCTGTAGTGATGAACAGTAATCGCCAAAGGAAGTCTGTTGACCACTGCCTTGGAGCTCCCTGAGAGCATCGGCCATGACACCCACAAACCTCAATGCATAACCCAAAGATGGATCCAACATTGCCCCCTTGTTTCTGGGCTCACTGCCCATGCTTGGTTTTTTTTTTTTTTTTTTTTTTTTTTTTTTTTTTTTTTTTTTTTTTTTGCCTGTGATACAGAATTCTGTTTACTTAAATTTTGGAGGAGCTTTCCTCTGTCACACTAAATATCTTGTTTATATAGAACCAGCAGTACTAAACATAAACTGTGTGTAGGAATACTTTGTCACTTAAAGATGATTAGCTCATTTCTTCTGACCTGAAGAGAAACATCCTTGCCCTAGTCTTCTTTCCATATAGGTGCAGAACAGATATTCTGCTTCCTTAATAATAGACCCATAACCGACTGCCTGACATTAAAAAAACATCCTTTCTAGATGCAATGTGGTATTCTGGATTGGATCCTGGAATAGAAGGACATTCGTGAGAAAACTGTTGAAATATGAATAAAGTCTGTAGTTAATGGTAACGTATCAGTGTTGGTTTCATAAGTTTTGACAAATGTACCATGGTTATGAAATGTGTTAATAATAGAAGACTGGATATAGGGTGTGCAGGGCTCACTGTACTACCTTTGCAACACTTCCGAAAACCTAAAATTAGTTTAAAGTGAGTTTAAAATTACTTTAAAGTAAAAAAGTGAGAAGTTCATTTAGAAAATAGTCACCCACAAAAAATATAAATGTCCAAATTCCTGTTTGAATACTTTCCCTTCCCAATGTTCTTTTTAAACACACACATGCATACACACTTCTGCTGATTATCTATATCATATGAGCGTAAGAGGTTATTTTTATTTTTCTTTATTTTAGATCCAGGGTCTCCCTATTTTGCCCAGACTGGACACAAACTCCTGGGCTCTAACGATCCTCCTGCTTCCACCTCCAGAGTAGCTGAGACTACAGGTGTCAGCCACTGTGCCTGGCTGAGATTTTTTTTTTCATGATTATATTTTCTTCAGCTCTCCTCAACCAAGAGAAGATTTTCTGTTATATTACTTGGCAATAAAGTCATTTTATTTTTCCACTTATTGTTCTAAAATTTATACCCATGGGATTTTAATTTATGGAGGTGACTAAGTGGTGATACAGAGAGACCAATGCTATTGAAAGAAGGTGTGTATTTAATTTCCTGAGAGAGGGAGACACGCCACCTCACACAGAAGCAGGAGTAAGGAGAAGGCTTAGGTGACAGCCTTTATTGGAGTTACTGTCAGAAAGGAAGGGCAGGGCAGAGTAAGCAATTTAGGATTAGCTAGTTTGAATAACATTGCAGGCTCTGGGCTCCAGGAGTGGTCTCTAGTTGTCTGATTCCTGACCCTGAGTGATGTAGGGCAGAGGAAACACTGGCTTGCTGTGGGAGAGTTAGAAGTAGCTGGGGCTGGAGACTCGGGGTTGGCTGATTTGTATGCAGAGGGGCACTTTCAGGCCAGTTGTTACTGCCTTTGAGAATTAGCTAAAATTAAAAAAAAATCAAGAATTAGCTAACCCTGAGGGGGCCAGTCTCACCCTGGGACCATAAGGTCCCCAAAAGACAGAAAATAAGAAAACATAGTTAGGATAATTGGCCCTGTGATGATAGGTCGCCCAGTACAAAATCTAAGAAAACACAATTAGAACAATTATTCTATTTGAAAGAAAATTAGGCTACTTTTTGGGAGCTACTTTTCAGCGAGTAATTTCATTTTTAAAACAACCCTGGCAGCTTTTTGCACAAGTTAAGATTTTTCAGTCTGGACCATGTTAGAGCTGGGGTTGATTCTTTGAAGATTCACTAATCCCAGACCTTATGTGAGCCACTGAGCTCAGTAGCCTTCAATTCTTCATCTATAGGGAACAATAATCTTTACTTCATAGCTATGTTGTAATAATCATGGAAAATAATTATTTTGAGGTGTCTTGTAGCACATATGGCACATGATAGCTGCTCAGTAAAATAATATATCTAAATAGCTATAAAAATAATATTATAATGCATTTAGTTGGAACTCAGAAATAAAACCTGAGGACCTGGAAGCTATTCCCATATTTCAGTATTTGAATCCCTGTCTGTTTGGAAGACTGGAGGCACGACAGGGATTTGCCATACTCCTAAATTTTCCGTAACTCAAAATCCTTAACTCCACAGGGAAGGAAATCTGTTTTTCCTTATAGTCTTTTATATGACAGATTGAAAATACAACTCTTTGTTAAAAGATGTTTTAGCTGATTAAAAGATCTGTGCACTTAGCTATGAGTTAGGTATTCTTGCTCTTTTATGTCCAATCATCACCCAGTTTTCCCATTTATTCTACAATGGTGAATACATAACATCAAGGAATCTGCTCACAGCAGACAATTCAGGACAATGAAATGAATGGATGCAGCTTAGGGGTGCATCAATTCATTTCAATTGAAGGTGCAAACTGCTACCCTCAGACTAGGGGTGGCATTGATTTTCTTAATATGGCTTGTCTAAATTCTCCATTTTGAGACTAGTTAAATTAAAGCAATATCCCCCTAAGCTCTCTGCTAAAATCATGCCTCTTTTCTCAAAATTCCTGTTGTACTTAATTTCAGAACCCTTTAATAGACCTTGGCATTTTTGCCACAGGTCATCATTGTTAGAGGACTCTGTTACTTCACTTGCTAGGTGAAAAAAGTTATCCACAGCCCAGGTCTCGCCTTATTTCTTACAAGGCATTGAGTACAGCATCTTGCAAAGAGTAAGTACCTGAGAGATTGCTGGCATCCACAACTGCCTGGTTGTTGTGTTATCAAGAGCCTCAGCAAGGAACCTCAAGTACAGGTTCACTTCCAAACTGAATTTCTGAGTTCACTGGTTTACAGAGGCCATGGAGAATGACAGAAGACCATAAACCTTGGAGCCAGATTACCTGAGTTCTGCCATTTAACAGGATAACCTTGGTTAATTACCTAGTTCTTTGTGTCTCTGTTTCCTCACATGTAAAACATAGGTAATAGTAGTACCTTCTTTATGCAGTTGCTGTGAGGATTAAATAAGCTTATTATCTGGGGAGTGTTTAGAACAGTGTTTATTTAGCAGATAGAAAAGCTACAGTTATCATAAAGGAGATTAACATAAGGAAATCATAGACCTTAAAGCATAACCGTAAGTGTAAATTTTATCTGTAACAGGGAGGAGAGAAAATTAGTATGAAGGCATATATATGACACACGCACACATACTCAAAACTAAGACATACAATGAACATTTTTAACCAGAGGTGGTGGGATGTTTTGAAAACAGCAATGAGATGCAAATAAAAAGATCTGAGCTTGAGATTCTTCTTCTGAGAAATAAGATGATTTTTGTATGTAAATCCTCATCATCATTATAATGTTTCTTGAACTCCATGTGTGAGGCATGATACTAAAAGTTGGACATTCATATCACCTTTTTCTCACAATAGCACTGTAGGAACTGCTACCATTTTATATTTACAGCTTATATATTTACAGATTTAATTGAGACTCCTGTCACCCTCCTTGGTCATGGAGCTTTGACATTCGAGTTCATCTGTAGTTCCTAAATTGTGGTCACTACCTCTCTGAGATCTGACTTCAAGTCACAGGTTTTGTTAGATTCTCTTACCCTGGCCACATCCAGCCAAACCTTGTAATGAGGAATTTTATCCAAGGCAAGTTTGAAACAAATATGTCAATAGTTAATGCAAAAAGGCGCTTGGGGCCATAACATCAGTTTAACTGCCTTCACCGTGTACCTGTAGACTGTTAAGCTGCATCATTTCATTTCAGAGATCTGTTTTGAATTTATTCTTTAGCACATAAGCAGAAAAAATGAGGCTAATAGGTAACATTGCAAAATGCTGCCTAATTATTGTGAATTGAAAGCAGCATAATGAAAACTATTTAGTAGAATTTGAAAAGATTTGTAGAAAGCATCTAAGGTGTGTTCAGATAATTGTTTGATTGTGATGGTAATGTACGAGATTAAGCCTTGGATAAGGTGCTGGTATTTCAAACCTTTTGGAGAGAGTTTTCATCATCTAGTCAACATTAATTTGTGGGTATTCAGAAATAGGGAAAGCACAAGGATATATGTTGTGGGGTGGGGCGGGGGGGGAAGACACCCATTGAGATTAATGCTCAATTTGAGTGAGAAATGCAGTAACCTTTATTGTCAGATAAAAGCTCACAATTATCATTCATTTTGTTAAGCAAAAATGCGACTTGAGAGAAGACTATTATCTTTATTTTATTATGTTCTAAGGATGAATTCAAGTAATGCTTATCTAAAAATTGTGTTCACTTGGGTGACATCAACGTCTGTTAGTTTACACTTCCTGTGAAAATTATAAATGCACAGTGTAATTCCATGCATTCTTAGCTGTCGCCGACATGCTTTCTCCCATTCTCCCTGTGGCCTGGACCTCAATGCAACCCCTTTGTGCTAGACCTTAGGTAGAATTTTCTTCTCACATTTGATAGCTGTGGTTGATTGGGTTTCTATTCAAACTGAAGAAGCTAGCATATGAAGTAGATTTTAGAAATTTCTAAGCACCTACTGAAACTGAAATCCTTGAAAAGTTGTGGATGAGAAGTTTGCAGTTGTTTAGATATTTGAAGATTTGCTATTTACTTTTAATTTTACTTAAACATTTTTGAAATTAGATAAAATTGTATTTATCCTGGTCAACATGATGTTTTGCAGTTTAAGTACATTGTGGAATGATTAGTGAACTAACATATGCAATACTTCACATAGTTACCATTGTTGTGGCGAGAACACAACTTATCACTAAGGTTGTGGTATCGTAACATTTTTCAAGGATATAATATGTTATTAACTGTAGCCACCATGTTGTACAACAGATCTCTTGAACTTATTTCTCCTATCTAATTAAAATTTTGTATTATTTGACTAACATCTCCCCAATCGCTCCCCTTTCAGTTGCTCCAGTCCCTAGTAACCACCATTCTACTCTAATTCTAGAATATCAAATGTTTAAAATTCCACATATGAGTGACAGCATGCAGTGTTGGAGAAGACAGAATTTTAACTGACCCATATATACTTCTTTATTTGAAAGTGTAAAGAGAAAATGCTAATGCAGCCAGAATCCTAAGGAGTTTAACCCGGTACAAAATACTGGGGATAATAAATGTGAAAGAACTTGAAAGTGAATTTGCATTCATAAGTACTCTTCAATGTATTGAGTCATTATTATTATTATGTCTTATGAGAAGCCTACATTTTCAATTGGGAATTTATTTGCTTTTAACAACAATATCCTTTTTTTCCTCCCAAATCAGTGTATACATACACATCCCTTCCCTCTGCCCGGGATGTTCATTATAATATATACATACATTATAATGAGGCAGCATTTACAAAATTCTCATGGAAGGATATATTTATAGAACATCGCAAGCTTTCAATTAGAATAAAATTACTCACAAACACATGCAATTTTGACTTTCTTCTCTTGAATATCTTGAGTTTGTTCAGTAGACATTTAATGAATGCATATCCTATGTGCTGGAAATACACAGATGGATATGCTTCTGCACATTCTTTGCAACAATTAGTATTAAGTAGATCTATTAAATAAGCAAGACAGACTCATCTAAGAAAATTTGAACAACTGAAAAATCATGAGGAATGAATCTTCCATAATCCCACTCCTTGGAGATGGGTACTGGCAAGATATTGCTGATGTCCCTCTGACCCAGCCTCATCTGTCTCTTCTTTTCATGTTTTATATGAAATGGGATCATGCTATGCATATTGTTTTATAGCCTGTCTCCTTTTTAGTATTGTTAACATTTCTGCCATGAATATTCACCAACAGCATGATTTTGAATAAATGCATGCTAACTCATCATATGACTATATCATATTTCATTTAACCTAATATTGAATATGCGGGATATTCACTGCGTCTTTGCTATGGTACGTACCACTGCAACAATTGCCCTTGTAAATACATATTTGAGCACATCTTAATTTCTTTAGTATACATTTTTAGCAGTGTCATTTCTACCTGAAAAGAAATGAACATTTTGAGGATTTTGAACAAATCAGCCCCTGAGAAACAAGTGGCCCCTGAGAAAATTTGTGCTGATATATGAACCCATACCTATTGTGGCCCAGAGTTTGTCATTTATTTTTCATCCTTTCTAAAACATTTGCTGAAAAATGCTGTCTTGTTCCTGTATTAACATTCTTTGCCCTAATTACTAGTGAGGTTGAATATTTTTCATATGTATTCTGACCATATTTGTTATTTTGCAGATTGCTCATTTATTCCCTTCCTTACCTGTCTCACTCTTATATATTTGCTGTAGGAGAACAAAGACCCTCTTTCAAAGGTCCCTAGATGCCATTTGCTTCAATCTGACTCTGTTGCTATCAATGCCTCCCAAGGAGGACAAGCTCTATGGTGTGTGGGGCAGGTGCAGTGATTGAACTTCTGCCTCAGTAGTGGGGGATACACTTTTGAAGTTCTTTTGAACAAAAAAGAAAGTATAATGAAAGGGCATATTTGGATATCCAGTAATCTGCTGTCTTGAAAGACCTGTGTCTTATTTAAGGATATGGAGCAATCAACAGTGACTTTCAGTCCCCATTACACCGAGCTGTGCACTTGGCTGAACAAGGTTTCAGACTCAGCAATTTGTCTGGTCCAAGCCAGGGAATTTATCAAAGAAATGGCCATTGTCATGAGTCATGAAGAGGAAAAATGACACTGCCTCACCATTGCTGTCATCTCTTGCAGGTGCATAGAATTCTACAGGTGGCAGTGCCTTCTTATATATTATCTGCTGGTTATGAATTAGTGGCTCCTTTTCCACACAGCAATTAGAGGGACTTTTCCAGAACTGTTAGGTGGCTCTTCTTTGCTCTTAGGTTAAAATCCACAATCATTAACCTTAGTGACTGGCTTCCAGCCCATCCCTCTGGTCTAGCCTCCTGTCATGTGCTGCACAGACCTTAGTGACTGGCTTCCAGCCTATCCCTCTGGTCTCACCTCCTGCCATGTGTTGCGCAGATACATTAAAGTTGTTCCAGTTTCTCAGAAGGATCAAGACCTGCTGCATCTCGGGGCTTCACAGATTCCCTTCCTTCTGCCTGGGATGTTCTTCCTGCTTGATCTTTCTTTGCAGAGTTGAGACCTACATCCCCTAAGGAGCACACCCAATTCCCATAATGCATCAGGCCCCTTTTTAATATGTTTTCATGTTATCTTGTCATCCTAAGTGGCATTTATCACAGTCCTAAACAAATAATAAATTTATTGTTTTATGCCCATCTCTTCCACCAAAATGTAAGTCCTGTGAGATGGGAGACCCCCTGCCTTATACCTTACTGTGTCTTCAGCACTTGGAACTGTTCCTGGCAAAAAGGAGATGCCCAATAGATATTTCTAGAATGGAAAAGAAGGGTGAAAGGGAGAAAGGAAAGGGTGAACAAATGGGAAGGAGAAAACAAAGAAAGAATGGAAAGACAGAATCAATCTGGATCCTTTTGTTTTTTTAAATTTGTAAGTTGGGGAATGTGTTGGTTAATGGATAATTCTTGAGTTATTTTCAATCTAACAATTTTGAGAGGTGAAAATCATATATAGTGTCGACCTGGGTCAGTAGCTTTCAGAAATGAGAAGGATTTCATATAAGAGAGCAAGTAGAAACACAAATTTGTGGCTTAGTGCTTGGCTATACATGTGCAGATGTGGCACAAGTTACTTCCTGGCTGGAAAACCAGTGTACCTAGTGTTGAAGCAACACCTAGTGACAAAATCCCAGAAGTCGTGGGCTTTTCTAAGGCACAAGGGACACGAATGAGGGGCAGGAGAGGGTGGCACTGGACTGGGGAGATAAGAGGAAAAATAGTAGATAAATATTTGCACTTATGCTGCAAACAAGGATTGGCAAACCATTAAGGAAATTAAATGTCTTTGCTCTGAGGACTGCTGGAGAGTATATGGAGAAGTCAAGTTGTGATGTAAGCAGATGAAGAAATATTGGTACAGATAAGAAAGACCTGCTTATTAAAAAGTGAGAACTCTGAATTTTAAAGTATATTTTGGCTAAAAAATAAGTCAACTTACAAATAGGAAATTATTTTATAGCCTCTTCCATCTCCTCTCTTGGCTTCCTTAAAAAAGAAAACACTTTTGCTGGAGAAAAAAGGATTTGTCTCTTGGAGTAGGTTTGGAGCTAATGCTAGGCTTTGTGCCAAGGATGATAAATAAATTGATGTGGAAGAAAATCTGATCACAACATCATTAGATTGGAAATACCCATTAGAGTACAGTGTATAACAGTGAAAGTTGATGCAGACTTGTATATTCGGCTGGTACACACTAAATATTAAATATTAATAAAACAAATGCTGTTGTTTTCAACTTGGGGAAGGAGATGGACTCTGCCTAGGGATTTTTGTATCGAATCCCATAACTAAAATAAGTGCTTGAAAAAAATATGGTTTCTCAATGAAATGAGAGAAATTTGAATTCTGTTTGTTAGGTATATGCTGGATTTAAGAAATGCAAAGTTGGTACTTCAGGAGAGGAGGTTAAGATAAGATTAGCAGGAAAAAATCAAACAGAGGGTATTTAAATACTGTATTATAAATGAGTAATATATTCAGTCTTGTAAGAAGGCTTGGGAGATCTAAAGGTATCAGCAGAACTGTGGCTAAAAAGGAATTTAAAGTTGGAGAGTTGCTTTGGAGACGTCAGTGATTAAAAGGTATGCACAATTCATAGTTATAATAACATGAAGCAAATAGCTTATACTCAGTGTGTGGGCTGTTAGATAAATTCATTCAATATTTCCCATTTCTTTAAGAGGATGTAAGGAAGTCATTTGCTATGTATTGAATAGGAGACAACCATGTCCCAAAATGAGCCTCTTAGCACTGCATGCAATTTTACATGGGGAGGGCTCTTTGTTGACATGGTGCTTTATTTAACTTTGTCTTCTGATCCTGCATCTAAATTCCAGCTTTCTCCAAGGGAATCTTTCAGGTTCCGTCTAGGGTCTGTAAACATCTTTGGGAGCCATAATTCTTCCCAGCGTGACTCCCCTCTATTAGATGGAAATGATAGCTAACATAGTGGGAGTTGTTTTATAGTAAAACATGTAATTGTTCATTCATTCGCCAATCTTTTTGTAAGGAGAGCGCTTTTTCTTTGAGTATATGTCTCCTTATTGGAGTTCTGCACCTTTCTTATGTAAGCTACACCCATGACACATGTTGGTAATTTCCCAGTTTCTTTTTTAACAGGAAATTTAAAAACATATTGTGAAGCAATATATATGATTTTTAGTTATGTTCATGACTGTTCTATTTTTATGTGATTTTTCTATTTAAACCGAGTTCAATTGCCTTATAGAATGAGCAGTCTTTCTTCTATCTTTCCAAATATTTTAACTTAATTTTTATAGAGAAATTATTTTGCACTAATAGTCAATAATTTATGTAAAGTTTAACAAAATTATATACTTTCAATAATAGGTACAAGTGAAGTAAGCAACCATAAATAATCTTGGTTTATATAGAATTTACCTGGTGGAGGCACAGGTGTGCAAAAAGATGAGAGATCCAGGGATGAGTAAGAATAATTCACTATGTTTTCCTGAAGGAATGGAGATTCTCGTGTCAGTTAAGTGGAGGTTGATTAAAAGAGCTTCTACTATAATAAAACTGAACATTGTTCCATACTGATGTACTAGGAACCATGTGATATGTTTGCATGCATTATGTCTTTTAATTACTGTTATATTCCTTGAGCAAAATGAAATTTGATGAAAGAAGTAATTTCCCAAAAGCTAAGTAACTAGTAGGAAGTAGAGTTAGAATTTGAATTGACATGGTCCCACTCAGCATTTAGTCACACAATCTTGTTCCCACTCTGTTATCCACTTGGCCACACGTACCTCATAGGGCTGCATAAAGGATTAAAGGTGATAATTTGTGTGAAAATGTCTGGTGGACCCAAGGCTTGATCATGGTTGCTATTTAATCCTACTTGGCTGTTCCACATCTGCGTATTAAGCTTAATAATTATTACCCCCAAACAGTTGATTGATTCTAGAGCACAGAAGAAATTTGAAGTCCTGTGCCAGGAAGTGTCAAAATGAAAAAAAAATAAATAAAATAGGTGCATGGTGTATAATAACAGCTACCATTTATTGAGTGCTCACCATGTGCTAGACCCTGGCCCCAGCTCTTAACCTACATGATCTCATTCAATCCAGTGCTCACGACAACTCTATGAGGTCATTGCTGTCATCCCATTTTACAGCTGAGCAAATTAAGCAAAGAAAAGTTAAATTGTTTGCTCTGGGTTACAGAGCTGCCAGTTGGTAGATCTCTGAGGAGCTTTGAATCCAGACTTACTTAGTACTAAAATTTAGTTCTTAGAAATCTTTCTCCAAGGAGAGGGGTAGGTGGAGTAATACTATGCTGAACAAATTGACAAAGTTTCTCCAGATTTAGAATAAAAAATTAAATTGGTTCATTTCTTATACGTTGCCTTTTTGTTTCCATTTTGTTCCTATGTCTTCCCAAAGATATTGAAATTATCTAAAAGCCATCTGTATGACTTATCAAAAGCCTGTTGAGAGTAAACCAAATTTATTATAGGTATGCATATTTTGTAGGTCTATCATTTATGTTAAAATTTTTAGAATGAGTAATCATTGAAATGTAATACCAAGCATGATAGACATGTTGAGATGAAAATATATGTGGGTAGAATATTGAATTATTTCTTCACCAGTTACCTACAGTTTTCCCATGTTGGAAGGAGAGGAAGATGTAAAAAAGAGAAGCTCTGTGGAAGATGCATGGCCAATATCCTTAAAGAGAAATTCTGACCCTGAAGGGTAAGGCTGAGCTGCCTAGAGTCTTTTGGCTTCACTGACCAAAGGCCTCTTTAAAAACAGGTTGACCTAGCATTTTTGGTCTTTTTCGTGGGCTAGGTCTAAAATCTAACCAAGGTTGTCAATGGTTCATAACTTGGCTCTCCATTGCTTTCACAGCTCCATGCACCTCTGAACCACACCACTGCCAAAGACCCCTTGCAAAACGAAAACAGAACAAGCAGATTGACTCAAATTCCTCCACCCTCTAGTCGATCTGAGTAGCTCTGCTTTTATCTTGTTTAGTTATTTAAACTTGGGATTCAATTTTGTTTGATTAAAGATTTCGGAGGTGTTTTTTCTTTTTCTCTTTATAATATTGCCTGCTCTAGGTCTTGCTTCTCTAAAGATAGAGAACAAGAAAAGAATCAAAGGAAGAGAGTGACAAGGAGGAGGTGCATCCACCTTCCTAGGCTTTTGCATTCCTCTTGCAAAAGCACCAGCCCCTGATCAGAGGACCCCTTGGACTTTGTCCAAGGATCTTGGGTCCTTCCAGTCTCATTGACTTTGTACTTACCTCTCTCGTCACAGTAGAATCTACACTCTAGAAAGCTGGGCCACTGTCTACTGTTAGCACATGTATGTATGTATGTATGTATGAGACAGAGTCTCTTTCACCCAGGCTAGAGTGCAGTAGTGTGATCTCGGCTCACTGCAACCTATGCCTCCCAAGTTCAAGCGATTCTCCTGCCTCAGCCTCCTGAGTAGCTAGGGCTACAGGTGCGTGCCACCATGCCTGGCTAATTTTCATATTTTTAGTAGGGATGAAGTTTTGCCATGCTGGCCAGTCTGGTGTCAAACTCCTGACCTCAGGTGATTCTCTGCCTGGGCCTTCCAAAGTGCTGGGATTACAGGCATGAGCCACCATGCCTGCCCCTATCTTTAGCACTTTAGTCCCAGTTGCCAGAAGAGCATTGGGATTTGGTAAGCACTCTTATATGTGTTTGCCTGAATGGAATAAAAAAAGTGTTGTATACATTAATGAATGAAGATCCATTGTAAACGAGCAGAATTGACAAAGGGGGGATAATTAGGGCAAAGAATGGCTGCATTTCAGTTTGATGAAAATGAAATGACTGACGCAGGAAGGAGTGGGCTTTCCACACTTGGATCCTATCATAATTTTCAAGCACAGTTTCAAGATCATGTCAGCTTAAAAAAGTGGACATTTATCTTTCAACAGATCACCGATTAGATCCAAGTTAAATGGGACTATTTATTTCCCTGTATGGCATGGCTCCAGAGGTGGAGTTGAAGGGGCAGAGTTCTTATTCCTTCGTGGTAATTTTCCAGCTATGAGATTTTGGGAAAAATCACTTAAGCCTATCGGTGTAACGACGTTCATAACACCTTGGCCTCCTATTGTGGAATCAGAAAGTTGTCTTCTTTTTGAGTAGAGAAAATGAAATCTCCATTTCTGTCTTCTCCTGTCTCCACTCTCATATCTTTTTGTGACTCAGCCTTGATGAAAGGAATCGTAAGTTAGGCAAGGGATTTTGCAAAGGGGAAGCAATCCTGAAGACCTACAAATTCTTTTTTATTCAGGTGCAGTGATATGCAGCATCTTTCTCTATAAACAAGATAGAGAAGGATACAGAGTATTTAAAACTTGTGAATGAAATATGGGGCAAAGGTTTCAGGTAAAATGAAATTTGATTACGCTCAATTCTTTTTCGTAAGTTAGATCATCTTCTCATGTTTTCTCATAGTCCATGTAAAGAAGATAAACCTTTTCAGAGCCACCAAACTCTTAGACTACACAGACTTGCTTAATCTTAATTTAGGACTCCAACCTTTATCCCCAAGACATGTGTTAACTCCAGAATTACAAAATGTGTCTTAGAGAATATGTATCGTAAAACTCTGTCATAGGAAAATGTTCATAAAATTGATCTTATTACTCATATTTATGATAAATAGACTCACAACTTCCTCCTTCCCATCACCCTGTTTCCTTGAAACCTATAGTAAGGGAGAAGGCAATTCATCTTGTATTAAAAAAATGACTCTAACATGCCATGAGCAATCCAGTCATTGCCAGAGCCTCGTAGTGTGCTTTCCCTTGCAGGCTTATTGTAAAAATCACATAGGATGATGGTTCCCCCAAACTGCTTTAAAACTATAAAATGAAAAATACAGGTAAATTTTGAGTAATGTTATATTAGTAGGTGGACTGAGCTTGGAGAAAAGGCAGGAAAAGGACAAATGCTAACATTTATCAACGATAGTCTTTGGAAGAAATCACGACACTTTACTGACATTATCCCATTGACTATGACAGTCCTCAGATTAAGCCCCTTAGAAGCCCTTAGCAGTATTATTAGGATTATGACCTAACTTCCTACTTCATGTGAAGTTCAGAGTAATCAATAATACAAGCATGAGTGGATGTCCAACAAATTTATTTCCCCCATCATTATTAGTTAGACTTTTGAACATAGCAAAGTATTTATTTCTTCCCCCCCCAGTAAAAAAGAATGCCCCAGCTTTGTCGGTACCCCAACTGTGTACTTCATCTTCCTGTTGGGGACTCCAGCACTGGATTTATATAATCTTTTAGATGGTGTAAATTAAATAGTAAAATCTATTCAAACTCATTTTTCTCTAGATACCTTAATTCAAAATTATTTTCAAAAAAGTTTGGGCATCTTTAAAGATTGATTTTTTTTTTTCCCAGCCCCAGTTTCACTAAGTGAACCATTAAAACGAGAAACAAATAGAACCAACATAACAAATTAAGACATGCTTCAGGCAACTAGCACTTCTTTTTAACTCCCATCTGCCAAGCTCAGGTTTCTGAGGTACAATGCAGTAACAGAATGTGGGTGTGATCTTTTAATTTTTTTCCTTTTTTTCACCCTGAAGATCATGTGCTTACCTAATGAAAGCATGACATTAGATTAGGACCCAATGCCCTAATGCGGTCAGAACTGGCATGTGAACTTTCACTCTAATGGCTGGGTCCTTCATGCACAGACTTAATTTGGGGAGCAGAGCCCTGACGCATTTTTCTTTTCTTTCTCTATATCTTTGCTCAGGTGGGTCCCTGCACACAGCTGGTGTATGCAAGACCCTGCTTGACACTGAGTATTGATGGTAGGGGCTGGAGACATATTCTTAGGAAGACTTAGGAAGCAGCAGCCCGTTTGTTTCCATAGGGTAATAAAGAACCTAGCAAGGTTCC
Source organism: Piliocolobus tephrosceles (assembly GCF_002776525.5). Classification (NCBI taxonomy): domain Eukaryota; kingdom Metazoa; phylum Chordata; class Mammalia; order Primates; family Cercopithecidae; genus Piliocolobus; species Piliocolobus tephrosceles. Next base: position 28,432,297 of record NC_045453.1, on the reverse strand, counting down.
TCCTGTTTCTGGAACACAGGTGCAGCTTATGCTTTCAGGCCTCATCTTGAATTAATTCAACACCTGCACTTGCAAAGCAATCAACATTTCTCTCAAGTCTGAGCCTGATGTATTGGGAGATATGTGCATGTTTTCTTCTCTGTAAGATGAAGATGTTGGACTTCACCTTCTAGAGGCCTCCTCTAGCTCTGACACCCGTGAGATTTACATTCTCAATAAATCCCTCAAACAGGCTCCCTTCTGTGTCTGGAAAAGGTGTGTTTACCTCTGGTGACCTGGGTAAATGGCTGAAACAACCACAGTTGTCTTTTAAGATGTAGGTTGAAGAGTGTTGTTTCCAAGCCTGCAGGTGTCTCATGGCCTCCCAGCATACTTGGCATAGAAGCCAACTTCTCGCCAGTCCTCATGTCCGGACCTTGTCCCCGTTCTCCTCTGACACCTCATCTCTCACCCTTCTCCCCCAGTCCAGTGGGCTTCTTTGCTCCACAATACAAGCTAATATATTTTGGAGGAAGATTCTTGCCTTTGCTGTTCTCTGTGTCGAACACTTCTTTCTAATTGTTCTTCTGGCCAAGACTTTCTCTACCATTCAGGTCTCACCTCAAATGTCACCCCTACAGAGGCTTCTGCAGCTCCCCTGATGTCCAAGGAGGCATCCTTTCTCATAAGCCTTTTTAAATTTTATGAATAGCCATTAACCAAAGCTGAAATTGTCTTGTTTATCTATCGTTTGTTTTCCCTGTAAGAGTATATGGCAATAAGTAAAGAACTTGTCTTGGTTGCTCTCTCATTCTCAGATAGAAGAGAGTAGAGTAGGTGTCCAATAAATATATGTAAAGTGGGCTAGGCATGATGACTCATGCCTGTAATCTCAGCACTTTGGAGGCCAAGGCAGGCGATCACCTGAAGTCAGGAGTTCGATACCAGCCTGGTCAACTTGATGAAACCCCATCTCTACTAAAAACACAAAAACTAGCCGGGTGTAGCAGTGCATGCCTGTAATCCAAGGTACTCAGGTGCCTGAGGCAGGAAAATCTCTTGAACCCAAGAGGAGGAGGTTGCAGTGAGCAGAGATCATGCCATTGCACTTCAACCTGGGTGAGAGAGACTCTGTATCAAAAAAAAAAAAAAAAAATTTACATGACAACATAGCAACTTATGTGTGTGTACAACTTTGTGCTGTGTACTGTTCTAGGAGTTTTTGTATATTGACCAATTGAACTATCAGCCTTATGAGATGGATATAGTCTACATTAAGTTGTTTTTGCATTGCTATAGAGAAATACTAGAGCTAGAGACCATTATCCTTAGCAAACTAACGCGGGAACAGAAAACCAGATACTTCAGGTTCTGACTTACGAGTGGGAGCTAAATGATGAGAATACATGGACACATAGAGTGAAACAATACACACTGGGGCCTGTCCGAGGGGGAGGATGGGAGGAAAGAGAGGAACGGGAAAAATAACTAATGAATACCAGGCTTAATACCTGGGTGATAAAATAATCTGTAAAACAAACCCCATGACACATATTTACCTTTGTAATAAACCTGCCCATCCTGTACATGTACCTGTGAACTTAAAAGTTAAAAAATTATTACATTTTATTATTATGTTTTTGAGACAGAGTCTTATTCTGTCACCCAGGCTGGAGTGCAGAGGCACAGTCATGGCTCACTGCAACCTCTGCCTCCTTGGTTCAAGTGATTCTCTTGCCTCAGCCTCCTGAGTAGCTGGAATTACAGGTGCTCACCACCACGGCCAGCTAATTTTTAAAGTATATTTTTAGTAGAGACAGGGTTTTACCATGTTGGCCTGGCTGGTTTTGAACTCCTGACCTCAAGTAATCTGCCCTCCTTGGCCTCCCAAAGTGCTGGGATTACAGGGCATGAGCCAATGTGCCCAGCCTGAATTTTATTTTAGATTTTGAAAGAAGAAATACCCGAGACTGGGTCATCTATGAAGAAAGGAGGTTTCATTTATAAAGAAAGCAGTTTGGCAGGCTTTACAGGAAGCATGGTGCAGCATCTGCTCAGTGCCTGGTGAAGCCTCAGGGAGCTCACAATCACGGGGGAAGGGGAAGAGGGAGCAGGCACATCACATAGTGAAAGCAGGGGCCGATGAGAGACAGAGCGGGAAGGGAGACACCATATACTTTTAAACAACCAGATCTCGTGGAAACCCGGAGTGAGAGCTCACTTGTCACCCATGGGATGGCCCAAGCCACCCATGATCCAAACACTTCCCACCAGGCTCCACCTCCAACATTGGAGATTACAGTTCAACATGAGATTTGGGCAGGGACAAATATCTAAACTAGATCACAGTTATTGTTCCCATTAACAGTTCAGGAATTGGAGGAAGAGAGGCTGATTGACTTCCCAGATGTTTTTAATGACATGGCTAACTGACCTCCTCTATGACTTTATATTTTCTGGGTGGGACTTAACCATCTGAAAACACCTTTGGAGAATGTGATCTGGAAACTTGGAGTTTTACTGTGTTAAGATTGTCCCCACTAATGTGAAAAAGCTCACAATTCCTTCTTCAGGTAATTAACAAGGCCTATTTAGAAAGTCAGTTGTTTTTGTTTTTTTTTTTTTTGGTTTGTTTTTGTTTTTGATTCGCTACATCTCCTCACCTCTCGAGAATTACAGCAGGAGTTATATAAGGACATAGCGTCATGTTACTTGGTGAGCACCTGAGACTATGAGGGACAGGTTTTTTTTTTTTTTTCATTTTTAAAAATCATACCCTTAAATCCTGTACAATTAATAACATACCCTCAATATGTTAAGATTAATAAAGTAAATATTTTATAAGCTGATTTTCTTTCTTGAGTATTAGAATGAGGAATTCAGAGTAACATGAACCCTACTGGCTTTATTGAAATATTAAAACATATAAATAATTTATATGGAGACAGAGACCCACAGAAGATATGAAATCTTCAGAACATTACATATATAAATTTTATACACTATTTGATTCTAGAAGTTTAATGTGTTAGAAAATATTCATCTCACTCTTCCATGTTTAGCACATTCTTATAGGGTTTAGGGGAGGGAGGTTAAAATGAATATGGAGAGAGGAAATTAGGATTTTGGACTGCCAGTTTTAGCAAAGAACAAAACCAACTATTGTCCTCAAATCAGCCAGATAATGTTATTCAGGAAAACAGATGCATTTTTATGAGAGGCCATAATACAAGTTTTATTGCTATAATAAAAAAAAAATTCAAGTTAGATTGGGTCTTATTACCCTCCCCTGCCCCAATTCCATGTCAATTTCCTTTGTAACATTTGAAACACTTGAAATTCCTTGTTTTGTGCTTGATTCCCCTCTAGACTTGAAGCTTAAAGAGGACAATGTCATTGTACCAGCAGACATAGTTGTGTGACTTTTGTACCAGCAGACATAGTTGTGTAACCTCGACCTCATTCCTGAACCTCTCTGTGCCTCAGCATTCTCAATTGTACATTGGAGGTACTAAAGGTAGTTAACACATAGGATTATAATGAAAAATACATATGTCAATGCACATACACTTAGAACAGTCCAGACCCCCAGCATAGAACTCCAAAGTTTTAGCTGTTATTTTCACTAGAATGTAAGTTAACTTGAGAAAAGGGACTGTAAGTTTTGTTTGCTGCTGATTCCTCGGTGCCTATAATAGTGCCTTGGATGTAATTGGCACCTAGCTAATAATTGTTGAATATATCAGTTACTAAATTACTATTTCAGATCCTTAATAATTAGATTTTAGTGCTGTGTTGCAGTATGGTAGAGTGCACACACACGCACTTCTCTCTCTCTGTCTCACACACACACACACATACACACACACATACACACACATACACACACATACACACACATACACATACACACATACACATACACACATACACATACACACATACACACATACACATACACACATACACATACACACACATACACACATACACACACACATACACACACACATACACACACACACATACACATACACACACACACATACACACACATACACACACACACACACATACACACACACACACACACACACACACACACACACACACATACACACATACACATACACACACACATACACACACACATTCTCTCTCTCTCTCTCCGTGTCCCTCTCTCCCTCTCTCTCTCTCTCTCCGTCTCCCTCTCCCTCTCCTTTACTTTCATGATTCTCAGTATAAACTTTTGATTAATTACACCGGCCAGCGATTGCGAGGACAACCACATAGCACAAGGCGTCCTCCCAGCACTGGACATCTGGGAAGGTGGACCATTTGCCTTCAGCTTTCAGCTGCCTTTGAACTCTGCCTCTGGCCAGTTCCCCAGATGTTTATGCTCTGAATCAAAGCCATAGCTTGCTTTCATTTTGCAAGGGGGTGCAGTGCAACTTATCACAAGGATTGCAGCAGGGGAGTAAATAGCCCCTCACCTTAAATGCCAATTTATTGTTCCCACTCTGTCACACTTGATTAAAATACAGAGTTTGCCTCCAAGGCTGAAATTAGCTTTTCATTTTGACTGACTGCCATCCAGGTCTGAAAAATAGCAGCTCGTTTGTTTCAATATTTACCACATCCATTCAGAAGAGGTTTACATTATTGCCAATTAGGACTTAATTGTTATCCATAACTCAAACATTTGTGGCTGTTTGCGGAGGAAAGCCATCATTCTCTTTTTACCACCCTGACTTCCACTACCCTTAGACCCTTGCATCATGAGTGGAGGAATTTCTTTTCCTTAAGATGGGGCTGGCTGAGAATGTCATACTCTCTTCTGCTGTTAGTTTCCGGATGTGGCTGAAGGCAAGCAGTAATTGCCTGGTTTAATGGAAGATGGTTAAGCCTGCGTTGGACATCCGCTGTCTTTGCCTCCCTAGTCTGCGTTTCCCAGTATTCTGCCAGCAGAAATATGAGTTGACTTTGGAGGCATTCTGCATTGTATGGATTACTGCATATCCTCTGAGGTGGGATCCCAGCTTTTCCCATAGCTGAGAACGGCATGTTCTCAGCACGAGCAGTTCTCGATGCAAAGTGATCCTTTTGAAGTATGTCAGATCATGTGATTCTTCTGTTTCAAAACCCCCAGCACCTACCTGTCTCCTTAGGGTAAAGGCCAATACCTGTGCAATGGTTCAGAGTCTTGCACATCTCTGTCCCTCCTCACTGTTCTGAACTGATGCCCTATCACTCTTCTCTCATACATTCTGCTCCTGCCGTGCTGACCTCACTGCTGTTTCTCAGTCTTCCCAGGCTCATTCCCACCTCTGGGTCTTTGCTCTTCCTCTTTCCTTTGCCAGGAATCATCTTATTACAGGAATATCACTGGCTTGCTCCCTCACTCCACGTCTCATAAGAAGGAGACCTTCCGGAACCACCCTAAGAAAGTACTCTCCGCTATCTATTCCCTTGCTCTACTTTTTCTTCAATATCACTTATCACTTGACATATATTTATTTGCATATTGCCTACCTCTTCTTCAAAGATGTAAATTCCAGGAAGGCAGGGGTGCATTAAGTTTATTCTTACAGCCAATGTCATTGTTATTTCTTTATTTCTGTTTATCTCATCTCTGCCTGTCTTTCAGGTATTCAGTGCTCACACATCGATCCCTGGCTTCCCAGTGCCCCTCAGCAAGCATCCCCTTCTCCTGATGCAAAATAACCTCTCTTCTATTGTTATTATCCTACATGGTTCTATTTCAGTGCTCATGGAATAGAGCAAATTCACTCCAAGGTATGAGAGTACTTGCAGGTGAAACATTTTTTGTTATATCCAGATCCATATCTCATTGGTGGAATTTTAGGCAACCTGTCAAAATTGTATGTTTGTAGCGGATGCTTAGGAAATCAAGAAATTTCATAGAAAAATCCAATTCTTAGTTCTCCTAAAAATTGGAAAACCTGCCAAAGTTCCCCCTGGCATCACTGCTTGGAGCTGAGGCTCATCTGGCTCTTTAGACAAAAAGTGGATTCTCCCCATAGTCCCCAGCAGGCCCCTTCAACTCATGTATATGTTCCTGTGTCCCTGTATATGAAATGTGTCCCAGACTTGGTGTGGGTGAGCCGAAATATCGCATCCTGTGTCTTAGTAAATGCACCCAAACACAGTGCCAGCATGAGTGGACACCCCTCCCTTCCGTGTGCACAGCTGGCTCATCACAAAGTGAGCCTGGTGAGTCTAGTGGTTTTTTTTTTTTTTTTTTTTTTCCTATTCTGATAATCTTGAAGGTACTTGTTCTGTGCCACTTAAACAGAAAATACTGATGTCCAGTCCAGCCCCAGACCAATTAAATAGAAACTTCTGGGATCTGGGGTGCCCAGTATTGGTAATCCTCTGATGTTCTTAGACATTTCTAGATATAGAGTGAAGTTGGAAGACCACCATGAAAATGTTCATTCCTGATTTCTATTGCAGGAGAGAGTGTCATTCATTTAGGGCGGCCTGGCGTGGACTTGGCCTAAGGTTAAGCCTAAGACAATTCTGGTGACCACAGAGGGAACATCGCCAACCTTTACATTGTCCCAGCTGTTGTGACCCTGGGATTCTCACCATCTGGGTGAGAATAGCAGCTTGACTTGGCTAACCTTTTACTTGGGGTGTGTTTGTCCTTATCAGAAAAATAAAAAGATATGAAACACAGGGGTGGAGAAGAAAATTAAACAGCACAGCTGGTTTCTGAACAGGAGACCCTCTCCTTTGTCTAATGGGGTCCTAAGAGAACATAACTTTTAGACATTATTATTTTTGCATTTGACTTAGTATTAGATTTTAAAGCCTTTATTCAGAACAAGTTTTCTCTCTATCTAGAGAATCAAGCCTGAGAAGTTTACTTGATAGTACGTGCCAAACTTGACCAGAAACTGAACATCGTGATTCCCTTTTCTTTCTCTGAGTTAAAATTTATAGCACCCTCCTAAAATGACTCCTGGCAGCCAGATATGTTTGAGAAAATGTAGTTAATGACAAATGCCTACTGCCCCAGAACTAGAAGAGAGATCGCTAATCTTCAAAGACCTGAGAGGTGGTGGGAGCATCCCCAGGTCATGCCCTACTGGCCTTCCATCTTTAGCAGGCAGTTTATTGCAGGTGAATTTCAGAAAACTATCCTTCCAAGATTGTTGTCATTGCTGTGAAGTGCTTCCAGCTGCTCCGGGGCCATGGAAAAGAAAACTTTCAAATATCTTTATGTTAACTGATTTTTCCAGTGGACCACAATTCACAGAAAAACCTGCTTATGGGCCAAGCCTGGAGAACGATCAATGGGACAAAGAGGAGAAAAGTTACCTCTATTTAATCAGCTCCACGTTTCTGACAAATGTGAAGAGCAACTGTGAATACAGCTTGGCTGCTTAATTCCAGACTGTTTTATGTTGGAGCATCACTCTTCTCTCCAAAACTTTGTCAAGATCGTTTTACCAAGAGCACTTGCTGGAAAGCCTTTTTGGAGAAAAAGGCAAATAACATGTTCTGTCAGGCAGTAAAGCAACCACTTAGAGACATAGTACTTTGATTATACTCTTTGAAAGAGAGAATTGGATTTTAACGACTATTCCAAATCCCTCACCTAAGGGGCAGAATTACAAAAGGGCTCCACGTCACCCTTGTTATTACTGCATATTTGGACAAGGGAAAAATTAAAAATAAAGTCACTTACCAAAGATGGCTCATTATTTTCATAAGGGCGTGCAATATGTGGCTTGTTAGCACAAATTGGAGTATGGAGGGCATGCATGTTGAATTTGGCCTGAGGGGTTCTCCTAATGGTTTAGGCAACAGATGAGTATCCCTAGATTCACTAGTTTCCTTAAATAAGCCCTGGAAGCTTTAGAGGAAACGTTTCTTTTTTTAATTTTTTCTTTCCAATTTGTTTTTTCGGGTCAGGGGTTCGTGTGCAGGTTTGTTATATAGGTACGTTGCATGTCGTGGGAGTTTGGTGTACAGATGATTTCATCACCCAGGTAATAAGCATAGTACCCCATACCCCATAGGTAGGTTTTCAATACTCAGTTTCCACCCCCGCTCCCCACACCACCAGGCCCTGGTGTCTATTGTTTTCTTCTTTGTGTCCATGTGTAGTCAATGTTTAGATCCCACTTACAAGTGAGAACATGAAGTATTTGGTTTTCTGTTCCCGTGTTAATTCACTTAGGATAATAGCCTCTAGCTTCATCCATGTGGCTGCAAAAGACATGATCTCATTCTTTTTTTATGGCTGTGTAGTATTCCATGGTGTATATATGGTACATTTTCTTTATCCAGTCCACCACTGATGGGCATTTAGGTTGATTCCATGTCTTTGCCATTGTAAATCGTGCTGCAATGAACATACAAGTACATGTGTCTTTTTGGTAGAATTATTTATTTTCTTTTGTATATATACCCAGTAATGGAATTGCTGGATCAAATGGTAGTTCTGTTTTGAGTTCTTTGAGAAATCTCCGCACTGCTTCCCACAAGTGGCTAAACTAATGTATGTTTTCACCAGTACTATATAAGCATTCAGTTTTTTCCACAACCTCACCAGTTTCTATTATTTTTTGGCTTTTTATTAATAGCCATTCTGACTGATATGGGATGTGGATTTTATTTTTTTTTTTTTTTTTTTAAGATGGAGTTTTGCTTTTGTCACCCAGGCTAGAGTGTAATGGAGCATTCTCAGCTTACTGAAACTTCCACCTCCTGGTTTCAAGTAATTCTCCTGCCTCAGTCTCCTGAGTAGCTGGGATCACAGGTGCCTGCCACCATGCCCGGCTAATTTTTTTTTTTTCTATTTTTAGTAGAGACAGGTTTCACCATGTTGGCCAGGCTGGTCTTAAACTTCTGACCTCAGGTGATCCACCTGCCTCGGCCTCCCAAAGTGCCGGGATTACAGGTGTGAGCCACTACTCCCGGCCTGTTTGCCCATTTTTAATGAGATTGTTAGGTTTTTGCTTGTTAATTTTTAAGTTCCTTATAGAATCTGGATATTAGACCTTTGTCAGATCCATAGTTTGCGAATATTTAGAAATGAAGGTTTAGAATATTTAGATAAAATATTTAGAAAAAAGGTTTCAAATGGAGTCTCCCTCTATCCTCAGATAATTATTACTAAAGAGCTTGCTGGCCAGTGGGGAGTATCTTAGAATAATTTTCTGAATTTATTTTTGTGTCCATGGCATACTAGTATAAGACTTGATAATGTATAATTGCATTCTAACCTAAATAAATAATATTCTTAAAGTGTGCTGGTGAGTAGGCAGACCACAAAGTGGAATGCAAAATCATCTCAGCTTCAAGAAGAGCCTCATCCAGTGGAAGAAATAAGTGCAGCAATCTTTTTTTTTTTTTTTCCTTTTTTTAACCCAGTCCTTTTTCTAGAAATGGTACCGCTGCCTCCATCACCACAGCTAGCTAAGTGTAGGCCAGCATTGAGTTATAACATGATCCTGGTACCTTTTTAAATAGTTAATTGTTCAAGCATGAGCACCTTATTCTTGTTGAGCAAATGAGTCATTTTCCTGTGAATATTGTTTTTGAGACAAAAAGGAGTTGTCTAAAGTAATAATAGTCATGCATGCATTCATCCAACAACTTATTGACTGCAACCTGGTGCTAACAGTGCAAGAGAGAAAAAGGAAAGAAGATCTCTGCTTTCATGGGGCCAGTGGTGTGCCAACTCACTGGGAACATTAAAAAAAAAATGTCCTGACTTGTAGCATTTGCCAGTTTCCATGTTGCAAGTATATCTGCCATGACTAATTTCAAGCTTCAAGTGTAACAACTAGTTCACAAAACTCCTCATATTTGACAATTGGCTCTCATGAGCCTGTATGAGCTAGCACTAGCCCACCACTGCATGGGACCCACACTCTAATGGGAGAAGACAGGAGTTACAAGGGTAAACTAATAGATAAACAGGATACTTTCAGGTTTGGATAAATTCTATAAAGTAAATAAGCAGTGGAATAGAATATGAATAATTAAATGGAAACTGATTGTTAATTATTCAGGGATTTTGTGAGCCACCCATTGCACAGAGTAAATACCCAGTAGTACATACCTAGGGAAGTCCTCTCTTAAGAGTAACTATTTGAACTGAATTATAATGATGGAGAAAGCAGGTGTTATGCAAAGTGCATGCCAGGCGGAGGGCATAATGAATGCAGATAATTTGTGGCAAGAAAGAGTTCAATGAGTTTGAAAAATAGGTCAGTGTGTGTTTGTAGGGAATGGGGGTGAACAAGTGAAATGAACAGGAAGTCAGTGGAGCTGCCTCACCTTGTAGAGTGGAGAAGAAAGGGGAAAGGGGGCAGGAAAGAGAGGAGAAGAATGAAGCATATACCAACAGAAAGACCTAGGTAAATAATGGAGTGAATGTTCTCACAGCATTTGAGTTCCTCATTCTGGGTGTTCCTGAAGCCCCATTGATTTCCAACCTGGTTTATAGGTATCAATATTCTTTAAAAGAAATTCCTGCTCCAGTTAGTATTTGGTGACTTGTCATCAAAAGAGTTGTAACAACGTATTTGTTTTGGTATACACTTGCACACATGTACACACTTTTCCCCCGAGATTTAAAAAAGTTATAGTAATCCTGTTGGCAGATAATGCATTTACAATCTAAACCCAGAAAAGTGTATTAGTAATGCCTAAAGGTTCTTTTCTATATCTGTGTTTGTCACAGTGCTTAACATACTTCATCTCACAACAAGGGCTCAGAAAAGAGTTAATAAAAGAATGAATTAGGACTCAATTATGCCTAGAGCAGTGGTCATCAAGCTTGAGTGTGCATCAGAATTAGACTTTTAAAAATGCAGGTGGAAGGATTTTGCCTTCTGGGATTCTGCACCTTGAACAAACACACCAGAGATCCTGATGCAGGAAAACTGGGGATCTCTAGGCTTCGATTTAGTCTAACTGGCTGGAAAGGCAGAGACAGAAGACTGAGAATTTCTCAGCACGTTATCGTTCATGAGGCATCATGGTCTCACAGAATAAAATCTGAGAGTAAAATCTGAGGCCCCAGTTTTGCAACTTAATTCCTGGATTTGGAGAAGCCATTTTCTGTTTGTTGGGCATCATTCCTCTTATGCATTAAGTCAGAGAGTTTGGTGATCTCAGCTGCTTCTTCCCATTCTGTCCTTCCTTGACCTGTGGTGATCTTAGAAAAAGGAATCTGTCTGCCCCATGCTGTAGTTTCTGACACTGGCACTGACACTGTAGCCAAGCCACTCAGAGCTTGTCTTCCTTAGGTGATGGTTGGTAGAATATTGAAGAGAAAGCATCCCCTCAGAAATGGTTGTTTTGTCTTAGAGCTTGGCTAGGTTGTCATTACCTCTCAAGCCACCGTGCACGGCTCTCAGTACTATTTTTCTTATGACATCAACCACTACCTCATTGGTGGATGAGTAGATGATGGTCATAGCAAAGCCAATTTCATTGATAAGAAATTCAGAATTTCTTCTAACAACAGTGTTATGACAAATTTGCAACATCAGTTCAGTAGAAAAGGACCTTAAGATTGTGAAATTGAATTTGTAGGCTCTCAAAAATATTTGCTGAACTAAATTAATGTTGGAGGAGTTCTAAACTATTGAGCATGTCTGCCAGCATTACATTCTTCTATCACACATTAATCAGGGACTTGCGTTGTATCAGTGGATTCTTTGGGACATTTATCTACCTAAACCTTTTTGTGCACTACAGCATACTGCCTTGCTCTTCTCTATATATTGGCAGGCAAAATCAGGCATGCTCTTCTCTATTTGTTGGCAGGCAAAAGATTTATTGGATCAGGGGCCATCCAAGAAATGGAAGTCAAAAAAGTTTCACACGCATTTGCTATAAATTATTATAATTAAAAATATGTCAACTCTTGGGATCATAGGTCTTTTAATGTGGTTGCCTTAATTGTGTGTATTTTGCTTGTATTATACGAGAGAAATTTAGAATGTTAATGTAAGTGGTTAAACATAATCTTCCAAAGAGAACAGTGTCATTCAGGGAAAGTTAATTCAGCTTTTACATGAATGAAAGGTTAATAAAGCAAGCTAAACACCAGTCACCACAAGATGTAATTTGTAAATTCTGGACTCCAATAATTACACAAATCTCCATGTCGTAAGAGCATTTTCATTCATTTTTCCATTTTTCCATACTTTATCTCCTAGGGATTAATTTGGGAATGAGGAAATTGCAAGTGTTGAAAATAGATAAATGGTTGTTAAATACCCAGTTGTTTGATTTACCATTTCTTTCATGGCAGAATATACATAGTTTACTTTGCCCATGTATGGAATTCATTTACTTTAACAGCACAATAAACATTTATAAAAACATTAATATTTGATTCCAAAGTTATATTGTTATTTTAATGTCATTTCTTTTCAAATATATTGGCTTTATTGTCTCCTGGAATTACCATTTTGAGAACAAAAAAGTAAATTTCCTGCCTATGTTCTAATACAGAATGCAGGTATCAGTCATACTTACAGTTTTAGTGATACAGTTAAAAAAAAAGAAAAACCTATCATTACTTAGAGCTTCAGAACAGTTAATGTACTTTTATATCAAAAGAATGTGCATCAGTTCGGTTAAACGTTGATTTCAGTCATTGAATTCAAGTCAGTCAAGCCAGTTGCTTGTACAGTTGAAAGTGATTTTGAGTGAATTGACTAATAAACTCTACCAACTTCTGTATTGTAGCTTTAATGAATTTTGGAAATGATTAAAATAAAATGCTTTACATTAGATTTTTCTCCATTTATAATATATTTGCTTTCCACATATGATAAAAGATATGCCTTAATTAATTAGAATTATTGGGAAAGTAGTCTTTGTTGGATGAAATATCTACCTAGTTCAAGACTCACCAGCAAAGATTATATTTTGTTTCAAATTGTGTTGTGAAAAGATTATTCCAATTCATTCATTTACTCAAAAAAATTCCCATTAAGCATATGTTACGTTCCAGGCACTGGTTCAGGCACTTAAGATACACTGGGAAGTAAAACAGGCAACAGTCCCTGTCCTGGGGAAGCGGACACTTGCCAGAGAAAGACAATAAACATAACAAATTAGTAAATTATATATATTTTTAGAAGGTGATATGTACTAGGTCAGAAAACCATTAGGCATGGTTAATGGGAATCAGTCAAGCTGAGGGTGTATAAATGATGATTGCTACATGGAGTATCATCACCAGGGTTAGCCTCATTGAGATGGTGCCACTTGAGTGAAGTTCTTCAGGAGGAGGCAAGCTCTGTGAGTGGATATCTAGGGGAAGAAGGTTGTAGCAATGGGAAAGGCAAGGCCAAGACCGTCAAGTAGATATGTGCAAGGATTCAGTGTGAATAGGCATGTTTTCTTATCTTGCATATAATGGACAACATGAAGCTGCAGTTTAATGACCAAGAGTTCTATAAGGCTTCAAGACAATTTTAAAAAGAATGTTCAGGCTACGTATTTGAAAGATCAAAGAGGTGGGTTTGAATTTACACTGACTCTGACAGATACCCTGGTGGCCCATCTTATGAATAAATAACCTAATATTATATATATATATACACACACACACACATTATACACGTGTGTGTGTATAATGTGTGTGTATATATATGTGTGTATATACATTCTAAGGATAAAATTATGTGGTAAATTTATTCTAGATAGATTCTGGTTCTTTTAAACTGCTGAGTACAATTAGTTGGATTCTTGTAAACTGAGATTTTACTGCATTATAATGTTTAGAATGTGCTTTCCAAGACCTATTTTCCTAAAAATGATTGTATAGGATTATTGGTGAAACTAAAAAAAAAAAAAAATTAATTGCAAACAATCACATTTTGCCCTGACCATTCTGTAGAATCTAAGCCAGTTAATCCAACAAAATTTAGTTTTTAGCTAACACTTGTATTTTAATCATTTAAAGTATAATTATCATGAGTGCCTACTATATACTTAGCACATACTGAAAATTTTAAAGAATCCATAAAATAATTTGACACAACTTTTGCCCTCAAGGTGACTAGACTGGCATTTGTGAAATAAAAATGAAGCAAAATGACATCATTAAAAGAGTAGAGCATGAACAAATGCTGTCAACCTTTATAGGAGGGAGATGATTGAAAAATATAACTTGGCAGAGAAGCTTCTTGGAAGAGAGACAAGTTGAACCGGATATGAAATATTCAATTGGGAAGTTGCATTGTTTTCCATCTTATTCATTACACTCATTTACTTTCATATAAATTAGTGGGCCAGAGACTGTGGTAGCCAGCCTTGAAGATGGTCCCCAGCAATCTCTGCTTCCTGGTAGTCACTCCCTTCTGTAGTACCTTCCCACATTGTACCAGGGTTGGTGTGTGTGACCAGTAGAATACAATGGAAATGATGGTGTGTCACTTGTGAGATGAGGTGATAAAGGCCACTATAGCTTTTCTCTCCTTCACCTGTCAATGTCTCTCTCTGATTGCTGGTTCAAGCCAACAGTCACGTGTGTGAACCACCCTGAAAGCTGAACCTCCAGCCTCAGTCAAGCCTTCAGATGATTCCTGCTCTGGTCATCAAATGGACTGCGATCTCAGGCATGATCTCATGCCAGATCTTCACAGCTAGGCTTCTCCTGAATATCAGATCCCCTGAAACTGCATGATTTAAATGGCTTTTTTTGTTTGTTTTGTACTAAGTTTGGGATAGTTTTTTTACATAGCCATAGGTAACTAATATTGGAACAAGTAGTGCTTTTGACTTTAACAGCTCTTATCTGGCTATGAAACAAAACTGTTCAGAAACATTGGATTCTCCTCCTCCTACACCTCTTAAGGCACAAGAAGAATTTAAGTAGTAACAAGAGAGACACTCTTTTGGCTGCTAATATGTGTAGTGAAGCAAATGCAATTGCAGTCCACCTAAGCTAGGATGATAGTTAACATCTCTGGGAAACTCTTAAAACAATGCAGATAATTGAGCAAAACTGAAGCCCATTCAAGGCTCTTGAAATTCCCATATACATTTCCAGATCAACAATACCAATAAAACAGCAACTGCTCAATAATAACTACCATTTATTTAAAAGGTAGTGTGTTCTAGGCACTTCATGCAATACTGTACAAATAATACACTATCTTATTTCATCTTCCAATACTTCTATGAAGTAAGTGCTAGTGCTCTCATTATATATGTGAATGAGGCAAATAAGATTTAGTGCAGTGCCTCTCAAACTGAAATGTGATTAAGAATCATCTGGGGGGCTTGTTTACAATGCAGAACAAAATTTAGGAGATCTGAGATTTTTGGATTTCTGAGTCCTGCCGATGCTGCTGGTCCAAGAACCAGATTTTTGAGAAGTGAGTGGTTCGAAGTTACACAATTTGCTGGGAGTTCAAAATAGTAACCATTTATGGAGGGTCAGTTTTAGTTCCAGTACTTTATGTACATTTCTTTTCTAAATCTCTGTGAAAAGGGAGATGTTACTGTCTCCACTTTGCAAATTATAAAACTGAGGGTCACAGAGAATAAAAATATTTTAAAATAAATTTAAAATAATTTTCCCAAAGGTAAGTCATTTAATAAGTAAGGGAACTTGAATCCATGTCTCTATAACTGCAAATCTCACATTCTTTCTACCATGTCACATATAGCAAAAACAGTTGAGTACCAAGAAAGATGTTTGTTGAGAAAAACATACATAATGTAAAAATAATAGTAATAATGGTAAAGTTAGGATGATACTTAGGCTCAAACATGCTTCTATACAGCAACGATGCCTCAAAGACTTACTTTGAGCAAATATTTTGGCGATTGCCTTTCCTTGTGCTTATTTCTAGGTATTATGGGATTTAGAGTGGGATGGGGGATGGGCATCAAGAATTTTCCTCAAAATTACAAACAAAAAAAAACAAAAAAAACCCCAAACTGATCATTTGCATGGGGAATGCCAGCTGGGGAGAAGGCAACATACGCTTATATTCAGGAAAAGTTTCACAGGATGTAAAAAGAAACCATCTGCTTTTTCTTTTTGTTCTTGTTTAAGAACAGCTTGTGTTTGCAACTCACAACTTAAAACATGGTAATAACCTACAGGACTTTGTGAAGCATGAACTGTACCACTTTTTATTTTTTTTTCTCATTTTTCCTGCTTTTTTTTTTTTTTTTTTTTTTTTTTTTAACGATGTTTGCGGAAAGCAGACTGCAAAGAAGATATTTGCATGTTGCAACTTGGATAATAAAATTCTTCTGATCATGGCCTGAGTCTGCTTCTTTTGAGTTTTTTGGGCCTTCCAGAATCCTGCAATGAAATCCAGCCAATATGAATCAAACGTAATTCTCAGCTTAACTATAAGAAACACCTCAGGCTAAGACTGTGGCTCAGTGCACCTCCTGTTCAACCTGTGCAGAGAAGCACTTCTGCGACCCTGCTTTATCTGCACGGCACCTGGTAGGGACTTGGAAATTGTTTTTGAAAAAAAAAATGCAGTCTTATATGTTTACTCTTCTCATTAACATTCATTTATGTGGCTTTGATGTGTGCCTTCTTTCAGTGCTGAAGTTTTCTTAATATTTCAGATATCACCGCTTCTGAAGGGCCACCTAGTACAGACATTTACCATTCCTAAAAGATGGAAGGCAACAGTGAAAAGGGCCTTAATGGCTTTATTGGGTCAGCAATTAAACAATGCAAAATAAATAAGATGAACTAGACTGGGTGAGAATCTTGGCTCCTCCACTTGTCAGTCCTATGGCCTCAGGGAAGTTACTGAACACTTCTAGATATCAGTATTCTCATCTGCACTGTGGGAATAACAACAATGCCCACTTGGCATTGTAATGAGGGTCCAGCAAGTTTATTAGAAAGTGCTCAGTCAAGACAGTATCTTTGAGCACAGCAAGCTCTTGTGGGATAAACCACGACATGTGGGAGGAAATTTCCTAAATTTAATAACAACTTAACATGTTTTCCTATAAAGTAAAACACCCTGCATATACATACACAGTGATGTTGTATACATAAATTTAGAAATATATGCGTATCTTCTCTCTGTGTATATATACGTATATGTGTATATATGTGTGTATATAATTAGACAAAATTTTTTAAATGCTTCTCAAATGGGAATTGTAAAGTCTGCCCCTGAGTTTCTCAGCATTTGCTCTACTGACATTTAGGTCTAGATTAATCTTTATGGGGGGTGTCCTGTGCATTGGAAGATGTTTTGCAACAACTCTGGCCTCTTGTCCACTCAATGCCAACCATATATTCTTTCCGCTTTGATAATCAAAAATGTCTCCAGATAGATAGTGTCGAATGTCCCTTGGAAGTTAAATTAGCCTGGGTTTCTGCCAATCTAATTGATATTACTCATCTCTAAAATCTCCAGGATTATTATTATTTGTTTTTGAGATGGAGTTTTGCCCTTGTCACCCAGGTTGGCATGCAGTGGCGCGATCTCAGCTTGCTGCAACCTCTGCCTTCCAGGTTCAAGCAATTCTCCTGCCTCAGCCTCCCGAGTAGCTGGGATTACATGTGTCCACCACTACACCCAGATACTTCTTGTATTTTCAGTACAGACAGGGTTTCACCATGTTGGCCAGGTTGGCCTCAAACTCCTGACCTCAGGTGATCCACCCACCTCAGCCTCCCGAAGTGCTGGGATTACAGGCATGATCTACCATGCCTGGCCAGGATCTGTTATTCTGAGTTTTGATGAGAAGAACCCAAAGAATACACAGGTATCTTCAGACATCACAGTGAAAAAAATGTCTGCTTTCCCCATTTCTACACAAGCTTCAAGGAACAAATTCAAACTTCACTCTTCATATATATGACCAGTAATGCAGATATGCTAAGTTTATTTGAAAGGAATCATTACAAACTCATTTAGCACTCAATTTGCTCTTTTTATGAACCTCCTTTGAATTAAGATGTTATCTTCTTAATAGGTGGTAGACAGAATAGCTCAAAAGTGTACACGAGACTAGTGGATTGTCTTTAGAATTGGAAAATTATGGGGAGAAAGGGTTAAAATTATTTTTAGAGTGATTTAAAAATATTTAATATTTTAATATTCCATGTTGGAGGTGGCTGCAAAGTTTTTATCAGTTTGTAGATATCAGTGCAATATTCATTAGCTTTTCTAAAGGTTATTTTAAAATTAATTATCTTAGTTATTGTCTTCTGCTAGCTTTTGAATTTGTTTACTCTTCTCTAGTTCTTTTAATGGTGATGTTAGGGTGTCGATTTTAGATCTTTCCTGCTTTCTCTTGTGGGCAGTTAGTGCTATAAACTTCCCTTTAGACAGTGCTTTAAATGTGTCTCAGAGATTCTGGTATGTTGTGTCTTTGTTCTCATTGGTTTCAAAGAACTTATTTATTTCTGCCTTCATTTCGTTATTTACCCAGTAGTCATTCAGGAGCAGGTTGTTCAGTTTCCATGTAGTTATGAGATAGTGAGTGAGTTTCTTAATCCTGAGTTCTAATTTGATTGCACTGTGGTCATGGTGGCACATGGAAAAAAAATGTATCAAGCTCTCATTAAGTTTTTTTTTTCATCACTTCTATTTATGTCTTTCTAAGTAGTGTAACTAGCGGACTTTTCTGTTAATGCAAAGTTTTATTTTATTTTGTTAATATGCAAATGAGTCATGTTATACAATGTGAATAATAAACACAGTTGTGGTCAAAATATTATGGTATTATCATACTTTGACTTAATCTCTCAGTTTCAGAAACATAGTCATGATAGATGAAATGTCAAGCCAGAAATACCAACAAAGACATAGCTAGGCTTGGAAACAGAATGAACATCTCATGCTGAGCTCCTGGTCTGGATTCAGGCAGCCCTGGCTAGGAGGACAGTGTCTCCAGGTAATCAGGTTAAAAATACGAAGAAAACAGAGGCATGCTTATGGCTTAGAGGGTAGAGTTGGGATGGGACTGCTCTGTAAACCCACTAGAAGAAACTGCAGATTGTTGCCGGGCTTATGATTTCAGAAAGCTGAAGACCTAGGGAAATATGAGACTGTAGTCTTAGCCTTGAAACCAAGTCTTGAACAAAATCACCCATGATTCAGTGGCTGGATATGGGATATCCTCTTTGTCTCTACAAAATTGGAATCTCAAATTGCCATTAAAAGGCCAATACCAGATAGGAGACTCAGAGGGTTGGTGGAGGCATACACAAAAGAAGTGTGTGTATGTGTGTGTGTACATGTATGTGATCACTAAGGGAAAGTGAAAAATAATGCATTCCACTCAAATTTTTCATATGTGTGTGCAATAAGTGCAGATGTGCTATGTCAGAATGGTTTGTAAATAAAGCACAGGAAATTAATGCCAAGGAGCCTGCAAAATAAGCAACTAGAACAATTAGGCCAACGCGTCTGGAAAAACTTAATGTAAGGCAACAACTATTTTTTGAGTGTGGACGTGTGTCAGGTACTGTTGAGGATGCCTTGCCCAGATGGAGCTTATTTTCTTAGGTATGTTTAAGAAGTTCAAAGACTTATCTGCAGAAACTGTGTCCATGAGGAAGAATAAGAGGGTATAAAACAAAGTGCAATGAAACAGGAAATGTGGAAATAAAATGTTAGACATTAGAAGCATAATCCTTCAAATAAGGCATGCAGTGAATGGCCAAATTCTAGAATGGACATTGTCAAAAAGAGAATTAGTATTGCCAGTATTACTGAGAATTCACCATAATATATGACAAAGAGGTTTAAGACTATGAAAAAACCAGTTAGGTGTTATGAAGACTAAGAGATTCCAACACATGTATGTTGAAATGTAATATTAATAAAAAAGACACAAATCATAATTCTCATACAGATGAAAATTGAACAGATTAAAGATTTGATTTATTTATTTATCTATGTATTTGAAATGGAAAATGGAGTCTCACTCTTTGCCCAGGCTGGAGTCCAGTGGTACAATCTTGGCTCACTGCAACCTCTGCTTTCTGGGTTCAAGCCTCTCTTTTGTGTGCCACCATGACCACAGTGCAATCAAATTAGAACTTCCTGGGTTCAAGATTCTCCTGCCTTGGCCTACTGAGTAGTTGGGATTACAGGCATTCACCATGATGCCCAGCTACTTTTTTGTTGTATTTTTAGTAGAGAGGGGGTTTCACCATGTTGGCCAGGCTGGTCTTGAACTCCTGACCTCAAGTGATCCTCCTGCCTCAACCTCCCAAAGTGCTGGGATTACAGTCGTGAACCACCATGCCCAGTCTAATTTAGCCTATTATTAATTAGGGAATCTGTAAAATGTTACAACTGGTTTGAATAAGTTAAAGACAAATTTGTATAGAATAAAGAGATATTAAAATGAACTTACAAATACACGACATGAAACAGGCTTTTTCTGTGCAAGGTTAAGGGCCAAGTGAACTAAGTCTCCATGAGTCAGAATTCTCATGTCCAGGGACAAGAGTTTGTTGCGTTGCTTTCAGTTATCCTTAGAGAGTTGTAAAGCAGGGCAAAGGCAATGGAAGGCCAGACTCAGGTGACCCAGAATGTGCCCAGCGAAGGGCTGGCAAAGTATAGAAATGGGCCAGGTTGAGTCTGCTGCCTGTTTTTGTAAGTAAAGTGTCGTGTTGTTGGAACACAGCCACATGTTTTCATGCTGTCAATGTCCACTTTCACACTACAATGTCGAGTTGAATACCTGCCACATGAAGCCTAACCCATGAAGCCCAAAACAGGATTTACTAGCTGGCCTTTATGGGACATGGGTGCTGATGTGGTTGTCTAAACAATGCCCTTTTTTCCATTGAGCCTCAACATTTTCTCCACATGAATAATACAGTTCTAGAAAATTGAGAGAATGGTAAGGAAGTAATATTTAAAGAGAATTCTTGACTTTTTTTTTTTCTAGGATGGAAGCAAGATGTGAGTCCTTAAACCAATATTTTACTGTGAGTACAAGCAGATCTGTAAAATTAGATTCTTCACAGATACATCATAGAAAAAGTGCAGAACATTAAGAGAGGCAGGGAAAATAATTAAGAGAAGAACAAGTGATATTTGAAAACATAGTAAAAAGATTGATAGAGAATGAATTCTAAATTTGAAATGGGAAATGTTTTGCATGTATGATCTCATATAACTTTATAATTATTCTAGGAGCAGGTACTAATTTTGCTACCCATCTTACCAATGAGGAAGTTGACATCAAAGTCACAGAGCTAGTAAGTGGTACAGGTATAATTTGAACCCAGGTCTTCTAGCTCTAGAAACACTGCGATTTGACTAATCTGTTCTATCTTGTTATAATAAAGGAACAGATTTTTTAAGGGTAACGTATGATCCTCAATTGGAATATACAGGATGAGGAGAAGTTCACTGGCTGATCAGATTATGAGACCTTGGCAGTCAAGAAACAGCACATGCAAAGACTTCTGGCAGTGAGGAGCCTACTGCAGATCCCAGAATTGGAAGAATCAGTATAGCTGGAAAGTAGAAGGGGCGGGGGCTGTGAGGAATGGGGTTGAAGAGCAGGTGAGGTTGTCCAAGTTGTATGGCGTTTCATGTTGTTCTAAGAGCAACGAGACAATACTGAAGGTTTGAAACAAAGAGAGGGCAGGTGGCTTGTTCTGATTTGCAATTTCAAAAGAAACTTTGGGCTGCTGTGGAAAGAATGGATTGGAGCTTGGCCAAAAGGGAAGTAGGAAGACCAATTAAAAAGCTGCTGATACATAACAGCCAAGATTATTACACGCCCAAAGGGAACTGCTAACCAAATCATAAAAAAAAACTTGTGGTATTCAAACTGAAAGTGGAGGAGTACAGGACATGGGTGAAATTATTTCCATATGGAATCTTGGTTCTTTTCCGTGGCTTGTTCTTTCATTTCTTTTCTTTGATATTTGGCCTTATTAGCAGATGGAATAAACTTCTATTGTTCTGAGTGCCTGAATTCCCAAGGCGGTTGAACATCATGCTGTGATTGGTTCTCTTTTTGTTTTTTATGCTTGTGTGTTTTGTGCTTCTTATCTCTATTAGAGCACTTTTCACATTGAATTCTAATTTTCAAATTACCTCTGCCTTCCCAACTAAAGGAAAATGCTAAGAGAATGAAGACCTTGTCTAATTTACCTTTGCATCCTTGCTGCCTGAAAGTGCCAACCAAAAATAGTTATTCAATACAAATTGTTGAATAAATGAATGAGATTCAATTATGCGAAACAGATTATTTTCTTCTGCCAATTTTAGCTGCTCTTTTCATTTACATATTTCTAGATTCATGCTAATTCCCAGGTGCCTTGGGGGTTAAAAGCCATCTGTAATAACTCTATCATTCATTTAAACCTATGAATGTTTTTTACACAGACTATATAGGCCATTGTTAATGTTTTGAATAACATGTACAAATGCACTTGAATTCTGCTTCAGATATCACTTAGTATTTCAATGATCAGTTAATAACTGTAACCCACAGTATCTCATACTGTGGATTCTTGAAACTTGAGTTACTCATTTCCATTTTCCCCCGTGATTTTGCTATTTGTGTGACTTGGTCAACACCTCTCTGAGCCTCAATTTTCTCATGTGTACAACAGAGATAACATTTATCCATTTTGACCCATTTTAAATGAATTAATGAGCTAATATGAAGTATACTCACCAGATAGTAGGTACAAACGTATTAAATTCTGTCCACTTTTTTTCATTTTACCTTTTTGTGGTTACTATTTCATCCTCTGTGTCCCTATATTTCCATAGATTACCTAACTGTGTGGGTGGGCCTTGTTTTAAAATTCTCTTACTTGCATTACTGAATCTCTTCCAATATTCACTCACATTTTGCTTTTCCTCCATCTACATAAAGTGAAATGAGAAAGCCTTCACTCCATACATCATAGAAATTTTGATTTCAAAATACCCAAAAATGTTCCCTTGAGGTGGAGCAATTCACGTTTCCCTAATTTTTCTAATTCATCCATCGTTACCTCTTTTCTCTATTGCATGAAAATCTGCAGATGGTATGAAACTCCCTCCTTCCCCACCCTAGTCTATCAGCTGTACTGTTATCCATGGAAACTGGGCAGTACCAGCTTTGTGGAGAGCCGGAAACAATAAAAGCTTTCATTCCAGGCATTGCTTTGTAGGGTTGGCATTTCTGAATTTAGGATCAGCAGATGTATTCATTATTCCCTCATCATTCCTCCCTCCTTCCACTGGCTCTGGACTTTGTGTAATCGTCCAGCTTGCATGAGCCTCCACTCTCCCAATGTGATTTTAATAGGCTATTATTTTGAGACCTAGGTGAGAATTTCTTACATTCAAATTCTCAGCAGCAATTTCGTGCACCTTTGTTGCTTTCAATTGTCAGATTAAGCCTCTTTTGAGATAAACACTTTAATACACAAATTTCTTTTGCCTGGGTACTGATAGTAAGTGGAAATGAATGCATTAGCAGACCTTACCTTTGTTCACAAGTTTCGAACATCTCGTTTGGTGCGTTATCTAGCTTTGTTCTCACAGTGTCCTATTAAGGAGTTGGAAGGGCTCTCGCCCCCTAAGTTAGAGTTTGAGTGTCTTTTTGTTCTGAATTCTTCTGGAATTTGTGTTTTTACGAACATTGTCTCAAAGACTTAGACAAGACAGAGAAGGAACACTTTGTACTTCTGATCAACACAAACACAGGATCAAGAAGACACTGCCAAATTCACTAATTGAAATTGAAGGGCTTCTCAAAAATGTATCTATGAATCACTTAGAGATCCTGTTAAAACACAGTTTCTGATTGAGTAGGTCTGGGGCCTCAGATTCTCTATGTTTAACTCATTTCTAAGAAGCTCCTGATGATGTCAATGCTGCGGGCTATTCTTCTATCTCAGCTGTAAAGATTTCTCCCCACCTCTACTCTCTGCCTTCTGCAATTTTCACCACTCATCCTACCACCCAGGTGGTGCCGACAAACAACCACATTTGAGAACTGTATTAATTTCTTGTGGCTGCCATAACAAATCACCACAAATCAGTTGCCTTATAAGAACAGAAATTTATTGTCTAACAGTTCTGAAGGCCAGAAATTTGAAACTAAGGTTTTAGCAGGACCGTGCTCCCTCCAAAATCTCTAAGAGCAATTCTGTTTCTTGCCTCTTCCAGCTTCTTGTGACTGTCAGCATTCCTTGGCTTGTGGCTGCATTACTTTAATCCCTGTTTCTGTCTTGACATGGCTTTCTCCCCTCCATGTCTCTCCTCTGTATGCCTCTTTTAAGGACACTTGTCATTGGATTTAGGGCCAACCCAGATATTTCAGGATGATCTCATCACTATATTCTTAATTACATCAGCAATAACCCTTTTTCCAATTAAGGTCATATTAACACATTCTAAGGATTAGGACATAGACATATCTTGGGGAGTAGGGGAACCATTCAACCCACTGAAGGATCCATGTGGCTATACGACCTTCACAATGCCACATTTAAGCCAGCGATCCTATAATTCTAATGAAAACTTGCTTAGTTTTAATAGCACTATTAATGTAGAATGAGGATTTTTTGCTCCCTTAGGTATCAGTATCCTGTGAATGTCTGTAGAGGACAAGTGGAGACTGGAGAGGACTAGAATATGTCAATGGTAGCATTAAATTCAAAGAGCAAAGTAAGTAGAGGAGGAAGGTGGAAGTGAAACTAAAAGCCAAAGGCAGTAGAAGCCAAGACAACCCAAAAGAAACTGAGTATGTGGCGTTCATCCTGTGTGGACCTGAATCTCTCTCAGTACTTCTTGAACTTTTAAGGGCACATGAAATGCCTGGGGATCTTGTCTGAGATGGAGTCTGGGATTCTGCAGGTCTAACAATCTCCCAGGCAATGTTGACTCAGCTCACTCATGGAGCACACTGTGAGCTGCAAGGACTTAGGCTAGTTATAGGTAACATGCAAGCATAAAAGTCATTAATTACATTAGGTATGCGTTGCTAAGGAGCAAAACCATTGTCTCCGTAAGAAACTAGAGAGGGCGTGTGTCTCCTCTTTAGCCGCAAGTCTAGTGTTGCCAGTCTTCTTACTCTTCAAAAGAATTTGTATTTTTATATAAAATCTTCATATTTGTTAGTGTTGGCAACCAAGTCACAAAATTATAAAACACTAGTGAGCCATATATATATATATATATAATATATATATGTGTGTGTGTGTGTGTGTGTGTGTGTATATATATGTGTGTGTATGTGTGTGTGTGTGTGTATATATATGTACGATTTTCATTGTTTAACCTCATATGTGACCACTCTGTAAATTGAGCAGATCTGTGACTCCCTTTGTATGAAATAATTATGAAAAACATAGACAGTGATAAAATGAAGAAAAAAAGACCAACAATTTAATGTTAGGTGTTAAACTAGCTTGTATTCTGTTTTACACAGCACCCCGAATGGGTAGCTGTTCATAACACACCATGTCAAGAAGGAAATGAGACATTCCAAGGGCTATTAACTACTCCACCAGAGATCTTGGAAGATCACTGCAGTTTTATTTAGTGTCGATGTTTATTTAATTCTGGTGCGGAAGGGCAAATTCACCATGCTCAATGGCCCTCAAAGTCACACTGGCTTAATGAGTGTGGATTAATGACCCATCGACAGTAGGCTATGGCATTACCTTATAAAACAAACGGTGACAGGAGAGAGGACAGCCTGGAGTAGTTGGTTTTTAATATGTTATGCATATAAAGAATCTATTTGTTAGTGGAACTTGGAGTTATCATGGTTTTATCAGCTTATTAGTTAGATAGGACAAGGTTAAGCTAGTCATGGTAATTAACATCTCCGATCTCTCTGCGGTCATGATCTGTGAGTTTAGGTTAATGCATCCTACTCTGTGGAATCCTCTGAACAATGCTAGATAATATGCACATCACTAAATGGTATTGTTTAGGAATCTTGAAAGAACATTGCTATCCTTTTGCACATGTAATCTGGATCTTGAGAGCAGAAAAGCTACAAACACTCATGTAAATGCAATGTCCCGAGGGATGTATAATGACCAGTTGCTCAAAGTGCAGGAAATAGATCAACCATGTTTGTAACTCTCCATGCTAAAGTTAGAGAGCCATAGCACAACATTTTACTGGTATGGAGTAAAGAGAATATGATTTAATAGGCAAACGAGTCAGCGCCATAATATAGCCAGATATTTCATCATAAAGCTTTATTATATAAAGTTTGGAGGCACTTAAAATGTTCCTTAAAAATCTTGAAAAACTACCCCACTCATAACAAAGAGAATTTTGTTCTCTGTAGAACTCAGAAGTGATCCCACTTCTGAATCTACGGCTGAATTGAGGCTTTTGTGAACTTTACAAGGATATTAGAGTGAGGGGTTGAAATAAGCAAAAAGATTTAGACTTTAAGAAAATCCCGTTTGGTTGTTTTCAGGAATTTTTTTTTTTCTTTAAGCAAGTTATAAGTTAAAAAAAAAAACCTTACAAACAAATCTTGTATATAATCTTTAAATTTTAACATTAAAAGTAACACAAGTAGGAAAAGGCAGCCAATTCACATAATTCTGTTTACCTAGGCAGCTTTCTCTGAGTTGCCGATGTTAAAGTCCTGCTAGCTCCACTTGATTGGTAGTGACTTACTGGAACTCTGATTTCAGAGAGATTCTGTAGCTGATTATCCACTAGAAAAGAGTGCCATGATTGACTAGCAATGTCTGCCTTGGGTATGGGAGGAGTGGAGGTAACATGTGTGCCATATATTTGCCACAGATGCTTTGTATTAATAGAGATTATTCTACTTGGATAATTAAATGTAATTTATTAGACAAATAACAATACGTATGATGTATATATAAACCAAGTGAAAAAATAATACTGATTCTTGACATTGGCAATGGGTAAATCTCAGATCCTTGCAAATCTCTAAGGGCAAAATCCCATAGGAACAGTTCATGAGAGTTACTACACAGCAATAGCAGTAAGTAAGTGGAATGGGCTTGGATGTGAGGATGTTGAGTGGTTGACCTGGACCATCCTAGCTAAGTGCTGTTGCATAGCAGTGATCATGATATTAGTGATCAAAATATAAACATGGGCCTCTGAAAACCTGACAGCTTACTGCAGGTTATAAAACTTTGGCATCATTCCCTGTGGTAGGCAGAATGATCCCTAATATGTCCACACCCTAAGTGCTGAGAGCCTGTGAAAATGTTATGTTACATGTCAAAAATGACTGCAGATTTTAAGGTGCTGAACCTTAAAAGGGAGATGGTCCTGGATTATCTGGGTGGGCTCTGTCTAATCACATGAGCCCTTAA
Source organism: Piliocolobus tephrosceles (assembly GCF_002776525.5). Taxonomy (NCBI): domain Eukaryota; kingdom Metazoa; phylum Chordata; class Mammalia; order Primates; family Cercopithecidae; genus Piliocolobus; species Piliocolobus tephrosceles. The sequence goes on along the minus strand of NC_045453.1, from coordinate 28,405,008 downwards.
AAGCAGAGAACTTTTTCCAGTTGGATGGCAGAAGGAGAAGTCAGAGAGATCTGAAAAGTGAGAGAAACTCCACCTGCCATGGCAGAAGAGGAAGTGTGCACCCTCAGGTGTAAACGTGGGACTTTGGTTGACAGGAAGGGAGTACAGACCTCAGTCCCACAAGCACAAGGAACTGAATGCGGCCAACAATCAGAATAAGTCTGAAAGTGGAATCTTCTTTAGTGCCTGGCCCAGAATGGCCCACACCTTGGCCTTGTGAAACCTAAGCAGCGGGCCTGGCTGAGCCATTCCGTGCCCAGACTTCTGATCCATGAAACTTTAAATAATAAAAACATGTTGTTTTAAGCTGCCTAATTTGTAGTAATTTGTTAATATGCTTTCAAACAGTTCAAACTAATATGTTAAGGCTTTGAATGCCAAAGTTCTTATATTAGAGCCAATGATGTCTATAAAAGATAAGCTGTAGTCAGGTGCGGTGGCTCACGCCTGTAATCCTAGCACTTTGGGAGACCAAGGCAGGTGGAGCACCTGAGATCGAGAGTTCGAGACCAGCCTGACCATCATGAAGAAACCCCAATCTCTACTAAATATACAAAATTAGCTGGGTGTGGTGGCACATGCCTGTGATCCCAGCTACTTGAGAGGCTGAGGCAGGAGAATTGCTCAAACCCAGGAGGTGGAGGTTGCGGTGAGCTGAGATGGTGTCATTGCACTCCAGCCTGGGCAACAAGAGTGAAACTGGATCTCTGTCTATATATATATGCATATTATATATTAATATATATGCATATAATATATATTAATATATATGCATATAATATATTAATATATATGCGTATAATATATTAATATATATGCATATATTAATTCACTAAGATTTACAGCATATATATATGCTAAAGGTCTTATATTAGAGCCGATGATATCTATAAAAGATAATCTCTAGTCAGGTGTGGTGGCTCATGCCGCACCTATATATATAGCATATATATGCTGTAAATCTTAGTGACTTAATATATTTCATCACTAATGCCATGGACAAGTGCAGGTCATTAGGCTTTCCTGGATTGTTCTCCTCAAAGGGTGAAGACATCATCTGTACCTCTTTGAGTTCCTAGTTGCTACAGAGGGGAAAAAGAGTGTGACCAGACATAAGGGGACATTTAAGAGTAGGCCTGTAATGGTGAACATCACTTCCATTAATATCTCATTGTCTAGAATCAAGTCACATGACGCCAAGTTAACTGCATGGGAGAATTGGAAATTTAGCTTTTCTGTGTGTACAGGAAAAAGAAATGCAACTGGGGAGTATTGGGCCAACTGCTGTCACAGATCTATTCTTTATAGAGTGCTGCTTCATGAGCTAGTGATCTTCTGTTACTTAGGAAGGATTGCTGTATTTCAACAAGGGATTTGCTTTTCTTCTGGTTTGTGGGACGTCATGTATTTTCTGGCACTCTGATCACTTGTTATTTGCTAATTCTTGAAAATGTCCCAGGATATCCCATGTCCTCTTCTGTCCTATCCATGTTAGGGTTGCAGCCTTGGTTCCTGTGAGCTCTATTCTGACTGAGGAGCATTCTTGGTTTGTCTGCAATTGCTTCATATAGCATTTATTTCATTTATTTTAAAATGTTAGCCTTCATGGGGTTGGGACTTCTCTTTTCGCTTTTTGTCTCTGACTTTGTGCTATGCTGGTGATGGGGAGGGCTTGTGAAGCTGGCACTCCCTTTAACCCTGCACTTACCTCTCCCCTGATTTTGATGTGCTGAGAACAGATAGGACACGAAGTGGCACCTGATACTACAGAGAAGTTATTGCCACCGTTCTCTTCTTCTGCCTTCCTGGTCCTGATGTAATTGCCTGGGCTGTTTGTATTTAACCCTTTATGCTTTTAAAGGCTAGTCTACAATAATACCAGAGGACCAGGTTATCTTATCCCATCTGTCCCTGAGTTTTTAGTAATTAGTAGAGTTAGCGTTTGTATTGGGTTTCTCAACCTCAGCACCAATACTATTTGGGGCTGAATAAGTATTTGTTGTGTATGTGCGAATGTGTGTGTGTGTGTGGGGGGGGGTGACATCACAGGATAGATAGCAGCATCCCTGGAGTCCGCTTACTAAATGTCTGTCTCATTTTTGAGTCTGGACTCTTGGAAATCTCCAGGCATTTCCAAGTGTCTCCTGGGGAACCAATCACCCCAGGTTGAGAACCACTGGTACACCATGAAGCTACCAGCCCTGATGGGCTTATTTCACTCATCTGTGGACCATGGTTTTGAGTAGAGCACCTATTCCCTCTTCAAGTGAGTCCACAGACAGCAAACAACATTCCAGTGTAGGTCAATTTCATGATGAGAGGAAAATATGTGCTCTTTTGGAGAAAGTCTTACATGTAGCCAGCAGATTGGGACCCACTGAAGTCTTTCTCCAAGTTTGAAAGCCTGATTAGATAAATAAATTCAGCTGGAGGATTTGTGGTTGTTAGTGACCATTTCCAAATCTGTTGTACTCAAAGCCAAAATGAACTTGAGCACACAAAGCCTTATTCTGCCCAAAGGACTGAGTTCTGAGAGGCCTGATGGGGCATTTCTCCTTCTGTGCTGCATCCTAAAGTAAGATCCTCACACTTCTTATACATAACATGATGTTAGGGGCACACTTTTAAATCTTTAAATTTCTTTGGCTGTTTACTTTCATAATATATGGTGGAGGGATGGATACAATCAGCACTCCAAACTCAGTATCAGAGCCTTTTTATAATAGACGTATATACAAAAGTGAGCTGATTTAATGAAAATAATAGGACAGAGTATATGCATATGTGCTAGTTTACCGCACATTTAGTAGCTTAAAACAACACAAATTTGTTGTCTTGAAATTCCAGGGTCAGAAGTCCAAAATGGGTCTTAGGGGCTAAAATTAGGGTATTGGCAGAGCTGCATTCTTTCTGGAGGCTCTGGGGAGAATCAACGTCCTTACCTTTCTAGCTTCTAAAGGCAGATGATATTCCTTAGCTCCTGGCATCTCTATCTCCATCTTCAAAGTGCATGGCTCCAACTTCTGCTTCCATATCACATTTTCTTTCCCTGACATCGACCCTCTTACCCCTCTCGTATAACGACTTATGTAATGACATTGGGCCTGCCCAGATCATCCAGGAAAACTTTCCCCTGACAGGATCCTTAATCACATCTTCAAAGCCCCTTTTACTGTGGAAGGTAACATATTCACAGGTTCTGAGGATTAGGAAGTCGACATCTTCAGGGAAGAAATGAGCACTTGTCAGCCTATCATAACATGCAGAGGAAAAGTGAAGGTGAGGTATGGACAAGCAATAGCACATGGGAAAGCTTATTTTAGTTACCGATTACTGTGCAGCAACTTACCTCCCCAAATTAGTAGCTAAAAATAACACTCTCACAGTTTTGTGGATCAGGACTCTGGTAGCAGTTTAGCTGGGTTCTCTGTCTGTCTCTCCCAAGGCTGCCATCAAGGTGTCAGTGGGGGCCACAGTCATCCTGCAGTTCAACAGGGGCAGGATCCCCTTCCACATTCACTCTGCACGCGGGCAGAATTCAATTCCTTGCGAGCTGTTGAAGTGAGGTCTTAGTTCTTTCCTTGTTGTGGGCTGGAGGCCTCTTTCAGTTCCCTGCCACATGGGCCTCTCCATAGGGCAGTTGACAAACTGTGGCTTCGCCAAAATGTTTAACTGACAGAGAGCAACAGGGAGAGTGTCACCAAGATAGAAGCCATAGTCTTTTACAATCTAACCCCAGGAGTGACAGTCCTTCATGATCACTGCATTTTCTTCATTAGAAGCAAGTCCCTGGGTCCAGTTTATACTCGGGGGTAGCATTACACAAGCGCATGAATGCCAGATAATAGGGCCATTGGGAATCATTTCAAACTGCCTCCTACCCTTGTCTTAGGTCCTAAGTTTTTTGTTAGCCTATCTATCTGATGTAAAATGCGGCTCTGCAGCAGAAAAGTGACCTCTCTATAGATTTGCTTCTCTCCGGGAACCTGGGAGCTCCCACATCTCTGCTTCCATTGTCCTCACTGAGAAGCTATGTTGTCACAGGTGCCCCAGTTTCTCTCTGGGTCATGGGCCCTTCCTTTTGCCTCCTTCCCCATTTGCTAATGTTCTCCTTTGCATCTTCACTACATCCTGAAATCATTGATTATCATTGTCTAAATGTATGCAATGCTCTACATTTTCAAGAAGACTCAGTTACAAGGAAAAAAATATGCAAATATGTTTGTCTAAATTAAATTAAACTCAAATTTGAGCTCCCGTTCATCAGGGTAATCCTGAAATGGTTTTGGGCAGGCATGGAGCTCTCAACCTTCAATTAATGAACCACATTTTAAAGTATCTGCATCATTGACTTTTACTTCATCTTTCTCTCCTTTAATCTCCTCACCCCATTTTTTTAAACAACTTTTTGGGTTTTATTCTGATAAAGATTTTTGAAAAATTTTTATTTTGAAAAATTTGTATTTTACAACTGGTTAATCTGTGTTCTGATTAACCATATGGAGGCTAAAATAGTCCAAGGAGTCAGACTCACTTATGAAACCAGATGGTAAAAGAATTAAGAATTGGAGGATGCCTCCAGCAAAGTGTGAGGGTGAGTTCATTTCTCTCTCTGAATATTATGATACGCTGGAGATGATCCGCATGAATTTAATGTGGTGACCTCTTTTAGCTGTCAGGTCTCAGTAATTTTTACCTGTTTTGATGTCCCGTCAAATTGCTGAGGGCATTAGAACACGCAGCGCTGGTGAATATGCATAAGTCTATGGAGTCTTGAGTAGCGATTTGTGTGAGTAGAGGGCTGTGGAAGGCAGGTCTAGTCCTATTCCCCTTAGAGTGATTGTAGTCTTGGGAGATAAGAGTTTGGAAATAAACAGTGTTTTGTCCCTTTGCTTTCATTCATATTTAATCATCATAACCAATCCTAAAAATTCAATAGCTTTAAAAGAAGAGCATACTTTTTTTTTTTTTTTTCTGTTTATCAAAGGGAAGCATGGGTTTAAAAACTAGCTGGAAATCTGTTCTTGGTAGTAATCTTTGATTCTGATACCAGTCATGTATCAAGCCCTTTTTAAATTTTAGGGGCCCATATAAAATGGCTCAACCACCCTAAAAGTCTCTTCAGGGTTTACTAGTGTTTTCTACCTACCCTTTGTGAAGGAGTTCATATTTCAAGATGTATTGAATATTCTTTGATATAAAAATAAATGTAGAAATTAGTATGAGACAGACAACAAAAACATTACATTTTTATTGCACTGTAAATATTTTACAATTTTTTTTATATTCTTGTAGAATGGTTCCATAGATCATTTTATAAAATGAGTTTCCTGGCAAATTTCAACTCAAGATGGGAGAGTATCTTATTTTCAAACTGATCGTTTGTATCTAGCCTACTTTACTGTTTTAAACAGCCCTAATGAAAAATGGTATTTTTACCTGAGTAAGACATTGAAAAAAGACTTCCCCTGGGGTGGCAATATCATTTCCCTTGAAATAATGGCATCTTGTTTCATGTTTAACAGATTATATATTACACCTAAATCATTGGCTAATTTCCATGACAAATAATCTTCAATTTATTCAACATTCAGGACAGAAAAACGAAACGAAATCACCCCTCCTCCCATCAAAATGTAAATTTTAGAAAATAGAAAGTCAAGATCTGTTACCTTACTGGAACCTGTGTTCAACATGGAAATTGAGATACTGAGTTCTCCAACATTCAAATTGTTTTGAAGGAATTTCATACTCCAACTGCAGTTGGAGATTGTAACTTTCTTGGGGTAGAGAGTGTCTTCTTGGATAAGGACAGCAGTTTAGTCTGTCCATTTATTCAGGGACATCTAACTGAAGCCAATGGGAATGGACAAAAGCACACATCCTGGAGGGTCTCTAGCATCTCCCTGACTTCTGTTGCTTCTCTTTTCTTTCTCTATCCTCACCCTGTGAAAGGTTGGACTTTGACTAACATATCAAAAGGTTAGAAAACACAGTTCTCTGAAATTGCTGTTCTGATGTTTTCTGGGATTGTCCATCAAAGAGGCACAAATACAGTGATGATATCTCAATTTCAAGTTCCTCTTCAAGATGCAAACTCCTTTTGGAGCGTAAACGAGAAGACTACCCATATTTCCCTACCCCATGAAACATGGAAAGGCCCCTGGTCTTCAGGGTCTCCTTGAAATTTAGCAGCAGAATAATGCTGTAGCCTCTATTTGAGTCACTTAAATCCATTTTGGGCTTGGTATGGTGGCTCATGCCTGTAATCCCAACACTTTGGAAGGCTGAGGTGGGTGGATCACAAAGTCAGGAGATCAGGACCATGCTGGCCAACCTCAGCTACTTGGAAGGCTGAGGTAGGAGAAATGCTTGAACCCAGGAGCAGAGGTTGCAGTGAGCCAAGCACCGCACTCCAGCCTGGCAACAGAGGGAGACTCCATCTCAAAAAAAAAAAAAATCATTTTGGATACTAATTATTTCTCCTTTCCATTTTCTGATCTTAGCTTATAGATCTACAATCTGTTACCCTTTAATTTCTACATGAGCTTAGAAGTAAATATGGCTATGAAACTGTAATGACATCCTTTCACAAACACACAGTTTTGTTCAAAGTATTGATTTTCTTACTCATTTAAAAATTAATTTGTCAATGTCACATTTCATTCTTAGCTTTGACATTTCATTTACAGCGTAGGCTTAGATGCATCTTTCCTGAACTATCTACTATTTCTGTTCCCAAGTCATCTTTAAAATATGTGTTGTCTCCTGCATTTTGATTATTTAATTTTTAACTAAACATTTTACTTCTGTAAAAGAATAAAGTGGGGATAGCAGCTACTATTCCATTGTGATTATGTCAAATTCTAAAACTAATTTAACCTATCTGACTTCAGTGCTGCAATAATTTTTGCAGTATATATTTATAATTACTTGTCCTTTTCTCTTTCTATCAAAAGAAAGTAAGTTACCCCTTTTTCTATCAAAATTTGCACTCCTAAGGGAAGGCATTATAGAATTCACTTCTGGATCTTTAGTATTTAGGCATTTTGTTAAATAAATACAAGTAATATCTAAAATGAATGAGAACTTTCTTACATAGAGATCATTGTTCATAGTCCTGAATTTAAAAAGAGGATATTAATTCTAAGCTTACTATTTGCCAAATACATTTTCAAGTACTTCACTTGAAAATGAATTAGTTCATTTATCTTCCAGTAAACTCGTGAAGTAGAACCTATATCATTCCTACATACTGATGGAGAAGTCACAGCTAGGAAGCAGCAGAGACAGGATTAATTTAGACCTTAACTGCTATTCTCTACTATTTATTTATTTCTAAATAAAGCTGGAAATGGTTGTTTCCATTCTCTGATAGAAGGATCTGACTCAAGGATGTCATATACCCAAAGGGGAAATTCACCCAGGATATTGATGTAAAGATGCATGTACTTGACATTCTGCCCCTTCTCCAAATTTCAAAAGCAGCTTGGATTTTTCTTTTATAAAGGAGAAGGATCATGCATACCCCACACGTGCACACACACAGATAGATAGTATTTCCATATGTTCGTGTTTCTAATACATACCGTCAGGCACCACTCACCTTGAATGTCCAGTCCATTCGCACAAGATGCTTAAGATATAAATGAGTTTTTTGCCCCTATAGAAGTGTCTGTGTGGTATGCAGTCCGAGAATGAATTGAATCAATACCAATTCTTTCATCACGGTGCCTTTTTTCTGTCTGTTTCCCATGTGTCCATGGAAGGATGAGACACTGTAGCCTATGAAATTCTCCTTCAATATTCATTTTTAAATAGCAACACAATGGGAAGCCAGAGATGTCTGAGGCTGAAGGACTTAACTAAGGGTAAGCAATATGTGTGCTTTCAGTTATCTGTTGATTTTAAGTATTTAGCACTTGCTGTGTATCTGGTACTGTTCTAGGGATGAGAATATAGTTGTAGGTAAAACAAAGTCCTGTCTTTCATGTTGCTCCCATTGTAATGGAGAGACATAGAAACAGTAAACACGTATCTGTATCTACACTATAACTATACTACATCTATGTATCAATCTAAAGTGTGTCAGACTGTGGTAGTAGGTGTGAAGAAGAGAAATAGAGAAATAAAGCAGTGAAGGGAGATGAATTGTTCCTAGGATGAAGACTGCTATTTTGAAGATGATGAAAAAAAAGAAATTCTCACTGAGCCAGTATGGTAGGCTAAGACCTGAAGGAAACCAGGGAGTCCAGCCACACACAGGAGGGAAAAGAGCATTCTAGGAAGAAAATGTGGCTGGAGGGGACTCAATGAGAAAGAAGAATGGGTAGGAAATGAGGTAGGGTTGGTGCTGTGGGGAGCTGGGTCTAGATGAGGCAGGGCTTTGGTTTTTCCCATTGGGTGTTTTTGAGTAGTGTAGTAAATTCATTGTATTTGCATTTTAAAAGGATCCCTGTGTTTTCCTTTGTGTGTGGAAGGGAGCAGAATCAGTTGGTAGAGGGTCTTTCACTCCTTTTAGGAAGTGGTTGTGCTGGTTTTGGCTGTCAGTGGAGGTGGTAAGGAGTGACTGGAGTATGGGTATAATGGTAAGGTAGAACTGACAGGATTGGTCATGGGAAACTTTGCTGAAGCAACTGGAACTGTGGAGTTGTCACAGAGATAGGAGGTCGGCAGGAAATATGGGGAGGAAGACCAAGGGTTTAATTTATGCATATTAAATTTGAGATTCCTACCACACATGCCAGTGGAGATCTCGAGTAGGCTATTGGATATAAATTTTTACTCTAAGGAAATAAGTATTGGGCAAGAAATATAATTTGGTAAAGACAAAGATTCGATTTAAGGCTCTGAGATTTGATCAGACCACATTGGAAATGAATGTAGACAATGGGTTTGCATACTTAGTGCTGGAGTCCACTAGCATTAGAGGTGAGGGAAGATAAGGCGTCACTGCCAACGAGGATCAGTGGCCACTGAAGAAGGAAGAAAAACAGGGTTAGAGGTACTACAGAAACAAAGAGAATGAGTTCCAAGGAAATTGAGGGGATCTACGGAGTGAAATTCTACTTTTACCACTCTCTCGGAGGGTGTGTTGAAAAACCTGTTGGTAAAGAAATGATGAAGAGCATCATCAGATGGTCCTGTTTGCAATCACATTACTTTCCTGTATAAGGAACATGATCTTGGGTTGCAAGCCAGCACAGTATCTGACATATGGTAAGACATAAGTTCTTTTCTGGCTCTCTATTGAGAGACATCTACAACTATAAATACATCTCTGAGCATGATTGTGACCAGGACTACAAGGATTACTACATCTGTGTCTACATAGAGAAATGCAAACTCTTGGTCACCAGGAATTATACAGTAAACTGTTTTCACAATTTGTACATGGTAACTAACAAGGAACATAAAGGCATCTCCTGATTCCCTATGATGTCTTCCATCCACCAAACCTAGAATATCACACATCAATTCATTTTTGCAGTTACTCCTTCTGGCTTAGAGGTGCATTAATTAAAAAGTCCTAGTAAAATGGCTAAAGATTAATGTAAATGTTGGTTTCAGCTCTATAGATAGGTAGGCAGTGTTTAATGAAGGGCTGCTAGACTGATATTTGTTGAATTTTATGGATGGAAAGGCATGCAGAGAAGGTGAGGATGACACCAGCTACATGAGTGTCCTTGTCTTCTGTATCTCAATGTGGAAAACAGGCAAACAGAAACTGGAGGGCCCTTCATCAAGACCCTGCAACGTTTGTGATGCTCTCAAGATATGTCAAAATGTTTTCCTTTTCATTTTTTCCCCAAAGTGATGAATGCATTACATTTTTTTCTTATAAAATACAACATTAAAAGTCATTAAATGTTTTAAATGGCAGTGTGGAATAGAAAAATAGCCCAGGTCCTCAGGCACAAACGATTTTCAATTCTCTACAGAGAAGTCTTTCAAACCCTGACATCCGGAAAATGAATGATTCCAAATCACACATAGAATTGTGCCGTAGGGCTGTTTGAAGTTCCTTGGAACTTGTAACCAACCCAAACATTTTTATCAGTTCCATAACAATACACAAGTCAATAACAAAGGGGTGATTCAGTGACCAATCCAAGTCCAAATGACAGTGGCCTTAAAAACAAACAGCCCAATCAAAGTGACATTGATGCTGCTTTGAAAAAATAAATATTCGCTCTGCTACTGCTTAACAGTGTCAAAGTGCCATTTACTTGCCGAGTGTCACCTCAGAAAACCTTCTGAGAAGGCGAAAAAAGCACCACAGCAGACTGCGTTCTAGTTTCAGCTGTAACTTCAAGTTGTAGTTGCCTTGAACTTCAGGATAATCTCCACTGGCAATTTTGGAGATGTTCATTGTGAATGGAATCTTGGTTATGCTGAGCTCAAAGAGGATTTTTAATTTCTCTATCACACTATTGTGATCTTTTTATTTATAAATTTTAGGGATAAGGTCTATTCTGAAAAATTCTGAATAATTAAACCTTGTTTACTTCTGTATCTGAATTATATTGTCTAATCTCAACCTGCAAGTTTGAGGATACAACTTCTTTTTTCCTCTTTTTTGTGAAAATTAGATGCAAATACATGAGCAACATTAGACCTTAGAGTCTTTGAAGTGACTGAACTAATGTACTAATAAGAATAAATTAAGAATCACTATAAGATTAAAAATATAAAGAAATATTCTTATATATATGTGCATTGTTTTAGTGATTAGGGTGAACAACTATCATCCTATAAAAATTAAGAGTTTTACAGTCTAAGACTACAGCTCTTTTAGGATTTCCCAAGTTTATTTTTAACAGTTATAAAGGAAGTAATTGATCTAATGTTTCCATTCCTAAATTATAATAGTGAAATATCCATTATATTATAGCAATGCTAATTTCAGTTTTACAGATTATATTCCTCACCTTTTATTTCTTATCCATTCATTCATTTTTCTCACCTATTCCAAATAATATCTTAATTACTGTCTGGAATGGCTGCTGCCATCACACTGGCCACTGCAGGGAAGGCACGAGCAGGAGGTGGAGCTGAGCCAGGGGTGGTGCTGTACTACACAGAGCTGGTGGGAACCCCCAACACTCCCAGTCCATTGCCTTAACAGGGGGGCAGGCAGAGAGGAGCCGAGCAAGGACCTGGAGTCCCTGCCCCAGGCTTCGAGGAGGCACAGCCAGGACTGTACACTCCACAGAGCCAGAGGGAATCAGGGACAAATGGGAGACCTGCTCTTTCCATGTTGGGGGTAGGAGCTCCCCAGGTGCAGCCACAGCAGCCCAAGTAGTAGCCGCAGATCTGGGCCTCCTGTTCCATGGAGTAGGGCGGGAACCCCACCCACAACCCTCCCTCTAGGTACAGCTGCAGCCACCCAAACTACTGCTGTAGACCCAGCCATCTCTACAATTTTGGGGTCCTGGAAAGGCCCTCCTTGCCCTCACAGGCTTGAAAGTGCCTTCTACCACTGCAGGACTTCTCCCTGCTGCTGGCACCTGCTCTAGTCTTGGAGCAAAGTCAGCACCAAGCCTGGGCACAGTTGCAGCCTGGCCTGATATGCACACGCTAGGGGCAGTGCTGACAAACCAGCCCCTGCCACCTTGGCCCCATCTGGACTTTGGGCACCAATGAGCTAGCTAGGGCCTGAAGCCTGGGGCCCAAGCTGCCAGTCCCACAGACTGGGGTGGGAAATTGTGATGCTTTTGCCAATCCTGCCCATGGCCACCCATGAACCAATTGGTGTCCACTTTCTCCCCTCTGAGGCCCATAAAAGCCCTGGGCTCAGCCAAAGAACTGAGCAAATGTCAGGGTGATCAGCTGCAGAGAGGAGCTACACGCTCTGCTGAGAACTGAGCACTCATTGGGGATGACCTACATAGAAGAGAGGAGCTACTCTCTCTGCTGGAGCTGAACACTTGTTGAGACACCCTGGCTGTGGAAAGGAGCTACTTTCTGTGGGTCTTCTCTGAGCTGTTCTATCACTCAGTAAAACTCCTTTATGTCTTGCTCACCCTCTGCTTGTCTGCATTCCTCATTCTTCCTGGTTGCAAGACAAAACTCGGGACCTACCGAATAGTGGGGCTAAAAGAACTGTAACACAAACAGGGCTGAAACATGCCCCTTGCTTGCCACATTGTGGGTGGAGAGAAGAGCTGCAGCCCATCAGGGAACCCAGACTTGGGACGTCCCAAAGCCAGGGCTGTGACTCCCTTTTTGGGGCCTTGTGGTTCCTGGAGTCCCCTGGAACCTCCTTCCACCTGGAAGCAAGCTTCCAGGTGCTACTGCATTCCCTGGTGCCAGCAGGGGAAGCTGCTTGTGGTGAGCCTTGTCCAGCTGCAGCCTTGCAGAGAGCTGGTGCCTGTGCTGGCACTGGAGCTGCCCACCCCTCAGCAACAGCCAGCATGTCTGACTGCGCACAGTGGCGGGACCCTACACTTGCTCGCATACCTCTTGCCATTCCACACCTGACTCACCTTTGGCAGGCATGGGATTGAGACTGGTAGTGTAGCCAAGCACAGCTTGCCAGGCTGAGTGGGCAGAACGGGCCCAAGCAAAACTCAGGCAGAGGTGCTACTGGCCATAGAGGTTTCCGGCCAAAAAAGTGACATCCCCAAAATTCTGTAACACAAGGATCGGGAAATGTCAAAAATATGCTATCTGCCTCACTGTTAGGAGTTAAGGGAGAGGCAGACATGTAAGTAACTGGTTCTAGAATTAGGCAAAGTAAGATATATTTCTCAAATAATATGAGCTCAATGTACATTGTAGAAGAAAAAGTAACTACGTGTGATTGTTGCCCTAGTAGTGGAAAACAACAACAATAACCAAGGCAATTTTACATAATATTTGCCAGTGTAGCGACAGCCCCTATTGTCCTGGCAACTGCCTCTGCTGGTAGGAGTTACCCTGAGAGAGAATATTCAATTTCTCTGACCCTATTGTTTTGTAAAACCAAACGAAACCAAAACCTTACCTGAGCCAAATCTCTGCATGATTTTTCAAGCTTAAATCTTCTAAATCCTTTTAAACTTACAGGCAAAAATGGAAGGCACTGGCAAGGCCTGGTGGCTCACGCCTGTAATCCCAGCACTTTGAAAGGCTGAGGCAGGAGGATTGCTCGAGTCCAGGAGTTGGAGACCAGCTTAGGCAACATGGTGAGACCTTGTCTCTAAAAAAAAAAGAAAAAGAAAAAAAAAAAAAAACCCCAAAATTAGCCAAGTGTGGTGGTGTGCACATGTAGTCACAGCTATTTGGGAACCTGAGGCAGGAGGATTGCTTGAGTCTGGGGAGTTTCAGGCTGCCATGAGCCATGATCGTCCTACTGCACTCCAGCCTCAGAAACAGAGTAAGACCCTATGTCAAAAAAAAGAAGGGGGAAGGAAAGGCACCAAAATACCCATTTCACAAATAAATAAAACACAAACACCAGAGAATCTGGTGACAATGTGGCTTTAAGGAATAATTCAAATACTACATGGGGTGTTGGTCTTTGGTAGGAGGACATGATGACACTGCCTAACATACATTTTCCTATATAGATATTTACTCAGTGTGCTTGGTATGGAATGGGTTTTGTTGTCAGAAAACGTGTTATACACAGATTTTGTTAACTTTATTTCATAAGGCAAGGAGAAGAAATGTGAAGCACTGGCTTAATTAATTCTTACATATTGTAAGACTGAGAAAAAATGAATGGACAATAATGTATCAAATGCTGATATCTGCCTCATTCCCAAGTTTTCATTGCCCCATCTTTGCCCTGTCTTCTCTCTGTGCTTTTCCTAAGCAGCATAGTCGGCCCCTATTTAAACAAGATTTGATTTTAGCTTGTTCTTAGAGACAAGAATAAAATCCCCACTATATCTAGAGTCAGAGATGCATAATAATGCAAATTTCCACCCCCAGGTGGAGTAAAAAGCCTCAGGGTGTGCAACACACAAGCTAACATTTAATATGAATGTAAATCACAGCTGAAGCTGATGATGTGAGGCAGATCCTCTCCACCTGCAATTCTCCCTAACTACACTCCCCTGGACTCTTTCCTTTACCTGGCACACCACTGAAAAAAGGAGAGGAACCCATGTTTCAAATCAATGTTATGATTACATATAAAATTGATTGTTTAGCGGGTATACATAGTACAGTGCCTTTAAGGCATTCATGAATGTTGAGCCTTGAATGGGGTCTAACAGGGATGGAGAAAACAAATAATGGAACTAATTTCTCCTAGGAGGCCAGGCCCAGATGTGATGGCTGATTGATACCTGCCGCCTGGATGCTAGTTGTTGTTCCATTTTGCACCCCTTTCAAGCCAAGTTATCAGCTCTTCAATGAATTTGATCATGTTCTACAATCATAACACATGATCGAATTCATAATTTTTTTATGGAGACAGCAATGGACACTACTAGTGCAAACAGCATGATTTCCAAGAAGCCCTCCTTGACTGTCCACTATGAAGTGGCCTTCCCAACTATTACAATGTCCAGTTGTAAAATCCTTCCCAGTCGTTCTTACCACCTGATCTTCTCTTGTCTGTTGTAAATCATTACAGTATATCTGAGCAGTTTGGCTCCACAGTTCCCTTTGCCAACTGTAGCAGAGCAGGAGATGGAGAATGTTTTCCCCTGGGAGCAGAAATAACTTGGTTTAAGGACAGCCAGTGAGGGTGAAGGGATTCACCGACAGGAAGAGGATAATACACCCATAATACAGGCTTCATGGGTGAGTATATAAAGGCCAGATGGGAACAGGGTATCTGCATACACCAAGACAAAAGAAAGAAAATACAGAAATCTAGATTGCTATCTCCTCCTGCAAATGCCACTTCAACAGGTCTGTCCCCTGCAGAAATAAGACACACTCTGAGAAAAGATTTCTTTCACACTTGAGTTTATAAACTGAGATCTGTATCTGATAAATGTGATTATGTATTCCTCAAACAATATGGTAATATAAAAGTTAAAATGAGTCTCTACTAATCCTTTCTGCCAGAGATAACAGCGAAAAGCCATTTCTAAAATTGTGTCAATATATGGGGCATGTACTTAGATATGGAACAAGTCAGATCCCTAGGCATGGCTCTAGAGAGATTTAGTACATTTTAATCATTCACTAAAAATTATTTTAATTTGGAAAAACAAACGAGATAATACCATACGTACTATACAACATCACCTTTTAGATACTAAGGATTGCTTTTCTTGTATTTGAGAAAATAAAATATGTCAATCATTGATAGGTTGACTACTGACAATAGCATTTGGGAATAACGTGTATTTTCTTTTTCCATTAAAGAATGAGTCAGGCTGGGTGTGATGGCTCATGCCTGTAATCCCAGCGGTTTGGAAGGCCAAGGCAGGTGACTCACCTGAGGTCAGGAGTTTGAGACCAGCCTGACCAATATGGTGAAACCCTGACTCTATTAAAAATACAAAATTTAGCCGGGTGTGGTGGTGCACACCTGTATTCCCAGCTACTTGGGAGGCTGAGGGAGGAGAATCGCTTAAACCTGGGAGGCAGACGCTGCAGTGAACTGAGATCAAGCTACTGCACTCCAGCCTGGGTGACAAAGCAAGACTCCATCTCAAAAAAAAAAAAAAAAAAAAGTTTTTAAATTTCAGAGCCAAATTGCTTGCAGCAATCAGGAGGCCTCAAGGGTAAGAGGAATTATTCTTATATAAGTGGGAACCTTGACCAGCAGAATGAACTTCCATTGGCAAATTCATGAAAAATCAGATGCTTGGTGCATAATATTGGAAATTAAAATTATTTTAATGGAATTTCATTCTCTGATTCAAATATAATTAGAGAGCTCTAAATCCAAAGAGTATTTAAAATGCCCAACTTCATTTAAAAATTTTTGGTGTGAACAACCAGAAAAATGATTTATTATTATTTTCTTCTCAAAAACTATCAACAAAATAATCTAAATCTCAGGTGTACTTTGGGAAATACCCAGAATGCATTTCTTCAATGGCAAAGCACTTGCTATTGAAAAATTTACTCACCCTCCAACAATATTATAACTGCTGAATGAAATTTCTAAGAGTACTAGAGGTAATAATGCAATTATCTCAGTGTTATTTGGCCAGAAATTTTAGATTATCATTCATGTTATTTTGCTTATAACCAAGTATCATTGATTGCAGAGTTCAGGGTTGATAAAATTTTTTAGTTCATTTTTTATCTAATAAGGGTTACATTTAAGAGTCAGGGCAGTGACTCTATCCTATGTATACTTAATTCATTTGGTTGCATTACACAAAACCAACATATCTGTGTGTGCATGCACACATGTGCATGTACACATGCACACCCACGTATATACATATAAATGCCCTATTTTTAATTAAGCTAGAAATTTGTATTAACACATACTAGTGATAAATACTTGACATTCTAAAATCCATTTCTACTCTCTTTGCATGGCCATAAAATGTTAATTTACGTTATGACAATTAGCCAAATTTCTAAGTATGTAGTGGATAGCTGATATAGCCTATAATATGTGCACATCAAAGCACGATTAAGAAGTATAAAATAATATATTTTCCTTTTTGTTGAGGAGGAAATTGATTTATCCAATTTCCTTTTTCTTCCTCATAACTTAAAGGACAATAGGCTTTGGCACAAATCAACCAAGGGGTGCTAATGGGGACGCAAAGGGAAAGAGAGAGTGATTTTTGAGATCACAATTCATGTAGGGTCCTAGGGGATGAGATCACCTAATACAATAGAAAACACGCTGCTGACCTAACCTTAGATACTGCCAAAGGAAGTAAGACTTAGAAGACAATGAATAGACAGAACTGAACCTTCCTTTGGAGCAGAGGTGCAAGGCCAATTACGGAAGAAGGCATATTTCAGACAACTGAGGGAGAGTGCTGGCAGCTCTAGCAGGATACAGCTGGATGGACTCAACCAGCGTCAGCTTGGCTTTCTGAAAGCATTGCACTTTTGTGATTGAGCTTAATACCCTTACAAAGATCTTATGCTTTTAGAGTTTCCTCTTGACATTAGACAAAAAATAAGGTTTGTGATCCAAATAGTCAACCTAGAGGCATTTACTGAGTGGGCTACAAAATATTTAGCATGATGGAAGCAAAATGACAGCTATGAAGAACCGTCAACAAATGCTCTGTAATAAGGAGTCTGACTCCATTTTTGCTGTCTGACTATTGATAGATTTTAAGCCTCATCCCTCTGTTTTCTCTTGTAGCCACATCTGTACAAGTTCATTAAAAAAAAAAAAAAAAAAAAAAAAGCCTGGGTGCTTTCTCCTTTGGCACCAGTGAGACATCCAAACCATGGAAACCCCTGCCCATATGGAACAGTCACCCTGGTATCACCGTGAATCATAATAGAGACCCAAGCCAGTCACCTTTCCTGGCCCTTGCAAACCATTTCTGACCTTCTTGAGAGGTCTGCCCTGCTCTCCCAGAGACCTCAGTTATGTAAGTAATCAGCCTTTCCATACCTTCTTTGTGTGTGTGTGTGTGTGATTTAGTCAGCCTTGCCATCTGAACCTTGGGTGGGGGTCAGTCCTGATTTTGCAAGGTAGTTATAACATAGTTATTATCCGTAGGGAGCATATAGTGACATGGAATGACATACCATCTGCATAGTCAGTTTCATGTGGAGCATCCTACCAGCACACGATGGCCTTTAATGAATGACATTAATAATTACAATGTTTGCATTTGTTAATATCCCATATCAGCACGTGAGCCATGAACTGATTATTTTTGTTGTCCTTTTGTCGCCTACATAGAAGGTGTTTAATCTGGGACTCTTTGCAGGCTGTTTTTGACAGTTCTTCATGAGGATGAAGGTGACCTTCCCTGAAAGTGAAACCAATTCTTCCTTTATAGGCAGTGGAGGTTAGGCTGAATATCAAGATTTTCTTATCCTGAAGAAGATAATGTTGTATATTCTAAAGTTCCTATATCATATATATATGTATGTATATGTATGTCTTCATATATACATATGAGAGACAGGATGTCACTTTTGAAGACATATGTATATGTCTTCATATAATATATATATCATATATATATATGTATCTCACTTTTGAAGTAAAGTGAGATACTTCATATATATGATATATATATATCTCACTTTTGAAGTTATACAGGATCTTCATTTTGAAGACTATATATAGGTCTTTATATATATGTGTGTGTGTGTATACACATATATGTGTGTGTGTATGAGACAGACAGGACCTCACTCTGTCACCTAGGCTAGGGTGCAGTGGCATGATCTGGGCTCACTGCAGCTTCCACCTCACTGATTCAAGTGATTTTCGTGCCTCAGCCTCTGGCATAGCTGAGATTACAGGTGTGCACCACCACGCTTGGCTAATTTTTGTATTTTTAGTAGCGATGGGTTATTGCCATGTTAGCCAGGCTGGTCTTGAACTCCTGGCCTCCAATCATTCACCTGCCGTGGCCTCCCAAAGTGCTGGGATTACAGGCATGAGCCACCGTGCCAAGCCTGAAGTCATATTTTAATGAGCTTAATGATGGGATTCATAATTGTAGGGGATAAAGAGAGTAATAAAATTTATGGTGTGAAGGGTAAGTGGGTATGGGGAAGAAAGTTTTGGGAAAGTAGAACAGATGAGAAACAAGAAGATCTTGACCCCAGAGCATCCTAAGATGAAAGAGAGGATCCAATTTGGAAGTTGCCACCTAGCAGTTCTAGGCAAGTTAATCAAGAAAGACTGCTGTGAAGGATGCTATTTAAGTTCTCAGAACCTGTATCTTTACGTCCCAAGCATCTCATTCTTCATTTAAACAAAGACAAATCTATCTGTACCAAGGATCCAACTGGTTGACCTAGAAACAATGCTCATTTCGTGAAAGGAGTCTCACTACAGTAACTCTGCAAAGGTAACTATAGGGTCAAAGAGGACCACTAAACATACAACATGGTGCTGAGAACAAGATCCCAAATCTTCACTTAAGGGATTAAGAAGTATACTGGCCTACCCCGAGCTATGCAAAGCTCAGGAGCATATAGAGCAGATCCTACTGTTATAGCTACATATGAATAATTAAACTACATTTTATGAAGCACTGATGGTCTTAGCATAGACAAAATGTTAGAAAAAAATGATAGTTCTTCAGAAAAAATATAGCCTGAGGGATATTATAAAAAGTATAGTTAAAGAATAAAATGAGCTGGTTTTTCAGAGGTGGGGCTGTCAATAGCAAGGCCAGAAATCTAGAATGTGCTACAGGGAAAAGGCTATCAAGAACTCAAACTATGATGAATTGTGCAGATTGAGAAGCAGAAGGAAATGTTGGTAAGGAGGGGTGGGATCAAGAAACCAAGAAGAGGAACTTGGATTCAATACACCTGCCCACAGGGAAACTTGATAGTTAATTATTTGTATTTGCATGTCTTCGTAGAATATATCTATCCTTTTAAGTATTCAGATCCCATTTAGTGTCTTACATAAGCAAAAATATATATTCATGTGCTAACTAGAAATAAGCTCTTGATAAAAACTGAGAGTCTTTGGGTTATTTGTCATTTAACCCACACACTTGTTTAACATCTGCATTGTCATACAAAGAATCTGGTTTTGAATGTACAAAAGAGGCAAAAAAAAGATTTGCTTCAATTCGAAAAAAGTCTTGTGAAGGACAAGTTATGGAAAATACTGAGGATCTGCCAGAGGTATGTATGTTTTAATCTCAAGCAAGATACACAGGTGTTGCATTGCATTTTCACTAACTCTAAGGTAGGAAAATCTGAAGCCAGACCAGTTAATATATAATCCTAGACCATTCCAAGCAGTCAGTGCCAGTCAATCTAAAAACAACCTCTTCTGTATGGGTTTTTCTAAACCAGGGCACGTGGCAATCCAAGAGGAAAATAATGTATGACTTTATGAAATATAAGGTCACTACAAAATTTGCAAATTGTGTAAGAATATAATCTAACATGAAAGAAATAGTCAATAGATACAACTAAAGAGAATATGTATCCCCACAGCTCATAATACACTAAAACAATGAGGAAACATTGATACTATTCCATTTATTTGAAGTTTAAACCTAGGCAAACTGGTGTGTGGTGCAAAAGCCAGGATAAAAGTTATCTCTGGGGTGGGCAGAGACAGCAGTAACTTAGAGTGGCCCAGTGGGGCTTCCAAGATGCTGTTCAGCTTTTATTTCTTATTATAGGTAGTGGTTATTCAAGTGTTTTTTCTGAATTTGTGAAAATGTATTGAGCAACATGATTATAATTTGTACTGTATTTGTTATGTCAATAAATAGTCAAAAGATACAGACAAAAAGATATTTACAGATATATGTAAATTAAGAAAGTTCACCTCTCCAAGATGTATTCTGAAAGAAACTGTTACAGGTTATACTTCAGCTGGAAGGAATTTGAATGCTGAAGGAAGACGCTGGATGCAAAAACCAACAGTGAACATGAAAAATGTTCAATGTCATTAGTTATTAGGGAAATACAAATCAAAATCAAAGCCACTTCATACCTAACTGGGATGGCTATAATAAAAATATGGCAATAGTAAGTGTTGTTGAGAATATGGAGACATTGTTAAGAATGTAAAATAGTGCAGCCAATTTTGAAAAGTTTGGCAATTTTTCAAAAAGTTAAATATAAAGTCATCATGTGAGCCAGCAATTCTACTCAGAAGTGTATACCTAAGGGAATGTTAAATGCAGTAAGAAGTTCTTCTTCAAAGGTTTAGCCTAAGTTCCCTTGTTCTTTGTTTCCTGCTTTTAAGATGGAACTTTCTTATTCTTTATGTCTCCCTATCCTGGTCTCAGTAAACAACTCCCCATCAGTTCTAATCTATACAGCCCACATTCCATATCTGCTGCTCACCCTGTAAATTGCCCCTCCCACCACAATGGCTTTTCCCATCAAAACTGTCATTCTCACCAGTGTAACCACCTTCCTGCACCCTTCAAATGAGCTAACCAGGACGAGTTTAGATTGTGCAGTCCAGCTCCAGCTCATGGAGACAGGACACAGTAGTAGAAACCAATTGCATTAGAAATAAAAACCCCTGCTTTCCTTTATTCAGTGTGCTGTTGCCATTGCTCCATCCATGACATGCACCCTTCTATAGAAGTAAACTGCCTTGCTGAGAAAACTTTTGCCAGAGTGCTGATTATTCTTTGCGGCACCGAGCATTTGTTTCTAAGAAGAATTAAACATATATTCAAACAATCCAAATGTCCATCAACTGTTGAATGAACAAAATATAGTATACCATACAATAGAATATTATTTGTCAATAAAAAGGAATGAATTACTGATACAGGCTAAAATGTGTTTAGTAACAAAACATGAGGCATGTGAAATAAATCAGCCACAAAATGCTATATATTATACAATTCCATTTGTAGAAATCCAGAATAGGCAAATTCATAGAAATAGATTAGGGGCTGCCAAGGTCTTGGGGATGAGAAAATGGGAAGTGACTACTAATTAGTGCTTGATTTTTTATAGTAATGTTTTGCAATTAGATTGTGATGATGGTGATTTAATCTGAATATATTAAAGCTACTAAATGGCCCATTTAAAAATAGTAAATTTTATAGGATGTTAATCATATATGGTAAAAATTCCAAAAAATAATGACAGGTAGAGAAATTGATAAAATGTAAGCAAGTATGAAAAACCACTGCCATAAATGTAAAAACAATATTGACTAATATGAGTGAAGGTTAAAAGCCAGGAAGAATTAGCCACTATACTAAAATTATTAATGAGAGAGATGAGATGAGATGGTAGGGAACCAATCAGTTATGAGTTGTAACTAGTTGATGACGCTTTTTATAAAAGAATGCAGTTGTGTTAGACTTCGTATGTTCTCTAAAGTTAGAAAGCTTATGGTAGAAGCTATCGGAGATCTTTCTTTATTGTACAGCTGTTATGTTAGCTTCCTAGAATGAAGCAGGCATATTTCGCAGATGTGCATTGCAGTTCTGGAAATATGTTGGCACTAGTCACATATTTATTGGGAGGTTACTTTTGTTGTTTTTCATTTTATAACTACTGGAAATGATTCACTTCAGTTTTCTTCTATGATGTGGGTAGAGGAGATAAGCTGAGACAGCTAAGAAAGTCTCAGTGCTGATTTTCATTCTGAAATGCACAAGTTTGGAGAAAGGGAAAAGAAGCAATGCCCCAAGGCTGGTCCTCCATTTCCCTACAATGATGTGAGGATAAGGGGACTGAGCCATGTGAGCTGTCATTTTTATTTTTAGGGATTTTTAAATGTTGGATTCTTAAATGTTTTTCCCCATGAATGTATACATGTCATTAGTGATTCCAAATAGACAATCTTGGTGTATTTTTTCAAAAGTTTGTTCTGTGGGGATGGATAAAAAGAACATACCATAAAATTTACTATCTTAACAATTTTAAGTGTACAGTTCTGTGGCATTAAGTACATTCACAATGATGTGCAACTATTACCCCACTCATCTCCTGAATGTTTTCATCTTCCCCAGCTGAAACTCTGTGCTCATTAAACACCAACCCCCTCATTCCCCTCGCTGCTCGGCCCCTGACAACCACTCTTCTGCTTTTTGTCTTTTTGGATTTGACTACTCTAAGAACCGCATAGAAGTGGAATCATACATATATGTCCTTTTGTGACTGGCTTATTTCATTTAGCATAATGTCCTCAAGGTTAATCCATGTGATAGCATATGTCAGAATTTCCTTCCTTTTTAAGGCTGAATACTATTCTCTTGTGTATCTACACCACACTTTGCTTAGCTGGTCATCTGTTGATGGACAGCTGGATTGCTTCTACCATGTGGATTTGCCATTTTAAAAATGCCTTTTACCTCAAAGTAAACTGAATAGCTTTTTGAGTATTTTCTAGTGTTATATTTTCAATCATGTTCCCTAATCTCAAGAAGGCATTCTGACTTCATACATTCATACACATCTACTACTCTCATTGACTAATATTTCAAGGCATTATATACATAAAATCATGTTCTAAAAATTAAAAATAAAGTGACATAGCAATAATATTCTTAATAATTTGGAAAATTTGTGGCTGACTGCTCATTAATTCTTTTTAACTAGTTGACTCATTTGTTGAACCCTTTAAGTCAGACACTATTCTAATCTCTACTTATATTTATTTATTTTCCATAGGTTATGGGGGTACAGGTGGTATTTGGTTACATGAGTAAGTTATTCAGTGGTGGTTTGTGAGATTTTGGTGCATCCTTCACCAGAGTATATGCTGTACCCTATTTGTAGTCTTTTATCCCTCACCTCCCTCCCACCCTTTCCCCCAAGTCCCCAAAGTCCATCCTATCATTCTTATGCCTTTGCATTCTCATAGCTTAGCTCCCACATATCAGTGAGAAAGTATGATGTTTGCTTTTCCATTCCTGAGTTACTTCACTTAGAATAATAGTCTACAATCTCATCCAGATTGCTGCAAATGCCGTTATTTCATTCCTCTTCACGGCCAAGTAGTATTGCCATTGTGTGTGTATGTGTGTGTGTGTATACACATACATACATACATATATACCACAGTTTCTTTATCCACTTTTTGATTGGTGGACATATGGGTTGGTTCTACAATTTTGCAATTGCGAATTGTGCTGCTATAAACATGCATGTGCAAGCAGAATTCTATCAGACATTCAAAGAAGAATTGGTACCAATACTTTTGACACTATTCCACAAGCTAAAGAAAGGGAACTCTCCCTAATTCATTCTGTGAAGCCAGTTTCACTCTAATACCAAAACCAAGAAAGGACATAACCAAAAAAAAAAAAAAACTACAGACCAATATCCCTGATGAACATAGATGCTAAAATCCTTAACAAAATATTAGCTAACCAAATCCAACCACATATCAGAAAAATAATCCACCATGATCAAGTGGGTTTCATAACAGGGATGCAGGGATGGTTTAACATATGCAAGTCAAAAAATGTGATACACCACATAAACAGACTTAAAAGCAAAAATCACATGATAGTGTTAATAGATGCAGAAAAAGCATTCAGGAAAATCCAGCATCGCTTTATGATTAAAACTCTCAGCAAAATCAGCATACAAGAGAGATACCTCAATGTAATAAAAGCCATCAATGACAAAGCCACAACCAACCCAATACTGAATAGGGAAAAGCTGAAAGCATTCCCTCTGAGAACTGGAACTAGACAAGAATGCCCACTCTCACCACTCCTCTTCAACGTAGTACTGGAAGTCCTAGCCAGACCAATCAGACAAGAGAAAGAAAGGGTATCCAAATCGGTAAAGAGGAAGTCAAACTCACTGTTTGCTGATGATACGATCATTTACCTCGAAAACCCTAAAGACACCTCCAGAAAGCCCCTAGAACTGATAAAATAATTCAGCAAAGTTTCTGGATGCAAGATTAATGTACACACATCAGTAGCTCGTCTACATACCAACAGCGACCAAGTGGGGAATCAAATCAAGAACTCAACCCCTTTCACAAGAGCTGAAGAAGAAACATAAAATAGTTAGTAATATACCTAACCAAGGAGGTGAAAGACCTCAACAAGAAAAACTACAAAACACTGCTGAAAGAAATCATAGGCTACACAAACAAATGGAAACACATTCCACGCTAATGGATGGGTATAATCAGTATTGTGAAAATGACCATACTGCCAAAAGCAATCTACAAATTTAATGCAATTCCCATCAAAATGGCACCATCATTCTTCATAGAATTAGAAAAAACAATTCTAGAATTCATATGGAACAAAAAATAGCTGGCACAGCCGAAGCAAGACTAAGCAAAAAGAACAACTCTGGAGGCATCACACTACCTGATCTCAAACTAAGGCCATAGTCACCAAAATAGCATGGTACTGGTATAAAAATAGGCACATAGAACAATGGAACAGAATAGAGAACCCAGATACAAACCCAAATACTTACAGTCAACTGATTTTTGACAAAGCAAAACAAGTGGGGAAAGGACACCCTTTTCAACAAATGGTGCTGCAATAATTGGCTAGTTCTTTTTAGATTGCTGTTCTTCTTACCATGTTGCTTACCAAGCAATTGAAATAGGAGTTGTGTAATGTCACATTTTCCATTATCTTTCTATGCTTGTGTTTTTGTGTCCTTAGCATTATCTTCAGTTTATAGTCCTTTATGTAAATATTTTTATGCTACTTCCCCATTTGGGGAGGAGTTAGCTTAATTGAAATTATACATTATTATTCAAAAACTCACTCACCTGGTCATTTGTGATTTTCGGTAAGTTTCATTATGCATCTAGCCTACCCTGGCATCTCTCCATTGGAAACTGCAGTCTTTCTTGGGATACCCAGCAAATCATAGCGGACACAGCAGCATCAGGTTTGTGGATCCAAGTGAGGGGCGTCAGTGTCTCTCTGCATTACTGAGTGTTACTAAAGTTAATTTATTTCTTATTTCTTAAAAATTATAAGACACACATTAAGTGGGTATTTAAATTCTTTTTACACCAAATTCAATAGTTTTGCATCCAGATTTGGGAGCTGTGAGTTCAGTTATGCAGCCCTGGGCTATCTGGGGATGCAATTTAGCACACTGTGGTGAAAACAACCTGGTGCCCATCAAGCTGAAGCTACCTGCCATCAAAGTTTGTATGACTCAACACGTGTAAAAAATTTGAGGTTTTTTTTTTTTTTTTTTTTTTTTTAATATGGAAGATCTGGTTATATGGGGCTTACACATCTGAATGTCAATTATTAGCTGGAGCTGAGTTGTAACAGCCTTATATATTTGTAAAGGTTACCAAATGGTATTTATTATTGGAAGACAATTTGAAAATTTTTCTAGATTTCAAGTAGAACGTTTAGGCATCATGAAAGAAAATATAGGTATAAAAAACTCAGTATCATTGTAAAATTTCAATTTACAATAAAAATTAAACATGGAAACATCTTTGATTATGTGGAAAATGGCGATACCACCTTTAATTTAAGGCAAAATAAAATCTCTTAAAGATAGTCCAAGAATTGAGGGCAACCAAAACATTGTCTGCTTCTGAAGGTTCTGGGTTTCTTTTCCAATCGATGACGATGTCATCATTTGGAAGGGAATATGTAGCATGAGATGCCATGATCACCAGCATAAAAATGGAATTGAAAGAAGTTCATGGTAAGTCTCAGCACAGGGCTTCACAGCTACACAGGAGGTAGGTTGGGAGCGTGGTCATAGCTTCCCTTAAAGGTGAACAGACTTGCTAAACAGATGGAGAGAACAAGCCACCCAACACAATAGGAGCCATATCCTGGGCTTGTGATCAGAACATCCTCCAGCAAGGAGGTAGAAGAGCAAAAGGGAAAATCCTCAAATTCATGCAAGTGCAGAAACCCATGATTAGTGTCCTTGGACTGACCTGTGCTCATTATAATAGTGAAGAACCCACACCTGGGTGGGGATTTATGATGCTAATGAGACGGTGTGACGTATGTACTAGCATGCTCAACCACAGCGCACGTGCCACCAGGAGACAGCCCAGAACATGCTTAGCAGCAGCACCCCTTTATGAATAACCATGTTAGACTCCCATACGGGGGCTTCCCCAGTGTCACTCAGTGCTGTCTCACTTTTGAGCGACCTGCTCTGATCAGCTGGCAGAATGCACTTTTGCTGTGCAATCAAGTCTCTTGCTAACTTTTCCTTTGGACTCACTCTCAAATTCTTTTGCGTGGTGAAGTCAAGAACCTGAGCCAGCCCCCAGCTGTACATCGAGGGATTAGAGCTGAGAGAAGTTGTCAGTGCTTAAAACTCTGGAAGCCCAGTAGCTAAGACACATCCTCTCCAATTCACGAGCATTTTAGACACACTCACTCTCATCTCCCAGAAGGCATCTGTTGGGGGCGGGGAGGTGGTATAATAATTTATTTAAAAGACTTTTATTTATGGTCTCCAATACTGACATAATTACCTACTACGTGATTTTCCACATTCATAAAACAGGGATAGTAATAGTATCTGTCTTTTAGAATTAAGATTATTTTGACAAGTTCCTACAGAAGTCTGCAAACATTTCTGTAAAGGACCAGATACTAAATACATTTAGGCTTCATAGATCATACAGTCTCTGTCACAATGACTCAAAACAGCACAAAAGCAGCTGTAGACAATAGGTAAACAAATGAGCTTAGCTATGTTCCAATGAAACTTTATTTACAAAAACAGGCAGTGAGCTGAATTTGGCCTATGAGCCACCATCTATTGACAACACATGTAGCAGTAAGCTTAGCTCTGTGCGTGGTGGTGAATTAACACAAGAAGTAGAGTCAGAGGTCAAGACTAGCAGCTCACAGCAAACTCTGAAGCCTCATCTTTCCCCTTGAATATTTTTACTTTATCAATTTCTTATGCTCATCTCTTTTTCTCATATGGTAGAGAACAAAGCTTGGGTTGTAGAGGCAGGCAGACCTGGGTCAACCTTGATTCTGTTTTATTCATTCAACACTTATTGAACACATACCATATTCTAGGCACGAGCTGTGCACACAGGGCGCCTACTTAATCTTCCTTGCCTCAGTGTCCTCCTATGCAGTTAAGTTCGATGAGGGCAGAATTTATCTCCAGTTATTTGAGCTGTGTTTGACACACAGTAGGCTCAAAATATGTTTAATGCAAATATTATACTTCATATGTTATTGTCAAAATTAAAATAACAAAAATACAATGTTTAACATAGCAAATAGACAATGCTCTAAAATGTCACTTTTCTTACTTCCCAAGAAGATGTAGTTCAAGAAATTTGACTGGCATCCTTTCTTTTTTTTTCTATTTCCCCTAACAGATTAAATAAATAGCCTTTTTAGGTATAGCTATAGAGATATAGTTAATCGGTTTGGAGAGAAATGGTATCGGCTAAAACACATTTGAAAAAAAAGTCATCACCACCAGGGTCACCTTTTCAAACTCAAAGCTGAAAATCTGTAATCTGCCTACAGAAGATCTCTGCCGTGCATGAGAGGGTGAAGCAGTAGGTTTTTCTGCTGCCTCTGGAGGAAGATATATCAGCTGTAGGTATCAATTCAGCCATGGAGAATAATTTAATCATACTTGTAAATGACATTCCAACAATAGGTCATCGGATCTATCAGACCCTCATCAACTTAGGAAAATTAGACCTGCTTTATTGATGCTGGGAAGTGATACGGCGCCTGACTCTGAATCGGTAGGAAACTAGGGAATCAAAATGTTTGAGCCCAGCAGCGGAACTGCTGGAGGCCAGGCAGGCTAAGCACAGAGAGTATCAGGCACCTCTCTAGTTGCAAATTCCCAGACCAGCTGGGGGTTTTCTGTCTTTTTTTTTTTTTTTTTTTTTTTTAAATTATAACTAAGTAAACATGTAACGAAGTGGTGATAACATAAGCAGAACCATTTCATGAGACCAGAGATCTAGATCCTACTAAAGAAGGCATGGAGGAAGAAACAAAAAGGAAGAACTGTCAACATCTGTTGTTTAGTCAGGCAAGAGGCATTTGCTATGACAATGCAGTCACTTTCCAGGGTAAGAGGCTGGTTATAGGAGGCTAAAAGACAAAGCCTGCATTAATATATAGTGCTGGCACAGCAGCTGAATGGGGAATTTTGATCTAGCCTCTACTATTTACAGCCATGTGTGTCCCTTGGCAAGTTAACTAACTATTTTCTAAATTTTAGTGTTTTCACC
This sequence comes from Piliocolobus tephrosceles, assembly GCF_002776525.5. Taxonomy (NCBI): domain Eukaryota; kingdom Metazoa; phylum Chordata; class Mammalia; order Primates; family Cercopithecidae; genus Piliocolobus; species Piliocolobus tephrosceles. The sequence continues at coordinate 28,376,249 of NC_045453.1, read as the reverse complement.
CATAAATTACACAGTATCTCCCCATTTTTATCGTTTTGGAGGAGGATTAAATAAGAATATGTAGTGAAGAAAAAAGTACAATGAATGGCAAAGAACAAGCAAGGAATACGAGTTAATCTTTAATGTTGTTATTCAGATACCAAGTTCTAGATGCTAACTTCTGTAATATTTTTAGTTTTTATTTATGAGATTCAAGCCAAAGAAATTATCTCAGTGTGAATATTAGTGTTAAATTTTTAAAACTGATCACTGGGGATGATTTTTGCATTTATGTTGTACTGAAATCTGCAGTCTCTGGACACATGATGATTAGAGTTTTGACCATGGAGGAAGAAATAATTCATTTAACTGAATTAAAAAAAAAAAAAAAAACACAGAAAGGAAGCATAGATAGTGGTACTAGGTTTCTATTTCTGCATAAGCAATCTCACGTACTTAGCTCATAATGTAACTCAGTAACAAAGTTAGATCCCATTTATCTATTTTGGCTTTTGTTGCCGTTGCTTTTGGTGTTTGAGTCATGAAGTCTTTGCCCATGCCTATGTCCTGAATGGTACTGTAGCTTCTGCACAGCAAAAGAAACTATCATCAGAGTGAACAGACAACCTACAGAGTGGGAGAAAATTTTTGCAATCTATCCATCTGACAAAGGGCTAACATCCAGAATCTACAAAGAACTTACATTTACAAGAAAAAAACAACCCCATCAAAAAGTGGGCAAAGTATATGAACACACACTTCTCAAAAGAAGACATTTATGCAGCCAACAAACATATGAAAAAAGCTCATCCTCACTGGTCATTAGAGAAACGGAAATCAAAACCACAATGAGATACCATCTCACACCAGTTAGAATGGCAATCATTAAAAAGTCAGTGAACAACAGATACTAGAGAGGATGTGGAGAAATAGGGACACTTTTACACAGTGTAAATTAGTTCAACCATTGTGGAAGACAGTTTGGTGATTCCTCAAGGATCTAGAACTAGAAATACCATTTGACCCAGCAATTCCATTGCTGGGTATATACCCAAAGGATTATAAATCATTCTACTGTAAAGACACATGCACACGTATGTTTAATGCGGCATTGTTCACAATAGCAAAGACTTGGAACTGACTCAAATGTCCATCAATGATAGACTGGATTAAGAAAATGTGGCACATATACACCATAGAATACTATACAGCCATAAAAAAGGATGAGTTTATGTTGTTTGCAGGACATGGATGAAACTGGAAACCATCATTCTCAGCAAACTGACACAAGAACAGAAAACCAAACACTGCATGTTCTCACTCATAAGTGGGAGTTGAACAATGGGAACACATGGACACAGGGAGGGGGCTATCACACACTGGGGCCTGTCAGGGGATGGGGGGCTAGGGAAGGGATAGCATTAGTACAAATACTAACGTAGATGACAGGTTGATGGGCACAGCAAACCACCATGGCACATGTATACCTATGTAACAAACTTGCACATTCTGCACATGTACCCCAGAACTTAAAGTACAATTAACAACAACAAAAAAAAAACAAAGTTATTTTCTTGCAGCTTTCTGGCATGTTTTAGCTGATTTCTCTGTGCAGGGTATCACAATTCTGCAATCAGGTGTCAGCCAGGCTGTGATTTCATCTGAGGCCAGGAGTCCTCTTCCAGGCTCACTGGTTGTTGGCTGAATTCAATTCATTGCAGTTATAGGGCTGACCCTTAGTTCTCCATATTCCCTACCACATGGTTCACTGCACAGCATGGCAGTTTTCTTATTCAACACCAGCAGGAGAATATATTCTGCTGCCTCGAATGTCTCTAACTTCTGTCTCTGACCCTAGAGCCTCTTTTTAAAGGGCTCACCTGCTTAGGACAGGCCCACCCACACTCAAGGAGAAGGTATGATGCTAAGGCATCCACATCCAAGAAGAATTTGGGGGCCATTTCAGAATTCCACCTAATGCGGATAGCAAATGAAAATTTCACCAAGTTACTGAACTTTGCTTGGTTATTAAATCAATAGCGGACAGATGGGTCTTCACTGGCAAAAAGTCATAGTTGGTATCTAAACCTAGTTCCTTTCTCATTCTAAGAATATGATCTCTCCCCGTGCTACAACTATTTGAGGAGGAATAATTCACTCAAAATGCATCTGGGGGGAAATGAGGAAGCCATCACCATAGACATGCATGCCAAGATATCTTAGCACAAGATCTATTTTTCCTGATTGTATATAGACTCTCGTTTACAATCCTATTTCTGACACCTCCATGAGGACCATTATTTGATCTCATCTAGGGGGGAACAATAAAATTGGCCTAATTTAGTGGGCAAGTTTCCAGTTTTGTGGTCTTATTCATTATACCTAAGAGTTCAAAACCCTATTTCTCTTCTCAGTTTTCCTATAGTTTGAAAGGAACTATGCACGGCTATATTCTCCTGATTGCCTGAGCAGTTGCTTCAGCTCAACCCGAGTCTGAATTATCACTAAGCCTCCAGCCTGACATGTTGATCTATCCAGAATCTTTGCTGAAGCTGCCTAATAGGAGACCCGATGATAACAGAGAATAAGTCATGTCACCTCTCCATACCCAGAAACTATAGAGTCTTAGCCAGTGTTTATCCAGAGCTTGTCAGATTTATCTTTCAGATTCTGGGGGAAAATGCATGAATGATATGAGCCCAGCGGAAAACTCCAAATGTATGTGGGTGTGCCATTCAGAGCTTCAGCCAATTACTCAGGATTCATTATGCAATGGTGCATTTTTTTTTTCAATATTTCTTTTGCAGAGTTTCAGCAGTTTTAGGCATTTCTGGATATTTTTTCCTGGAATCTCATTCTGCAAGTGCTAATTTGAGACGTTGATGCTGGTGACAGCACACAACACACAGCACACACATGCACAAGCATACCAAACGAACACATACTACATATTTTCATTATATAATAATTTAAAATGTTAATATAAATATTGGTACTTTCAGAGCACTCTTTCCTTCAGTGCACTTGTTATAGAATGCAATTACAAGTGTATTTATCCGATTCTTTATTTTCTGTCTTACCTGCTAAGCTCCATGACAGCAGGGCCTGAGTTTGCTTTGCTCACTATTTTATTTTTATTGCCTAAAACAGTGACTATCATAAAATGAAAGGTGAGAATATATTGAGTTAATGGTTCAGTGATAAAGTAGATGAGTGTATGTGAACCTCCAAATGCATTTTATATTCAAGATTCTCTATCTTGTGGCATTATTTAACTCCCCAATATTCTAACAAACCCCAACTTTAACTAACTTCAGAACAAGAGCATGTGTATTGTAAGAATTAGAAATTGCTAAAAGCCACAAATAAAAATTTACCCATTACCTAGAATTAATTACTCTTATAGTTTGATTTATATGCTTCTACCCTTTTTATTTATTACTGTACAAAATTGAATGTCTATGATATTTATCAACTACCTCTTTAATATACCTACTTTAATATATCGAGGGCATTTTTTAATACCATGAAATATTGTCCTTTAACTCAATGTTTAATAGTTATGTGACATTCCATCTTATGGTTAAATAATAATTAACCTCATTTATCCTCTATTTTCTTTCACATTAAATTTCTTTTTAAAATGTTGGTGTCCCTGAATGCCACATTGCTAGACAGAGAGCTTACAACTTATGGTCTCCAGGAGATGTGTCTTTTGCTTTTCTTTCATAGTAACACCAAATCTTAGTATTTTAAGACAATTTTTAATTTATTAGGTAAAAGTAATATGCTTGTGACTTTCATATTCCCTTCTTAGATTATCAATGTGATTGAATATCGTGATGGACAATTTGATGTGTCAACATGGCGAGGCCACAGTTCCTAGTTATTCAATCAAAGAGTTGTCTAAGTGTTGCTGGGAAGGTACTTTGTAGATATAAGTCCATAATCAGCTGATTTTAAGTAAGAGATATTATCATAGATAAGCTGATTGGGCCTGATGCAATCACATAAAAGGTTTCAAGAGAAGGAGCTCAGGCTCCCTGAAGAAGAAATACTGCCTGAGGACAGAGTCTCAGCCCATGTTTTAGAGTCTCAGCTTCCTGAAAACTTGCTCCGCTTAGATTCTATCTAGAATCTATCTAGAATCTTAGATTCTAGACCTACCCAGCCAGACATCACAGTTGCCCAAGCTGAGTCCTTGCAGTAAATCTCTTGATAAGTTGCTCTTACTCTTTCCATTTTTTGTATAAACCTTGCTAATACAAACTTTTTAATGTTTTAATTTTGTGAATTTCCCATTTATTTTCCTTGCCTGTATTTTTATTGGCATATTATAAATGGGATAAGTTCTTTATTAGGTAGCTTTTTTCCCCCATCCCCACCACCATTTCCAGATGCATAGGCTAGAGAATCTGATGGCTCACTTTAGGTCAGCAGCTTACCCCTGGTTCAATCACCCATGAACAGGATCATGGGATCAAGCTACCCAAACTGGCTTCACAGGGCCCCTTCTGCGAAACCTTCTTGAGTCAGGTATGAAAAGAACACTTTCTAGAGAAGGAGTCCTTGCCTCTTGGGCTGCACAGAACACTACATTTGAAATCTTGACTTAATTATATAAAACAAACTGGTCTGTTGACCACCTCAGGCAAGGTATAGAGCACCTTTCTATAAAATACAAGGCTATGATCATTAAAAAATAATTGTTTCCACCATTACATATATTCTGGAGGTGGACGTCTGTTGTTTTCTATTTGGCAGCAATGCCCCGCTCCCATTACTGCTAAGAACAGCTCCCTGAATTTCCTTTGTGAAGGGACCTTTCTTTCATTATCAGTCATGTGGCTCACACAGAATGCTAATGTCTTCTTGTCCATAGCCTTTCAGAGTTGGACGCATAAGTCAAGCAGCATCGATGCCAATGAGCTGTGAGGAAACATTTGAGAAGGAGACATTACCTCTCTTTTCTGAAGAATCAAATAGGTGACTCGTTCTAATTCACTTGGGTATGTGAAAGGAGGATGAGAACTTTGAACCTACAGCTACTGTTTAGTAACTGTGAGGAGATGTCCTGAGATTTCCAAATAGGTCTCTGTCTGAGGATGTAGTCAGTATTTAGAAAACAGAACAGAGGGATAAAGAGAAAAATCATCTGTAGCATGACTCAAGTTGCTGGATCTAGCCTCACCTCAAGAGATGTATCTTGGACTTTTCTGTTACATGATCTGACATCTTCTCTTTATAATTTAATCTACTTACTTGGACTTTTCATGACTTGAAATTAAATATTTTTGTGGACACAATTTTTCATGTGGACTTATGTATTCAATTTTAGCTGAATCATCCATAAAAATATTTTTGTAAAGCGTTCATCAAATACTCCACGTTAATGCTTACTTTTATCTTTTTTTCCCTTAATCTGAAAACTGCACAATTCAATATACTGTATTTTGAAAATAAAACATTGAGTTTTTATGCCAAGGGTTGTGACATACTAGGAAGAAAGAAATCCAACAGCCAAAGTTACCTGAAGGAAAATAAATATTTAAAAAGACTGCGAGAGAAAAGAATAACTCTGAGAAAGTCAAAGATTTTGTCACTTGGCCCGAGGACCTTCTTGCTATAAAGAATCTATAGGTGGTAATCCATATGTCATAATCACTACACAGCAGTCAGGAGAGATGAGAGAAATTAGAAAACAATGCTTTCTTTTCTGGAGAAGAAAGACATAAATATTGAAATAAAATACTAGGAAGGAACACAAAGGAAGGTAAAAAGGCTGCTATTTCATGCAATAATTAAGACAAGACAGAATACAAAATAGAGTAAAAGAGAGACTTTATCATTCTCCAAAAGTGAGCTGGACTTTTTTATGGATGTTTCTATTTGAGCGTGGGAATCAGTGGGAAGTGAGTGAAATGGTATTTATGGATGAATGGCAGTTGCTTATATTTAAGAGACAGTGCAGATTTTTTCCCTCCCTAAATAGTGCAAACTCCAGGGGGATGGGTGGGCATTATAAAAATGATAAGAAAAATTTAAAAAAGATACTTGATAACTTAGACTCTTATCATCCAACTAATCTACTGTTTTCATCTTATTTGGTTAGCATGTCAGATCTTGCCACATACACCATTATAATGTCATAGGACTATTAGTCTTAACAATATTGGTAATAATAGTAGCTAACATTTATTGAAAACTTACACCATACAGAGTATTATGGATTAGTGTCTCCCCAAAATTGCTATGTTGGGGTTCTAACCCTCAGTACCTCAGAATGTGACCTTCTTGGGACATAGGGTCTGTACAGAGGTAATATAGCTAAAAGGAGGTCATTAAAGTTGGCCCCAATCCAATCTGACAGGTGTCATGATTAAAAGGGGAAATTTGAAGACAGACATGTACAGAGAGAGAATGTCATGGGAAGATGAAGGGAGAGATTGTGGTGATGCTTCTACAAGCCAAGAAACATCGAAGATTGCTAGCAAATTACGAGAGCCAAGGGAGGTATATGGAACAGATTCTCCCTCACAGCCCTCAGAAGTACTCAACTCCACTAGTGCTTGAATCTGAGACATCCAGCTTCCAGGACTATGAGACAACAGATTCCTGTTGTTTAAGCCACTCAGTTTACAGTACTTTGTTAAAATTAACAAAGTACTAACACAAACTAGCAAACTAACACACCAAGTAATGGATTAAACAAATACACATAATGTCAGTTAAATACTCAAAGATGCCCTGTAGAGGTGGCTACTCATCTCATCTCCATTTTGCAGGTGAGAAAGAAACAGACTGAAAGAGATTAAGTATGCACAGCTCCTAAGTGGGAAGTTGGGGGTGCTCCTCTGGGTCTGTCCAATGCAGAGGGCAGAGAACCTATCTCCTTCCGTTTTATCTGACAGTTTTATGTCTGCCACTTTCAGTGCAGGGTCCAATGCATTCTCAGTGAGTACATATTGAATAAATAGTTATGGTTCTATGATCTTCATATAAATTTAATGGTAACACAAACAACACAACAGTTTGTTATAGGAATGTTCTATGTTCCTGCATAGTCATCATCATTTTTATTTTTATTGGTTCTATAAAATTTCATCAATTTCATGTTACTGCAATTTATTTGGCCATTCCCTTATTGTGGGGCATTTGTGTTCATTTCAATTTCTACTATTATAAATAACACCACTATGAATGGTGTCATGCCCAAGCATTTTTCTAATTTTTGGGGATAGAAATATTTCTTATTATGATAAACCATTAAGTTTTTGAACATTTCTATGATTTTAAAATTTATCAAATTAGCTTACAACAGATCAAAAAGGAACTCTTTATAGTAAGGCATAAATGTAAATATTTTATAAGATTCACTTCCACATTGGGTTAACATTCACAGTGATTTTTAAATCTTATTAGTGAGGTTATAATTGCTTTGAGTTTAGTCATTTTAATTTCAAGCCCACTTTAACAAGTATCCTAACCGTGCTCTTTCTCATTCTCTTATTGAAATGTAGATTAATTTTGGACTTCCAATAACAAAGCTAGTTCTAAATCCTGAGGAAAGTTATATAGAAGAAAGAAGACATTGATTAAATCAGATTATCAGTCAACTGATAAAGTCGATGAAACTGAAGTCAAATTGAACTAGTATACCAATTTAGTTAAAATACCTGTTTTGATTAATATAAGTGGGTACAGATACAAAGTATACATCACAAATTGATCAAATAACAGCATCTAGCATCCAATTGAAATTTCATATAGTTAACAAAGGTAAGTCCTAATATATTTCAGAATTACATCAAAGTTACATATACACAACCCTGTTGTTAATTAGCCTAAAACTGTTAAATATGTAAAATGTGAAAGTTGGTTAACAGAAAAGGTACTCCAAACATGACTTTTTTTCTTAATTCTAGCAGATAGAAGACATAATTCAGTCTGCATTTGAGAATGTTAGAAGTTGAATGATCCTTGGCCACACTCAATCTATTTTTCTATCTCTCAGTGATTATATTTGGCTCATGAAAAAGAATAAATTAGACATGCTGGACCCATGCTGTGAATTATCTGAGTAAATGTGCTAAAACAAGGAATATCCTTGTCATCCTCCTTACCATCACCAAGAGGCTACTGAGAGGCTGGAAGGGCAGGTGGGGAGCAAGAGGGGAAGGCGGAAGGAGTAAAGATGAGAAGAGGAAGAGACAAGAAGCAAGCAAGCAAGAAAGGATGGAAGGAAGGGGACAGAAGAGGAAGGGAGTATAGAAAGAGGAAAAGGATGGAAGAAAGAGAAAGGAAGTAATGAAGGAAAGAAAGTGGAGAGAGCTCACAAAAGGAGGCAGGCAGGAAGAAAAGGGAGAGGAAACCAACAACTGAGCGAGAAGGAAGAGAGGGAAAGATGAAAGAAAACAATTTTTGGCACATAGGTAGGTGAAGATTGTTGGCATACACAGAAAACTCATTTCTGTATAAATATTCAATTAATTTCAAAGTCCAATGTTCTAATTATATTGATAGTGCCTTATGAGTTGGAATTAATGAAAACATAACATTCAAAACAAATAATAATTGCATTTAACATTTTTTCCCCCAAATACGAGGAAGAATCTTTAAATGGTAACTTCATTTGGAAAAGTTCAAGCCAGGCATTTCTCTGAATTGGTCAATGGCATCTATCTATAAGAGTACTTAATTCCTTTGCAACTGTCCAGAGAAAATGAAAGGGGGCAGCAAATGAACTTCTGACTAAAGCCAGAAACCAGTGTAGCCCTGAATCCCTTTAAAAACATTTCAAATGTCTTTAATATTATTTCAACCTAGCTTGTTACTGCACACACTTTAAGAGACATTATCCTTAAAAATGAAAACCCCGCATTTTCCTCTCCTGCTGTGATAATGGAAAAACTAAACTGATTTGGTCAAAGTTTCCAAGATTTATTTTCTTCCCTTCGGCATTACAGTAAATGATTAGGCAGAAACAAAACAGGAAAATCTTCATTCTGTATGAGCCAGCAGTGGCTCAAAGGGAAGTAGAAAACAACGGTTGTCTCTGAGCTGCAATCTGCTTCATCTAACACCAATAAAGCTTGTCTGGACAGGTGTATTTATAGACTGCAGAGAGAGTAGATATAAATATTTGAATACCTTTTATTTAGTAGCAATGTCTATTCTAATGTTTTTTTTTTTTTTTTTTTTTTTTTTTTTTTTTTTTTTTTTTTTTTTGTCTCTTCCAGTAATTGGTGTGGATGCCCAGAAGAACTGAATTAATTGCATGAGCAAACTTATTCTATTGTTTAGGTTAGTTCTAGACCAAGTTGGGAAAATGTAATTGGACTAGTATATAAAGAAGTTATTTTTTAGTTCATTTCTTCATTCTTTCAAATATCACTAACTTTTTTATTTTTTAATCAAAATATTTTTCTATGTGCCAAACATTACTCAAGATTCTTGGGATAGAGTGGTGAATCTGTTATCGTTTGACACATTAATTCTGTGAATAATTATCAAAAACAGCAAAAAACTATCTAGAACAATAAGCATCTATTACTGCTCATCAGGCTATGGGGCACCTGGGTTGCCGTTCTCATCTGGGTTCACTCACAAATCTGCACTCAGGTACAGAGAGGGTGCACAGCTGAGCTAATCTTGGCTGGGCCCTCTCGCTTGTTTGGGGGGTTAGTTGGCTGTTGATGGGTCTAGAATGGCCCCTCCTAGACAACTAGACTCTCTCCTATGGTCTTTCATCCTCAGCTTAGCCAGAGTTTTATCTCCTAGTAAAGCCAGAGTACTAAAGAGGAAGTGGAAAGTACTTGAACCTATGCTCACAAGTCACGTACTACCAGTTCTTATGCATTCTGTTAGCTAAAGCAAATTAAAAACCAGTCTAGATTTCAGGGCTCAGGGACTAGACTTTGCCTCTTCAAAGATGAGGTGCAAAGCCACATTGTAAGGGGTAAAGATACAGGAAGGGGAATAATCAAAGCCATTTTTGCAATCAGTCTTCCATAAGTGATGAGTGAAACCTAATGCTAGAGGCAGAGAAAATAAGTACACAAATAATTTCAGATATTGATTAGTGATCTGAAGAAAACAGAGTGGTGCCACAGTTACTACATTCTGGAAGGGGGTGATTCCTGAGACTGGGTGGCGGGGGCATGGGGAGGTTGTCAAGACAGCATTTATAAAGAGGAACCAGCCATTAAAGATCTCTGGGAATAGCTTTCCAGGCAGAGAAAACAGCATGTGCAAGGGTCCCGAGTTAGAAATAAACTTAGTAATGAGTTTAAGGAAGAGAACTATAAGCAGAGCATTAATATCACTGGATAAAATTTCCAGAGAGATAAGTCTGGCTGTGGTGGAGAATAGATTATAGTGGGAGAGGATATGGTCAGGGAGAGGTGACTGGTTTGGCTAGTTATTTTCACTCAATCTTACTCCAAGATCAAACACATTCACCAAAGACTGTAATGAAAATTTCTTAGTGTAGAAAGAATTTTCACATTGAAGATTTTTATTAATTTTTGAACAACATATGAGAAATTAAAATGAAGCTAAGGAAGACACTTGAAAAACAATAGACGCACCTCTGTTAGAATGCCAATGATTTTGGGTGTTATATGGATAGACTGAAAGATAAATTTATCTTAATTCTGTGCACTGATTTGAGAGTTTTAAGTTCCACTTAAGACAAATGTTTTTGGTGTTTCGTTTGCATTACTGAGATAAACCTTGCTTTTCAAACACATGTAAAGGAAAGATGAGTTACAGGAAAAAATGAAATTAATAATATAGGGGAGAATAGGACTGGGTCTAAAGTAAGGCAAAAATGCACAAGATTTAAAAGTGCACTCATAGACACTTCCCATTATCACAGGGCCCTTCTTTTGGTTAAAAAAAGGTAGGGCTAGTCAGTTTGTCTTCAGGGTACTCTACTCTCCCCTTTCTTCTGCTTCCTTCTATTTCTCCTTGGCTGTCTTTGCAATGTGACCGTGACATGCCACTGGGAGGGAGAATTTTAAGTCTCTTTAGATTCATTGTTGGTACTTTGGCTTGATAACACAGTGAAATTCGACAAGAGGTGAGCAGTTATACATTAGTTGCTAGGTGAAAAATCTAAAATTATATCAATGCGTTTTGTACTTTATGATGGTAAAATCCATTTGGTCTATCTTCCACTATGAAGGGGTCCTTTTCCCATCATGGCATCTCACAGGGGTCATTTGGGAACTACTGGTTCACTGCATCATGCATTTTTCCTAATATTGATCTAATACATTCTCAAATATACAAAAAGCTCACATTCATTAACGTTACCAGGTATCTCAGCAGAGAAGTATTTTAAGTATTGTGAAGTTGCCAGGCTCATGGTGGCACACACAACTTAAAAATTCTAATGTTCACTTGAAAGTCCAATTTTATCACTGGTGGCAAACACTGTTTGTTTTTCCCCTTAACGTAATAACTCCTTTCATTCACTTTCAAAAATATACCTTCAAACTACACAAGTTTGAGTAACCATAGTTTGCCTATCATATACTATAGTTAAAAATGGCATTACAGGTAAAAAGAGGCTAATTTTCCCTGCAAGTCCTTTTCCTTGGTATGTGATAGCCACCAATACTTTGGTGTGCTTTATGGGAACTTCCCATTTCACCAAACAACACTAAAAGGCAATGTATGTAAGGGTCAAGAGTTAATAAAATTAATAATATTTATTGCTTCATCAAGGATTCTTGAGTAAAACTGTTTCTCTAATATTATACATTTTATATATTGGGTAAAGATCCAGTTTTCATTCAAGCACATATATTTCCTTGAACTAAGTTGAATATATATGTTCTCAAATGAACACTTGCTCTTTACCTAATGAGCCATGCATATCTACTTATATTAATGACATATACAAATTAAATTCATACTATAGTGTAGGAATGAACAAATAGTTTCTCCTACTCTACTCTGTACTCAACATAACACAAATGTTTCTGTGACTTCTAATCACCAAAGTGCGGAGATTTCTCGCACCAAGCAAGCAATTCCACAGATTCTCTAGCAGACATCAGGTGGATGTCTTCTAATTCAATTCAGCTCTGACACTATCTACCTAAAGATAGCATTGGATATCACAGGTTGAGGGCTCAGTCCCACAAGACTGCCCCCAAACTTCCCATGCCAATTACAAGCTCCAGGTTGTTTCACCCATGCTCCTGACCAGTTGGCTATACATCAGGCTTCCCACAACCGCCTCCTTGGGTTTCATTCATTTACTACAGCAGCTCACAGAACTCAGGGAAACACTCAGAAGTACCTCTACAAGTTCATTATAAAGGATATTACGAGGGATACAGATGAAGAACCAGACGGAAGAGATGCATAGGGCAAGGTGTGTGGGAAGGGGCTTGGAGCTTCTATGCCTTCTCTGAGTGCACTGCACTCCGGGAACCTCTGCGTGTTCCGCTATCCGTGAACTCCCCAAACCCTGTGTGTGTGTGTGTTTTGTGTGTGTGTGTGTGTTTTTTTTGTGTGTGTGTGTGTGTGTTTCAGGTTGAGGGGTTGGGTATGGAAACTTCATTAAGTAGGAATGATTGATTAAATAGTTGGCGATCAACTTAGCTTTCATCCTCCTCCCGTCCCTGAAGGTTGCGGCGGGTCTGAAACCCCCAACCCTTTAATCCTGCCTTGATGTTTCTTGCTACCAGCCCTACCAGAAGCTGCCCAGGGACTGCCAGTTGCCAGTCAGCTCACCACTGGTGTACAGAAGACATCACTCCAGAGATTCCAAGCATTTTAGAAGCTATATTGTCAGGAAGTGGGGATGAAGACTAAATATGTATTTTAACTATATCACACATATACACACGTATTGGTTCCAGGAGCCCCAACAATACGTAAATCTGAGGATGCTCAAGTCTAGTGGTCAGCCCTGTGGAACCCATGGATACAAAAAGTCCATCTTCCTTATCCACAGATTCTGCATCCCACCATCACTGTGTTTTCCACCTGCAGTTGGTTAAATCTCCAGATGCAGATGTGGAACTGTGGATAAGAAGGGCTGACTGTGTATATAATTAACTGCCAAGTGATTGGAGGAGAGGAATACAGAGGCTACTAGTCCAGTTTGGTCTCATTGTCTTGACTTGTTGCCACTCCTTTAGTTCATTCTACTTTGCAAATAACTCACCTGTTTCTTGTCTCCTCGCAGAGCCAAATTCTCTGCTATGTCAGAGCTAGTCAAGTGGATAGTTTTAATCAGAGATCATACATACTGAGTAGCATGTTTGAAGAAAACACTTTAAGAATGGCAAATACCTGGAATACGTGGTAAATCACTCTACTCGCACCATGGCCGGCCTTGGTAGTCGGTTACTGTACTTTCTCCTGTTGAGCTCACAATTATTATTATCATCATCATTATTATATCAGCCCTCAATAGTACTACAATCCTGTGGAAATTATATAAACTTTTTTTCTCATCTCATCCTTCATGCAAATAAATGGCTCTAATAATATGCCAGTGGGATAAATGTTTTTTTAAAGGTGATTACTTGTGGTCTTCTCAAAGAAGTTTCCTTTCCCTTTTCCCTCTTTATCTATGGTACCAATTCCTTCTTATTGGGATCAGAACATTGCTGCTCTCAGTGCTGAAAATACCTGGAAAAACATTTAACAAATACCAAGGCTGGGCCCCAACCCAGGCAGGTTATATCAGAATCTCTGGGATGGCTTGGGAATCTATACTTTAAAACTTTTAACCTTTCCAGGTGAGTCTAACTTAATAAGGTTGAGCTACCGGTTTTTGATAGCATGTGGAGGCCGTCACTAAGGCCTTGTAGTTGGTTTCCTCTAAGGGTATTTGAAAGACTTTTGCTTCATTATCTAGGTATTTTTATTTTTATCTCTCACAGACAGATCATTAAATTTTTGTTTAATCACCCCAATAAGGGGAATATTATTATTTAATAATGCCACATAAGTTTCAAAAAGAGCCCTAACACTAATGGATAATAACTACTAGTCCCAAAGATAAAACCGTTCTCATCTCCTATTAAGAGAATCGTCAACTGGATGTTTTAGAAGAAAAAAAAATATTGCTTAACATAAAATAGGTTGTTTGTTGTTCATTTCAAAAAACTGTTAGCTGGATATTGCACTTGGGTCACACGGTGGAGATGTGCCCTTCTGCTTCTGCATACCACATCTGTGAATCTCTGCCCTATGTTTAGAAAACCCTCCTGCAATGAAGGATCAAAGCCCAGGTACAGGTTCTCACCAATTTCTGGCAGCTTTGCCTTAAACTTGCAGTTAAGCTTAGTCTACTGAATGCTCTTGTAAGAGGCAGGGTGCATTTGGGATTCATTTCAAAGGTGGAGACAATCCAGTGTGCAGGGTGCTGGTGGCGGCCGATCCAGCAGTATGTTGATGAATGTCCAGAGTGGCAGAACGAGGGCTTCCCATTCCTGCAGTCAAGTTTGTGCTCATACTCGGATCCTTGGTTCTTGCCCGTTTTCCCAACCAGGCACTGTGGACTCTTCAATGACTCCATGAGCTAACAAATACCCTTTCCATCATTTTCTTTACTGATTTAATAAATAAAATGTTTCTCATTTGTTATGCTTTTAATGAAGACAAAAATATGTTAAGGAAGATTATATAGGTCTGTATTATCCACCATCTATTTTTGAAGGCAACATGGGTTTAGGATAGAGTTTTGTCTTTTCTTAAAAGATCTGGCCATATGGGTCTCAATCCTTTATGTGACACTAATTGGCTGGATCAGAGGAACCAGTGTATCATTAGAAAGAGAGCCAGATGCCCTTCCCATGTGGGATGCTTGACCCATTTCCATCACTAGCTTGATTCCCAAAAGCTACTGAGTTTGTTACTCCTGATGTATTCATATCTTTGCTCATTTGATGAAACAAATTTTATATCTTACAAGAAAATATAAAATGCACTGAATTCAAACAGTAAGTTAAAAGTAAATAAAAGTAAGTCTGTGTAATAACAATCTTGTAAAAAGCATACATAACTTTCCTGTACATTTCCTTGCTAAGGGTGCTAGTATTCTCAGAGAGTTAAAAATAGGAAAACATTAGGGAAATATGATTAGTTACACAAGCCCCAGGATTCTAGAAAATGAAACTGAACATATTTCTCAGAGGAGTCATAACTATTCTTGATGCTAAGAGCAGATAAAAATTTCTCACATGGATTCTAAAAAAGAAAGAAAAAGAACAGTGTGGAATATACGAAAAAAATGTCCTGAATAATACCTTCACAATGAAGATGAGAACTATTTCTAGAAGACTGTTTCATTTAATCTCATAAAATAAACCAGTTTCATTAAAGTGCCTTGGAGAGAGAACAGGCAATATAGCACAGTAATTAAAATCGCCACCAATATGTCTTAATCTAAGAAATAATTTTAGAATGCCTGTGATCATGGAAATCTGTTGTTTGTGTTACTTAGTATCCATTCGCCTCGCTTGTGTTCACGATGTGCCATATTCCTGTAGGGGCACCCTGCCCTGATTCTTGGTCTATGCACTTTGACACCATCTCCACCTTTAGTTGTAGGAGAGATTCTGTAAGTTGGGTCTGGCCAACGATAACATCACATTCCTCTAAAATTATGAGCATTATTTTCCAAAAGTCTATTAAATAATTGAAAGGTATGTATAAAAATAACTTTGTTATTTTTGGCCATGATTGCACAGCAGGCTGGTGGTCTGAATTTTTAAGAATCCCTGTCTGTCTATTCCCTTGAATGATCTGAATTCATGGAATTTTCATTCTTCATTCCCAATGAACTATGATGTCTTTTGACTTTAGACTGTGTTCCCATTGGAAATATGGGTATTAGTTAAAAAAAAATGGGTACAATATTTTGGGTAACATTTGAATATGGATTTTTATTTAAATTCATTCCTAGTAATTCTCCTTCCATGAGGTCTGAGAGTATAGTATCCATGTAGGATAACTCTGTCATACTCATTTAATATTTTTTTCTGCGTCTTCACAATGTGATTGGCTCACAATTAAAATTAAGTTTATGGGTCCTTTTCATGCCTCTCTAGTTGAAGGGGAATGTAATTATGTTTAATTGAAGTTGATTCTCCAAATGACACCCCTAGATACAGCAGACAGCATACACATGGCTTATTCTCCTCTTGCAGAGCACATATGCATTAAGTCATTTAATAGAAGAAGCCACACACGGAAAGCTTTCAAAACAAAGTTGATAAAAATAGGATATGACAGATTCTTCCCTTTATTTGTTAAGGTTACTGCAATTATGTCTGATTTTCCAGGGCATGACCTGATAAAAGATGTTTTGTGAAAGTAGGGAGGTGGGGTAGAAAGCAAGGGAAAAAAAAATCTTATAACTTTGATCTTTCTCAACACTTTCCCATAAGATAATGAGATTGGGCTCAGGGAGAAGTTTTATACCTTGAATATACAAGATTTGCCTAAATATGGATCTGTAGGTGACCTTGGTCCTACCAATTATGTTGTTTATTGGAGAAATAATGAAAGATCAACTTTAGAATGATGCTTTTGAAACTACCTGCTCTTTGTAAAATGTGTTTCCCAAATTAGCTTGGAAAAAGCATTTTGCAACAGCTTTAAGAGCATATTAATGAAAATAAATTAGACAGCTAAACAAGAACAACAATAAGCATTTTAGACAATAGTCTGGTATTTAATTGTGGCCAACTTTAACCATAAGCAACATTAAAAACTTGGACAGGCAAAAACTTTGAGGTATTATCAGTGTGTTGAGGTTTTCATTAGCCCAGGGGAAATTGGAATCTTGGCAATTACATGGTTAATCTCATCAATTGTAGACAGTTCAATGAGATAATTCAAGATGAGACAATGATTTATTTGTATTACTTGCCACTGAGGAACCTCCAATTTATAGTTATCGATGTTGATCGAATTAAGTGGAAAACTGGGCAACTTTAAAATATTTTGTTATATAGACTAATAATTAAGCATACCTGGCTTGTCATCTGATGGGATTCTATTCCATCTGTTTTTATTTCTGGTCCTTCATATTTGAAAATGTTTATGACTGAGCTACCACTAAGAGTCATCCACTTCCAACTGATTTGTTTGTTTACATGATGAGAAGGGATAAGGTTGGCACAGTCATAATCTCTTGAAACATTTCCACATTTGACCAATGACCTAGGTTTTTAAATATTGACAGATTATATTATGTACTATATGACTTTGGATCAGATCAAAGACACAGCCAGTTTGGGTGTTGTAAAATAGATAAGTAACTGTAAAGCAATGTGTGAAATGAAGTTGTCAAATTAAGTATTTTTCTGTTGAAGACTTTACAATTTTGTTTAAAAAATGTATTTAAAGGGTACAGTTCCAACTAGGATCCCAAGCATAGAGGAATACATGTCAAATGTAATGAAGCCTATGACAGAGAATTAACTATGAGAAACTTTAATTCTGTATTATGCATTTTCATTTTATACATTCTTTTTCACATGAGCATGAATGATTTTATAAAGGAAAAATATTTTTGCCCTGTTATGTCTTCTCCCTAAACGGATGTGGTAGAGGGGTAGAGATCTTATAAGAAAATACTTATCTTGTAAGTTTGGATTCAAATCCAAATTGTGCAAATTATTATACCTCAGCTAGCAACAAAGGCAAGGAAGAGAGCATTAGTTGAGTACCTGCTTTGTACTGTGTTCTGCATTTGTTTTTTATAGTCCTGAAAATAACCTGGCAAGATGCATTTTATTGCCCTCATTTTACTTTTACAAAACTTTGGGTCTTGAATAGATTACATAATTGGACATAATTACCTAGCTAATACCTGGGTGAGCCCTGTTTGTGCCTATGTTTGCACAATTTTGACATACATGCTTTTCTATCCAGGCTACTATTTTCTGTTCAGGAGGAAGCGACTCTTCTATTCAGATTAGAAAGCTGTAGACACAGGAACAAATTATTGTGATTCATTCATTTATGAAATGTTATTTATATATCACATGTTAAATTTTAGCAGCTACATCTACTTTATAATAAATGATATAGATATTACTAAATATAGGATTGAATGTTGAATTGTATCATATATGTTTTTGGCCTTATTGATATGATATCATTTTTATTACTTTTCTGCTGATTTATATGCTGAATGAAAATGATATTTTTCTAACATTGGATTATTCTTGAATATCTGAACTAAAACCCGCTTAGTTCAATGTATTATTTTTAAAATGTTATGTGGATTCTATTTGTTGATATTTTGTAATCTTTCAATCAATATTCATGGGTTTGGTTTATAGGTTCTGTTTTCAGTGGTATTTTTGTTAAGCTTAGGTATTTGTGCTACGGTGGTTTTGTAAAAAGAATTAGAAAGCATTAATTCTAACTTTCTGCTTTAGGACAATTTAAAAAGCTCATGAATTATCTGTTTCTTGAAGGTTTGTATGAATTCATGCATGAAATTGTCTGAAACTTTATTGAGAACTAGATCTTTGACAACTTTCTCAATTTCTTCGTTGGTTTTGAGTTTGTTAAAGATTTCTATTTTTTTGTGGGACCAATTTGCAGTATAGTACTTTGGTATTTATAGAAAACGGTCTATTCACCTTCTCAAATTTATTAGCATAGATTTGAGCAAATATTCTGTTAAATATTCTTTTAATCAGTTCCATTTTCCTAATAAGTTTACATATTGATCTATTATTTCCTTCTTATAATAAAATTGTTTATTATTTTAAAAAGAATTATTTTATACATTTTTCAATTCTGTTTTCCTATTTTCCCATGTATGCTTTCTTCTCTATTGATTCTATTTTCCTTTTCAATTATTTCATGTGCTTATCAATTTTACTTTTTGTCTTTTCCAACAAATTAATTCATGCTTTTATATTGATCTGTTTGTCTGCTTTCCTTAGTTCTTTGAGGTTTTTTTTTTTTTGATATTTTTTTATGTTGAATACACTATTTTTCTGTTTTCATTCTTTGTTTTTGGTAAGGAAAACATTTATGATTCTGATTTTCTTTTGAACAAATTCTTTGGCATCATTCCCTGTTTTTTATACTGAGAGTTTTCAGTATCATTGTGTTTTAGCTATTCAGTAATTGCACTTCTGATTTTTTTCTGTGGTTCAAGAGTTACTCAGTAGAAAATGTTTTCTTTTAAATTCAAATTAGTCAAGTTTCAGTTTTTTCATTTGTTACATATTTCTAGGTATATTACATTGTTGTCAGAGATTATGGGCAATTATGTATGTGTAATTTCTATTCTTCAGAATTTTGAATTTGTTTGGAGTCTAATTTGTGGTCAATATTTGTAAATAACCCATATACACATAAGTAGCTGCATTCTCTGTCTATAAAATATAATCTACATTTACAGGCTATGCTATTCAGATTCATCTATATTTAACTTTTGTTTTGTATCTTTGTGCTTGTAAAAGATGAAATGGAGTGATTGTGTTCACAACTAATAGTATGTTGATGTGATTTTGTGTTTGTGCTCTATCTGGAAGGTTTTGTTACATATCTCAGTGTGTGTGATTCTTATGACTGGTGGTAAGATGGCTTCAACTGTACATGGGCATGGCATGACCATTGAGAGGCCGTGCTTTCCATTTCATTTATCTTCAAGTCTTCATTATAATAGAAGAAAATCTGAACTTGGTGGTATTAGTATATTTTTACTAGAGAAGAGCAAGACTTGGTAAGAATATTGGGTAGAATAGAGTTGTTTTGAGAATCTTCTAGTTGCCCACACCCATCCACTCTCCATTCTTCTTGCCTCTGCTTTCTGCCCCAGGAGGCAGACAAGTATGTTCTAACAGGGCAATGGCAAGAGATTTGAGAACTGCTGGATCCTTCTCTCTGGGCCACTTAGGGTTGGCTACATTTTTTTCTCCAAATGCAACAGCTTCTAGGAGCTGTGCCTCCTGGAAAACAGTCCATTCTGTATTCTTCCTGCCAAGGGTGGGTAACTGTCCCCAGGGGCTGCTATTTCCAGGGCATCACTCTATTCCTTGTCAACTTCTTTATACTTGTCCCCACCAGTCCAAACCTTTGTAAATAGTCTATTTTCAAAACTCCTTTTATCGGTTTCTTTCTGAGAGTTTCAGTGACACTAGCACATCTAGGGAAATTTCCCATTTTTAGTTTTTAATAGTTACCTTCTATTTTTTGCAATACAGAATGATTTTGTATTTTGATAGTGATATATTGCTTCTGTTTAAGATGCATATATTTAATTTAAAAGAATTCAATGTAAAGAAATCATAGAGCAAATTACAATTTAAATTTCATGAAGGCATAACAAAAACTTATGAAACTAGTCTATGAATTAAGCAAGTTTTAAAAGCACTGCTTTATACATTTCAAAGCTACATTATACATTATTTCTTTACACATTATAATGCAGTCAGTAATATCAGGCCTGATGCTATATAATCACAATATTTTTCTATTTCTCTGGTATGTTTTTGTTCATCCTTTTATTTTAAAACAATTTTCATTACTTTGATTTGGTATGTATTTTATTTTGAGGTATATTTTGATTTTTTTACTCATTATGAAAGTCTTTTTAATGAATATGTGATTTCTATTTATTATGTTTGAGACATTGCTCTTATTTCTGCGGTAGGCTCAGCGTGTTTCCTTGCTGTTTCCTTTTTTAAAATGCTGTACTCTGATTTCAGCATTTAACTTTTGTTTTATATCTTTGTCATTTGTGAAGGATGGAATAGTATGATGTTTACAACCACTAGTGTGTTTATATGAGTTTTGTGTTCTTGCTATTCCTGGAAGGTTCTGCTACATATCACAATGTGTGGGATTCTTACACCTGGTGGTGGTAAGATGGCTTCAGTTGTACATGGGCAGTTATTTAGCATTAATTTCATTTTCAGGTAATTAGCATTTTCCCACATGCACCTCTTCCAGCATTTTGAAAGTATTTTAATGTTACTTATATTTCCTTAATTAGCATATTTTAATCCTATATTATTAACAACTTCAGAACAAAATAACTTTCATTGCTTCCTTTTGTATAACAAGAAAAACAAAATAAAACTCAGGCAATTAGCACATTTACCTTCCATATTCTCTTCCATTCTCCAGATTTTTTAAGTATGTTCTAAGATTTATGTCTTATTGTGGCCTTGGACAGGCATCAAATATTCCCATGCCTTTCAGTCTTCATCTGTTAATAATATCGCTATCCTCACAGCATTGTTGAGAAGAGTAAATGAGTTTATCTCTGTGAAGTGCTCAGAACAGAACACATCAGAAGTACCATATTAGTGTTAGCTATTGTTGTTATTACAACTACTCTAATGACAATATACTTTTTCCACAACATGAAGCTTTTCTTTTAGGAATGATGACCTTATTTAGACCCAGGCTGTTCCATATGCTATATACTACTGAGTACTTAACATGTTAACCACTTAACAAGCGGTTCTCTGACCACAAAATACACAGCAGATTTTGAAGATTTAGTACACACACACAAAAAGAACGTGAAATATCTCATCAGTAAAGCTTTAGATCCGTGATCTTAGTCCGTGCCATCTCTCTATTGTAGAGACATAGTTCTATTAAGTGGGGGCTTATTCTGTTCCATGTGCTGTGCCCTTTGCATGAAGATCCAATTCCAGGTGAGCTGTTTTGCCAGATTGTAGCTATTGTGTTAGCTGGTTACTAGACTGTAGGCAAAGATGAATAGCATGCAGTCTCTAAAGCTGTGGATGTTAAAGGAAGAGAGAGAGTTATCTATTGCACTGGGGAAAAAAATGTGATGGTGACCAGGTGGTCTTGGATGTAGGAGTTGGGTCTATGACATCCTTATCCCCAAGTCATCTAAGAGTTAGGTCAGTGGCATCCTGATCTCCCACTACTTTCTGGAGATTCAGTTTCTGTGGTGTCCTGAGAAGTATCTTCAGAAGATTCCATGGAGCTTGATTCACTATAGCTTTGAACACATTTTAAGTACATCATTTTATACATTAAATCCTTTTGTGTTTAAACCAGTGGCTTTAAGCTGGGGGCAATTTTGCTCCCACTGCATGAATATTTTGTAAATCTGGAGACATTTTGGTCGTTACAACCAGGAGAATCCTACTGGAATCTATTGGATAGAAACCAGGGATGCTGCTAAACATCTCACAGCACAATCCCCACAAGTGAGAATCACTTAGCTATACTATTGATCATGTGGAGGCTGAAGAACTCCTTCGGTCATTTTGGGAGTACTCACCCTAATGAGAGAAAGTGCTTTGCAGAGCATCAGTAACAATGATTAAAATGTGTTTCTGTTGTAGTCATTCACAAGACAGGTTAATAATTAGTGATGTGAACAGGAGGCAAGGAAATACTGGGTAAAAGAGGGTGGTTCCCCAGCAAAGGCCCCATCCTCAAGCCTGGAATCACGTGGCCCTAAATGGGAACAGGCATTCCTGTTTTCACGCCCAAATGTTGCCTTTTCCAAGACCACTCTGGCTCACCACACCCCTATCCTGTACCCATATAAACTCCAAACTCCACAGCAGAGGAACCAAAAAGCGGCAGAGCAGCAGAGAAGGAAAGAAGAGAAGGAGTGTCTGAACATCAAGAGGACTTCAACTGGGGACGGTCAGAGTGGAGATCCACCATGGATGGCTGAACTCCAGGAGAAGATCATCTTCCCACTGTATACCCTTTCCAGCTCCCCATCTATCATGCTGAGAGCCACCTTGATCACTCGATAAAATCCCTGCATTCACCATTTTTCAAGTACGTGTGACCTGATTTTTCCTGGACACCAGACAAGGACCTAGGTATCAAGAGGGCAGGGTGTAAAAGGCTATCAATCAATCACCCTGACTCTAACACGTAGTCATCTGTGGACAGGTAACTGCTAAAAGAGCATTAAATTGTAACACACCCCTGGATGCTACCACTGCCCTGGAGCCAAAATATGCTCTCCCTGGCTCCTGCACCTGCCTGTGTGCATGCTTCTCTTCCCCTAATGGGTTTGAGCATGAAGCACCCCTGTCACAAGTTCCATGAGGGCATCAGGAAATTCTCCCATTTTATTAGGAAATGGCAAGTTTTGTTTTTTCTTTTTTTTTTCTTTCCCAGTTGTCAGGACTGTCAGATTTCTGTGGATACCAGCCTTGTACTTCTGATTTTAGTTTGCCTGGAAAGAGCACCAGAGGGTTTTTAATATATGAAGATTAAAAATTAAGCAGTAAGAAGGCTTCCCTATGGGACAGCAGGGTGTCTGAGTCCTCTGTTTTAGACACAGGAGGCAGAAAATTACATGATAAACAGTCTACTGGAATTGGAGCATATCGGTTAAATATGCAGATGTTTCAACGTGGAGGGAGATTTGTTGCAGCTGAGGTATGATTCCAAGACAGTTTATGAGACAAGGCACAGTCACATGAAAGGTTAAAGAGCAACAAGATCAGGATCAATCCCTACCAAAGCCTGGAAATACAAAGATTAATTTTTTGCTTGATGAAGTATCTTCTCTTTCCTTTTTATTTTTTTGGTAATTTTATAATGGTATTTTAAGCACACAGAAAAGTATAGCAGATAACATAATATGAAAATATATTTTTTCAAGTTATTTCATCTATTTTTCCTCATTTCTAAGGGTTTAGTGAGAGCGAGAAATTG
This sequence comes from Piliocolobus tephrosceles, assembly GCF_002776525.5. Lineage (NCBI taxonomy): Eukaryota > Metazoa > Chordata > Mammalia > Primates > Cercopithecidae > Piliocolobus > Piliocolobus tephrosceles. Next base: position 28,352,591 of record NC_045453.1, on the reverse strand, counting down.
TGCTCAGACCTCAGGTTTCCATCTTGAAACTTGAACAGTGTCGTGACATATGTCCTTCTTAGCTCATCTACCTATTTTTTTCATATAAAATACTTTTTTTCTGGAGAAAGAGGGATTACAATTTAAAAAATGACATATTTGAGGTTATGTTTGCACAACCAGGTATATTATCTTATTCTGCTCATGCTCACAAAGCCCTCTCCATGCAACGTTCTTTAGTAATGCTTGCTAGAAAACACTGCTTACATGAAGTGTGTTAAAATGCCTTAGTTGACTGATTCTTCATTTGAGTGGTGTGTGTGTAACCCCGGTAAATGGGCTGTCATTTGCAACCCAGGGACTACATGAATGGCATCTTGCTGATGTATTAATCAGAACTATATATCCCTGTTCATGCCCCAGTATATCGAGTTCTTGTCTATAAGATCATGCATCATTGCAGAATTTCATATTCAGCTTTCTCAAGCCTCTTTTCTTTTCATCAATATCACAGGAGATTTTGTGTGTATAATGTAACTGTTGCAATCAGAATACTGTGTTTTTGAAACTAAGTATTTTTTTACTTTGTTAAAATCATATTTACATAAGACAAGGCAATGTCATTATTTCATAAGAGCAACCCAAAGGCATATTTTTTATCTATCTTTTGTTAAAACTACTTTCAAATAAAAGTTTTGTCAAATTGAATAATAAAGAAATAATACACATATGCCTGAATCAGACTGCCTATGTGTGCATATTATTCAGTAAAATTCATGAGAAAGCATACAATATATCAGGAATCGTATCAGACTTGTTTACAAAAATTCTGTAAGTGGATTTCTACGATCAAATTCAGTGTTCCTTGAATCAGTGGGATGTTGCATATATTATTTATCAGTTAATTCGCAATAACAATCATAAAAGGCTTGATCTTAACAGCCTTCCCAGCCGAGCTTAATTCCTACTGCTTTCCAAGCAAGTTGTGGGCACTTAAGTGCCACGTGACTAAGCCGTGATTAATTAGGAAATAAAACATGCCACATTCTCTACAAGCTGAGCAGAGGATGTAAGTGCCTCCGATGTTCTGGAAACTTCGCCTTTGACTTTGTGTTCTGACATCAAGATATCTGTTAGATTTTCCCAATTTAACCAATTTCACTTTTCTTTCTGAAAAACCAAGTGAGAAGTTGGAGTGAATTCTTCAACCTGTAAGGTTCCTTGTGTATGCAAAACAATTGGACAGGGTATAATTTCAATGTCAACGATGTCTATATTTAAAATTGTCTTACCAAACACAGGAAACGTAAATACAGAGGATTTGTAATTGGCTCTCTTGATCAAGGGTATGCCAAGAGATAATTGTTTCTGCTGCTTCTAAAAAGCAGAAAAGAAAATCACACTGAATCCTTAAGCACCAACTTATTCGAATAAATACAACTCCAGGATTTTCTTCTCCGTTTAGGTTTAAGTGCTTCGTTGAAGAACCTGATGGCCAGTTCTTTATATAAGAGACAGTTTCTTAAAGATACCCATTCAAAAAAATTAGCAAAACAAAACAAAACATGGGTATTAGGATTTGTAACATTTAAAAAGTAAAGTGGCTTGGAAGATACTTGAAGAAAGACTTGCATAAAATACTGCTCAGATCAAATTGTGAAATAAACTGTAGCTTTATTGATGATTATGCCTTTTCCTCGATGGACCATGCATCACTGTTTTCCTGGTTATGTTTCCAATGTTGCTAGAAATGCACTGGCAGTGAAAGTCCCCCAGAACAGTGTGGGCTTACTTGTGGAGTGGAGTTATGATGGGAGACACTCGTCTGCAAGTCCTGCAATTTTTTTTTTTTCTCTTTTTACCATTCACAGAAGATGCTAGGGTGTTCCTGTTATATCTCTTTGGGACGTATTCAATTTCAGTGGCAGCTTTGGTGGCCATTTCCAACTCACCTCCCACTGAAAGATTCCCACCTAAAGTGTGCCCCTGTAGTCTCTGAAACTCGAGCTCTAGGGCTGATCTGTGAGTCTCCTGCATCCATGGGCAAGCATAGCTGGCAAGTACAGGAGTGAGGTGAGAAGAGCCTAATGCTCCACGAGCAAATTCAACGCAGGGGAGGCAGGAGCCAGGGGATTAATTAATGCTCAGTCTCCTGTTTGTTGGTTAGACAATACCGAGAAGCATAGTTTATGCTTCCCAGAGATCCGAAGCAATTCATCTGCTTTTCTCACAACATCACAGGCATCTCCTTCCTATGATGGGCTGTCTTCTCTTCCCCACTTTGTTCTGTCTCTCTCCTGTTTCCTAGCTTTCCCTTCCAAATAAACCATCTGCCTCAAAGTTCTTGCTGCAAATCTGATTTGGAGGGAACCCAGACTTAGATTCCATCTCAAGAGATAAGGATCGTCATCAGCTGTCAGTAGTAATAATTCTATGTGAAGGAAGAGTGATGGATTCCTGGTAAGGCAGAGACTTACAGATGGAGTAGTCAGAAGCTAAGAAGGATCTCAGAGTATCATGGAAATTAAATATGATCATATATGATATTTTATTTATAGAAAATGCTTTTCTGTATAACAATTGTGCTATGATTATTGCTAACCTAAATTAAACGTTTTTATTTTCTAGACACTGTGCTAAACACTTAAGATGCTGGGTGTCAATTGTTTACAAAATAGCTGCAATAATTGCCCAACCTCTAGCTGCATCTTGGGTAGATGCCTCCCATACTGATCCCGGGACTGGTTATGTAGTTTACTGTGGCAAATGAGACAATGGGAAATGTGATGTAAACAGAAGCTTGAAAGGTGCTTTGCACATCTGGGCTTGCTCTCTCCCACTTCCCTTGGACCCCAAGGCCACCAAGAGAATGAGCCTGAAATCATCTGCTAGAGAAGTCCTGTGGAGGAGAACCAGGGTGTCTGAGCCAATAGCCTGTCAATTGGACATGTGAGCGAGACCATCTTAGAAGAACTGACACTGATGTGTGAGAAACAATAAATGTTTATTGTTTTAAGGCACCAAATACGGGGTGATCTGTTACGCATCAAAAGCTAACCAGTACAGATGTCCTACTTCATTTAATCCTTGCAATGCTTCTATAAGGCTATTATCACCCTCCATTTTACAGGTGGAAAATCGGGTCTTGAGAGTTTATTTCCTCCAAAGTCACGTAGCTAGTAAATGGCAGAGCAATTTAAAAACCAGGTTTGCTTGATCCCAAAGCAAACAGTCTTCCTCACATTGGCATATGGATCAAATGTTTGTAATGAAGTCATTGATTCATTCATTCATTCCAAAAACTTTTTTAGGACCTACATTGTGTCGGGTACCATGTCAGATACCGGTAATATACAAATGAACAAGACTTTCTACCTTCAAAATAAGCTCAGAATTAAGGCAGCAGGCATGCACAAATAAACACAACACAATGCAATAACATAGGTATTTCAAGGCTATAATAGGGACAGAATGATGGTATTGGGAAATAGCACACATGCGGACTTCTAGGTAGAGAATTTAATAATATATTGAAATTTTGATGTTCCAAATTTACTTTGAGTAAATTACTGAAAATTACTTTGAATAATTTTGAAAAGTATTTCTTTGGCACACTCTATTCTGTTAAGCATTCCAGATTTATCTCTGAGGCCTAAAAATAAAAATGATCTACACTCTTTTCACCAAATCTTATTCCACCTATGTCCACTAATAATGTTCCTTTCTATACTCAACTATATACTCATATTTTATATATTAATTGCATATCAAATTCTAAGTCCTTCAAGTGCATTCAGTTCCTGACTTAAAACCACTGAGATTGAAAACAGTCTCTCTAGTAGAACTATTTTCTCAGCCCTGATCAGCTCAGTTCCCGCAGCCCATGTACAGTCACAGTCATGGGGTCTATCATAACAGAAGCTTGAAATGTTTAGGGAACACAAGAGTGTCTAATTTCTCGTGGAATATTATACAGCCATTAAAAAGAATAGGGAAGATATTTAAGATTGCAACGTAAAAAATATTGCCCGGTGAAAACACTGGAGAAGTTATACTGAAACATTAATCAAATGTGTATTTCATATATATACGTGCGTGTGCACACACATGCATCCTCATATACATGGATTTGAATCTAACCTATTCTTTTAACTGCTTGGCTGAACAGTGTGTTTTAGCCCTCACTACACTTTTTCTTACCTTTCTTGGGGGCACTGCCTAACACAATTAGATGTGTGCTTAATCAGTCTATTAAACCATAACATTCTTGAGTTCCTATCTGCTAGATAAAATCGTGCATTAATGAGGGCCTGGAAGGGACTGATTAGGAAGTGGGGGGGGTGGGGGATGCACAAAGTCCGGTGAGACAGGCTGACCAAGATTTGATTCACTTTTAACCTGTTTTTAAAAATGCCCGTGGTGTCTGCTTTTCATCTAGGAAAGGAGGAATTAGACTATTCTTATGCCCTAAATGTCTGCCTTTCTTCCTAACTACTAAGATTGTTAGTCTTCTTAAAGTTTTTGAGGAGCAGTTTGAAACTTAACCACCAGATATGACAATGGAAAAACCATCTGGGGTTGTAATAAAGCCAACTTTTGAAATAAAATCTCACCTAATCCTGGGTGCTACTTGTCCTCATAAGAATTGGGTGTGTTTAATCTCTTTTAACAACAGCTTATTCATGTGACTGGTTCTATATCTACAAATATGTTTTTAACTCTATGTAGTTCTATCTCTACCTGTGATGGTAGTTTTAAGGAGAGAATTTTTCTCATTTTAAACAGTGCTTTTCTAGAATAAATCAGAGAGACTATTTCTGCTACTGTTTATCTTTTTCTGCCAAATTTCTTCTAGAATATTAATTTGTTATGTGAGCACCTATTTCAGGACAGCTAGGCCTTGGTTGTGTCAAATGAATACATAGATGTGATCCCTACCCAAGTGGAGCTCCATTCTAGGCTGACAACGTATAAAGTATTACACTTAAAGAGGATGGCAGCCACGAAAAAATAAAGCTTGGGCCTACTTAATGAGTGGTGACCTCTCAGGGAAATGACCTTTGAAGTGAGTCCTGAAAGATGAGAGAGTCTCCAATAAAAAGATACCACCAAGTTAGCTTCAGGCAGAGGGGACAGCATGTGGGGAGAACCTGAGGGACAAGAAAGGACCTGTTCTAATCTTGGGACAGAGAAGACTCCCAGTATGACTAGAGCAGGGGCCAGCAAACTTTTTATTTGAAAATCCAGGTAGGCAAGGCGCGGTGGCTCACACCTGTAATCCCAGCACTTTGGGAGGCTGAGGTGGGCAGATCCCGAGGTCAGGAGATCCAGACCATCCTGGCTAACATGGTAAAACCCTGTCTCTACTAAAAATACAAAAAATTAGCCAGGCGTGGTGGCGGGAGCCTGTAGTCCCAGCTACTTGAGAGGCTGAGGCAGGAGAATGGCGTGAACCCGGGAGGCAGAGCTTGCAATGAGCAGAGATCGTGCCACTGCACTCCAGCCTGGGCGACAGAGCACGACTCTGTCTCAAAAACAAAACAAAACAAAACAAAAATTCCAGGTAACAGATGTTCTAGTATCTGTGGGCTATGAGGTCTCTGTTGCAACTACTTGACTGTAATAGTAGCATAAAAGTAGCCATGAGCAATATTTAAATAAATGGAGGTGGCTAAGTTCCAATAAAAATTTATTTACAAGAACAGGCAGTGGCTGGATTTGGCCATAGTCTTCCAATCCCTAGACAAGAATGAAAGAAATAAAAGGTATTGGGGTTCAACATGGGGATACTGAGGAGTGACATTGTCAGCACATGTAGGCTCTTGAACTGGAACCTCCTTGATGGAATGAACAATTAGGGTGGATGTCCCTAATCAGGCCATCGTGGGATGGAGTATTTCCTGCCCCTTGCTGGCTTAACAGCCTTCATTTTCATATTATCAAGGAGATAGCTGGGCCCACCCATTAGGGCAGTTATAAGGATTACATGAAACAACATGTATGCCTATAGAATAGACATATTCAACAAATTCCATAAATCTCAATTCCCTTGTCGACAGTGTGAAGTGTCTGCTTTTTCTTGAAATATAGGAAATGAGTCTTATGCTTTCAGAGGGGCTTGAGTGCTTCGCGCAGCAGTCACTCCGTCTCGGAGATGGCTCTGCAACTCACTTGGGCCCTGTGAGCTTCTTTATGGATTAGCAGAAAGCTCTGGTTGCACGTTTAACCTTTTTCATCACCTCTAGAGAAATGACGTGCAAGTTTTTTTTTAATTGCACAGCACAGGTTTAATTTAATAACTCTTCCTATGTTAATTTAGTGATTTGAAAAAGCTGAATTTTGTTTTTAATTAAGTGAGAGCAAGGGGCATTTTATATCCTATGACAGGAGGGCAGAGAACATTATTGTTTGTAATTGGCAAGAATGAGGAAAAACATCCTCCCCATTAATGACATTATACAAGGTGACTCCCATTTCACTTCTGTCCCGCCTCCACCGCAGAACAGCTGAATACAATATGAAGGGATTTTAAAATACAAGATGGAGAAAATTGTTAAGATATATACTATATATTTTTTAAATTTTCTAATTGGACAGCTCAACTTGTGTGTGTGTGAGAGTGTGTGTGTGTACCTACAGTCGCATGAGGGCATGTGTTTTGAATGTAACTATCACTACATTGCTAAAATGAAAAAATATAAAAGAATTTTACTGTGTGTTTATCAGTAACCTACTTAAATAACTGCAGGCAGACTCCAGAATTTTATTTCTAATTGTATTCCCTAAATGACAGAGTTGAAGACCATGTATATACAAGAAGTGAGAGGAGAGATCTGCTACTAAGGCCAGTGGGAAAGGGAAAGAACTTGGTGAGTTGCCCAGTGTCTCGGAAATGCACCCAGTGTCCAACAGGTCTGAGATCTAGAAATGGCCTTGGTTCTCCACGTTGCACAAGCTGCTAGAGTTATTTTGTTTTTGTTTTTAACAACCCGTCATCTACATTAGGTATTTCTCCTAATGCTATCCCTCTCCTAGCTCCCCAACCCCCGATAGGCCCCAGTGTGTGATGTTCCCCTTCCTGTGTCCATGTGTTCTCATTGTTCAACACCCACTTGTGAGTGAGAACATGCAGTGTTTGGTTTTCTGTTCTTGTCTTAGCTTGCTGAGAATGATGGCTTCCAGCTTCAAGCTGCTAGAGTTCTTAGAGCTGTTTCTTATTGAAATTTATTGTTAGGATGAAACCTGGGACTGCACATGCGAGAAGATAAATATTTAGAAAGGGATCAGAGTCATTCTGGATTGAAATCCAAACAAGCATTGACTTATTTTTTCTTGTAGGATTGTTTAAAAAGATTTGCACAGATGCATACAAGCTTATTCAACCCATTCATAAAAGTATCGCTTGGGGTTTTTCTTTTTAGAAATAAAGATTTCAGGGCCTTATGCCCTAAGATTCTAATTTAGTCCATCCAAGGAAGGTCCTGAAAACCCAAATTTATATTAACTACTCTGGATGGTTTTCATAAAAGTGAGCTATGTGTCATGCTTTGAGAAACCCTACAAGTAATAAGTTGACTTGAAAAATAGCATTATTAAAGCCAACTTATTTACAGACTCTTTTTTTTGCCTAATGATCAGAATATTTCAATATTCACCCATAATATGCCAACCTTGAATTTTCAAGAGATAGGCCCGAGTTATCTTTCTCACAAATACAAAGGATCTTTTTTAGCATTAATTGGCCAAGTAGGAGGGGGAGTCCACATGGCTGCCTTGGCGTAATTGCCACCCACTGTTGGCTTCTTTACCTCAAAACAGGTGTGGAAGTCATGAATCACCCCTCCTGGTTACTTTTGGCATTTTGCAACTGATTGTTTTAGAGGCGAAACCGTTTTGTGAAAAATTTAGCTTGTCATTCTGTCAGAAAGCTTTTAGGAGGATATTTGACATTTAATTTTTTTAAGTCAATAATCTACGTGATTCAACTCCCATTTCTTTGGCTATTTTAAACATGCATGTTCTGCAAGGAAACAATTTTCAATGAAGATTTAGCAAATATCTAGACATATAATCCCCAGAGGTCTGGTTTCAAATGCAGTAGTTGTATGGGTGCTGGAGATTTTGTCTATCGTGAACTAACTAAATTTTCCCAGGAAAACAGAAAAGATCATGTTGATTTTTCTATAGAAAATGCTCATGGCTGGAACTACACATGTATGTTATTGACTATGAGGAAATAAAATATGTTGCCTAAAAAATTGTAGAGTGAGAATGAAAATACTACTACTAAAAGCTACCATTATCGCAATAGTATTGCAATTACCATTTCTGTGAGCTAAGCCCTGTGATCAATGTCCTACATATATTAACTTGTTTAATCCTTGGCAGGTCTCATTATAATTATTTGTGGAGGTAGAAACTCAGTCTTAGAATGTTAAATACGACCACATACGTGGAGTCTAGCTCCTAAACTCACCCTAATTATGATACTACGTTGACTCAGTGTTTGCTTTTGCCTGGCTTCCTTACTGCTTACAAACCACAAACCTCCCTGAATTACAATTTCCATTTCCACATTTAAAAAATGAACACAGTAAACCATTTTAGTGGACTAAAGAGTGAATGCTATTAGAAAATGTAAGTTCTTCATGAAGTTCTATATATATATAAACCAAGAAAAATACCAAAATAATCGTGATATTGTCATATTACTATGGGAGCATCCAGCATCAACTCCTGCTTTGAGTCTGCTGATCCACTTGATATTCAACCACAGTTACACAAAAACCCGGCTTAACTGGAGGTAGCTGGTGGTGCAGGCAATGGGGATTTTCAAAGGTCAATGACATGATCCCAAGCTGGTCATTGATATGACTGACTGAGACAGTTGGAGGTAACTTCCTTTGCTTCATCTTCTCCCCCAGGACTTTCGTTTGGCATTTGTATGCAAGTATTTATAATCAAATTTACAGCTTCAAGTAAGAACAGGGACGACGGTCACTCTAATACAGGTAACAGGAAACTTAATTCTGACTGTAACTTCCATTTTTCTTAAGAACAAAGTGGATGAAGCTGATTTTTTAGAGCCAAAAAGACTAAATTGAAAAGAGCCTCTGTTTCTAATTTCCCAGAGGTGCTGAATCAAGGTGCTCTGTACCTAGGCTTTGCATTTTCTGTAGCTGTTGTTTATATGCTTGTTTCCATTCTGAGCATTGCTCTGTATGTTGAGAACTCAGCTATTCAGAACACAGGATTGATTTCTCTTTGGCCAAGTACAAATTTTTTTGTTTGTTTGTTTTGCAAGAAAGTGGTTATTTTCTAAAAACATTAGATTGGGCAATTAGAACCAGTCAACTAGCCAGATGTGTGGGCTTCACATACATCAATTTGTAAAGGCTTCATCTTGCATTTACTGCAAGATAATCGAAAGCAATGTAAAAGAGAACATTTGAATCTACCCTTTCTTGAGATCCCCAAAAATGCTGCTGGGTGAAGGGAAGATAGCAAAAAGTAATATTTATTGATAACTTACTAAATTCCAGAAGCTGTCCCAATCAGTTAGGGATTTGTTCAATAATCACGTTGAATATTTGCTGAACACTTACATATGCCAAACACTTTTTAGGCATTATCTCTAATCCTCCCAACAACCCGATGAGGTAGGTATTCTTTATCTCTACTTTACAAATGAAGAAAAGGGACTGGAGGCCAGAGAGGTTAACTAACTTATCCAAGTCAAGAAAAGTCACACAGCTGTGACCTGAACCCACTCAGCCTGCTGCTGGGGTTGTTACCTGCTATCACCATTTATTTATGTACCAGAAACCTCTACAGAGACGGAGACAGGAAAACACACAATTGAAAGGCATTTAACAGAAATTATTAACAGACATTTTGAATTAATCAACTACAAATTTTCATATTGCAATTTTAGAAACACTCACTTAACACAATTGTTAAAAGAGAGGAAAAAACTGAACACGTCAGGACCGGGTCAGATAAAATTGTCTCATTTTCTTGTCAGTTGGTAATGAATATCTGTTTTGCTATTATCCTTCTTTTTGTAACAGCACCCTGAGCCTATTGGAGGAAACATTAGTTCTTTATTTTCAATCCACATGCTTTGAATGGAGACCTAGGCCTGGCTAATCAGAGTAATTTTATCTTCCTGAATGATGCAATTGGTCCAGGGCGGGCACATGATCCAAGTCATTCAATCACAGTGAATCATTTGGATATGGTTTGTCTTCACCAAAACTCATGTTGACATTTGATCCCCAGTGTGGCCATGTTGAGAGGTGGAACCTAGTAGGAGGCAGTTTGGGTCATGGGGGTGCATCCCCATGAATAGATCAAAGCCCTTTCTTGTGGGGTGAACAAGTTCCTGCTCTGGCAGGGATGGATTCGTTCCCATGAGAGTGAGCTGTTAAAAAGTGTCTGGCCTTCCCGGTTTCTCTCTTGCTTTCTCTTTCCCCAGGTGATCTCTTTACACATACCTGCTCCCCTTCCACTTTCCACCATGACTGGAAGCACCATGAGGCCCTCACCAGATGCAGCTGCTCAATCTTAAACTTCTCAGCCACCAGAATTATGAGCCAAATATTTATTTTCTTTATAAATTACCCAGCCTCAGGCATTCTGTTATGGCGACACAACATGGACTAAGACAATGCTAGAACTACTAGAAAGTGAGTTTTCTCTTTTGCCCTGGACTAACCGGACACCGCCACTTGGAGCCTGAAACTAAAGCTGACAGAGTAGAAGGCGGAGTTGATAGAAAGAAACAGATTCGCGATGACAGCATTTCTACCTTGTCTTTTCTACTGTAAGCACATTTTTACCTGTAAGTCCAGTCTTACAGCAGTCATGCTTGTGGACTCTAACATCACATTATAGATGCATGTTTTGGCTGCAACCAGGTTGAATTGGGTTTTTGTTCACTTGTAATTGGAGGAATCTGCTTTATTATTGCATCTACCCCATCCAGATTGGGAGTGACAGTGGAGGCACAAAATGAGCCGTGAACTTCCAATCTGCAGACCTATGTTTGACTCTCTTCTTCATCAGTTTTTGGCTACATGATCTGGGGCCGATCTCTTAATCACTCAGCATGTCAGTTCCCATTTCTATAAAACATGAAAGTAAAATTCATTTCCCTAATGCTGAAGGTGGTATAAGGACCAAATGATTACAGAAAAGCACTTTGAGAACAACAAAGAACAGATGTCAGGATTCTCATCTACAAATTAGATCAATAAGGATTGGAAGATATTCATAATGTCTCTCAAAGCGTTTTCTTAATTGAGATGCTGGAGTATTGCTAGTCACCTCAAGTGCTGAATCTGGCCCTATGGATTCCAGAAAAATAGGAAAATAATGATGATGCTTATTTCACTGAGATAAACTAGCATTTCCTGTTTCCATTATTCAATTACAGGAAGCATAACATTTATTTGCAAATACAATTAGAAAGCTTAAAATCTAAGCCTCAAAATTGTGCTCTATGAAAATGAATGTCAATCTTTATGTAGAGGAAGAAAGGAGGACTAAGAAAAAATTTTGTTACTCATTGATGAGTAATTATGTTCCAGATCATTTTGAGAAATGACACCTGTGTGGTTTGAAACAACACAAAAACAACACACAACCTGCAATGAAATCAAAGTGTGGCAAGTCAACTTAAATATTTTTCAAATGCAAAACAATCCACTGCCACTCATTAAATTGTTCTTGTTTGAAGAGAGAATAGAGTGCATTTTTAATAGACAATTATTCAGCTTACTAACTAGGGAAATATTGCAGATGATGTCCAGAGTTCATTTAAAATTTTAACACCCATATGTATACATATGGGGTAGATGAATATATGTATATTCATATATATGAATTATATATTACATGGTGCATCTTACATGGTACTGTTCCTATATATATGAAAGTCCTCACATATATATTTTTATATATCTATATGAAAGTCCTCATATATATGTATATGTATCTATATGAAAGTCCTCATGAAATGGCTATCCATGGTAGATATAAATATATGTGTAGTTGTTAACTGGTAAGTTCTCAAGTAGATTTGTGTATCCCAGCCCATATCCACTGAGTCCCAAAGTAGATTTGCCATCTGAAGTGAATTTCTGGGTATAATAATTGAACAGACACAGATGTACTACCTTTTACACCACCCACTGCCATCAGAATGCTGTCAAGAGCTTAACTTCACCTCCTGACTCCCCCAAAATAATCCTTACCATTTTAAGTACCCTGGGGCTAAATCCAAGGTTGAAAGATATTACATTATTAAATTTAAAAAAATGAAAGAAAAAAGGTTGCTTACTAAACATCTTCATACACTTCAACTGTGAATCATCCCGGTCTCTGGCTCCATTATCTCTTATCTGGACATTTTAAGTAAGCTTCGTGCTCTCACTGTTTCTATACTGGAAAATCTAATCTCATATTATTGAAAATAATATATTTTAAATAAACCAGATAATCACAATTTCTAGGCCTAAAACTCTAGGATGATTTCCCATTTCATATATACAATGTTATTATCAGGGTATATAAGACTTCATCTGCACCTCACCTGCAACCAACCTCTCTGTTTGGTTGAATGGTGCTATTCCTACTGATCCCACCTCAGGAGCTTTGCATTTAATCATTTTCTTGCTTCAAAAACTGTCCCCAAATATATCAATGTTGCCTTTTCCCTCAATGCATTTAGACCTCTATCCAAATGTTACCTCATCAGAAAAAGCAGAACACCATATTTACTTGACAGCCTTTTACACAGTTTTTTTCATTCATTCATTCATTCATTCATTCATTCATTCATTCATTCATTCTTTTTCAGAGTCAGACCTTGCAGGGAGACCCCCTGAAACTATTGCTATGGAATAAAAGATGAAATGCTCCTGATTATTGTAAATACAAAACTGATGTAGGATTGTGTAAAGACAATGCCAGGTTGGACTGCCAGAATGAGCCAACAGCACGTGGTGTGCTTCCCCCTGCAGAGAGCCTATGAATGGATGTGCAGTCAGGGAGGATTCACATCACCAAGATTCCTGTCCCAGAAAAGCAGATGTTCATAGCTCTGGGAATGGAATGTGACCCTCGTGGGGAGACTGTAAACGGACGCATGGGGGGCGCCTGTCCATATGAATAAGATAGGGCTACAAACGCCCTCATCTTGCCACGGCTCTTCTAGACCTCTTTAGGGTTAAGGCCTACTCCCTTCTGAGAATTTTTGGTCTAACTGGTTGTCTAGCTTCACATCCTGTTTCTATGGATTGTTTGTAACCAGCTTTTGCTGCAACTGTTACTGCTGATTAATATCTTGCTAATCATAGGTTATGGAAAGACTATGTTTCTGTTTTAAGGCTCTGTTAGAAATTACTGATGCACACACTATATTGTAAATTCTTACCTCTGTATAATGTACTTCTGCATATAGATGTTATGTTAAAGAATTACTTCATCCCCATGTGACCATCTCACCTCATAATCAAATGACCCTAAATCCCTCATTAACCTACCCCTGCCCTCACTCAACTTAATAATAAAAGCTGGCATATCCAGTGCATTGTTGGCACCACGGGATCAGAAGGTGGTGACCCCCCTGGACCCAGCTTTCACTATCTTGTGTGTGTCTATTATTTCTCGACCTGCTGATCCACCTGGGAGCAAAGAGAGAGCCCCGATGCATTGCGGGCTGCTGGCCAGATCCCGCAATAAGACCTATTTGTTTGTTTTCTATGACTTTCAGTAGAATATAAAATCCACCAGAGTGGGTTTTGTTTTGTTCTTTATTAGGGCACTGTGTGTCAGACGTAGTAGGGCACTTAATAAATATTTGTTGGATGAGTTAATGTTATTATATAGGTAAATTCAATTTAGTCTCATCAAAGAGTAAAAGGTCAGTTAATTTAGCAGGGCGATTTAAAAATATACATACTAGCATTTTAACATACTGTATTCATTAAGGTCTTGCTTTTTGGTTTTTATAGATCTGGGTTAAAATTCTGGCTTTGCTGCCTGTTAGCTGAGTGACTTTGAACATATTAAACAATCTCAGCTTTAGTCCACTAAAGTAAAAAATGTAGAAATGGAAACTACCTCATAATAAATTTAAATGACATAAGCTATATGTTTTATTCTCAACATTTAGGACATTGTCTAGAATAAAATATATGCATACTCATACACAGGTAAACATACACAATACTAGCTCTTTTATTCTATGGTTAATTCTAGAAAACAACTATAAAACTAAAAAAGTATAAGGAAAAAAATTAAAATCACCTGGCTTTTTGTATCCAGTGATTGCCAACACATATTAATTTTCCTTTAAATATTTTACTTTTAAAAAGTAACAAAATAGAGATCATGGTGAAGAGCATATTTAAAGTATATATATTTTATCATGAAAGCTTTCTTTTTTATGAACTATGTCTTTAAAGCATGCTCTTGTGTAATACATGCTTACTTTTATAAAAGTAAATATAGATTTCTGAAAGATAATAAACATTCCTAACCCTTCACTGAGTGATCATCTTTATTCTCTTTTTTAATAAATAGCTTATTATTATTATTTTTTAAGAAAAATGTGATCAGGCCGGGCATGGTGGCTCACGCCTGTAATCCCAGCACTTTGGGAGGCCGAGGCGGGTGGATCTCCTGAGGTCAGGAGTTTGAGACCAGCCTGGCCAACATGGTGAAACCGCGTCTCTACTAAAATACAAAAAATTAGCCGGGCGTAGTGGTGGGTGCCTGTAGTCCCAGCTACTCCAGAGGCTAAGGTGGGAGAATCGCTTGAACCCAGGAGGCAGAGCTTAGAGTGAGCCGAGATCATGCCATTGTACTCCAGCCTGGGTGACACAGCAAGACTCTGTCTCAAAGAAAAAAAAAAGAAAGAAAGAAAAAAGAAAAGAAAGATGTGATCAGCGTATACATCCTCTTACAACCTGTTTTTTCTCTCACATAAATAACTGTACTTTTATAATACCACTTTTTATAGATGTACACTGTTCCCTTGTGTGGATATACTATGACTTACTTTTTAATCTATGATTGAAGATTCAAGCATTGGAGCATAATGATTAAAAACAGAGGCTTTGGAATCAGAGGGAAGAAAAAAGACTTAAAATCATAGTTCTACTACTTTAACTTTGGTACCTTGTACAGTTTTCTTCACCTTTAGAATCATAGTTTCATCTGCTGTAAAATGTTAGGCTCTGGGATAATTATTTCTGACTCATATACATATTTTGAATATTAAGGGAGAAAATGAGAAAATGTGTGAAAAGCATTTAGCACAGTAAATGACACATTTAGTTCATGTGGTTGTCGTTATTATTAATTCAATATTATATTGTCATTATTCCTGGTTCAGTATGTGTGGGTATGAGAGAAGAAAGGAACACAACACACGTGGGACAGAAAATGCTTTCCCATTGGAGTAAAGAATGACTAGCATGGTAAAATGTCTACTGAGCCCTATGCCAAGGTTTTAAGGTGCTAGAACGAGCCAGTCCTGCCCTTCAGAGCTGAGTCCTGGCTCCATGGGGCTATATCTCAAAGATTCTAGATTCTTGTAATCCCAATATCTTTCTCGTAATCGCTCAGCCTTAGACAGTGTGGCTGCTCCTCCTGCTTTTTATGGGTGCATTTAATATGCCTGTATTGTTTCACTGTCCCCTTTAGATTTTCAATTTTCTCATACCCTTTAAGTGATTTCCTTCTATTAAATTCTGTTAAAACACCTCGTATGATTCCTGCTTTTCTAACCATACTCTGGCATCTACACTTTCTTCATGAAGGATAGCTCTCTGCCCACCCACAGGAATAGTGGTCTCAAACATCACAGTGACCAATACAGCCAGGGATGTCCAAAATTATACCATTTTAATACAATCCTTTCTGGAATTCCATCCTTAACTTTTCTTTCGTCTTATCTATATTCATATGACATCCACATATTTATTTAATGTTTTAAAATCAACTCATTTTTGATGAATGCAGTTATTTGATAAGAAAACATATCAGTCCTGCAAAAAAAACTTGCCACAGATGAAAGATACTCATCATCATGCATTTGGATAAAGACATGTCTTTAAAACTAAACGCTTAAACATTATCTACATGCCTCATCATCTTGAGAATAAGCATTATCTACTTTTCCCCAATGGCTTATTGGTGGACATGGAAGAGTAGGTGGGGACGTCCTCTATGTAGTTATTCAGAGACCCCAGGTTCCTTCCACCTGGAATCACCATCATCTTCAACATGTGACCTCCATAGACTTGCAGATAAGAAGAGAAAAGAGAAACTTGTGCCAAGGGGATGTGTATGATTCAGTCCTGAAAGTGATGCCCACCATTTTGCCTATATTCTCTTGGCTGTAACTCAGTCACAGTTAGGCTATAACAGTCTAACTACAATGAGACTAGAAAATACAGTTTTGCTATATACTCAGGTTATGCTAAGTGCTTGAGAAGATGACACACACAGGTATAGGTAAGCCTCAGAATTTTCTGCTCAGCAGATGCATTCATCAAGGGACCAAATTACTTACTACTAATTTATTTAGTTACATAATATTTCTCCAGTGACAATCTTGGTTCAGGCATGGTGCTGGATTCTGGTACATGGAGCTTCACTCTATAGAACAAAATGTTTCACGCTTTGCTTTCAATCACAGCCCACTAATTACATGAATCAAACACTTTAGGAATCTTTTTATAGAAGTCCTTCCTATTTGGGGTCAATAATATTATGATTCCTAGAGACATACAGGGTATAATTCTCTTTGGAAAAACAAAAACCCCATTAGTGGGAAAATCCTTGTAATGAACAAAATGAGATAAGATTTCTCTCATGTGAAATAAAAGTTAGAAAAAGAAAAAAATCAATAGCAGTTTGAGATAATCAACATTAATATAGATTAATTGCCAACACAGCCTTCCTTAGCTGGAACCCTTTTCTCCATTTTACCTGGCTGACTGTATTCTATCCTTGAAGATTTAATTCAAGTAACACTTTTCTATGAATACCTTGACACTTATTTCTCTAACCTTTGTTCCAGTCACACCCTACTAGGCTTTTGGTTAGATGTCTTCCACTAGCTCCTTTGCCATGTGGGTCCTAGCACTGTGTTCAAATCACAGTTTTTGTTTGTTTGTCTTTTCTCAAGTAGAATGTAAGTACCTTGGAGCATGGGTCTGTGTCTTTTAATTTTGCTCAATGTTTGTGATCTAGATAGTGCTCAATTAATGTTTATTCAATAAATAGGTGATTGAAGAAATATAAAACGTTTGTCATTAATATTGGATGCTTCCAGGTTATTATATGAATGGAGTGATTTTTAGTTTGGGGAAGTTGTGTGTTTTGAAACAGGTAACATTTGGTTAGACCCAGAGGAATTGGGAAAAAGTTCTGAGAAAGGAATGTCTGATAAGCAAAAGAGCCTTAATCTAGGAAAACATAAAAAGAACTGGGATGGGTGCTTAGGAATGAAAAAGTCTGACTGGCAGAGTCTTCCTTTAGAGTTGTTGAGGATGTTAATTATGATGGCTGAGATTTCTGGAGAACTTACAGAATGAAAGTTGCTATGTGGTAATAAGGCTTGATAATACTTTAGTTTTTTCCCTGAGTTACCCAAAGAATGGATGACAGATACCATAATGAGTGTGAACTACTTATGGAGATTTTCAAAGGGAAGGATCCAGAACCACTGCATACCTCTTGAACCCCTTGTCCCATTTAGAAATTATAAAAAGGGTCAAGATGATGAGAGACATAATTTTGTGAAATAAACAATGACAAGGTCCTCAGCCAAGCTTAGTGACGGGTGATCTAAGGAGAGCCACGAAACTCCAGAATGGATTCCCCGTAGTTGGGAGATGGAGATGACGGCTTGCATCATATTTTCATAACTAGTCTTTTAACTCTTTCCCTCAATAAATCTTGACCATCTCGAAAGTAGATGCTCACTTTCCTCTTAATAGGAAACAAAAGAAGATGACTCCCAGTGAGTATATTTTAAAAGGACAAGAGAAACAAATATAATTGAATTTTGATTATGGCCACATTTATATCTATCTGTTCCACACACTGGTTATTGCCTATAATCATACATTTATTCCTCACAATGACCAAATGCAATTTTTGTTATTGTTGTCTTTGTTTAATGAAAGAAGAAACTGAAGATACGAGATGCTGGTAACTTTCTCAAACAAGCATAATCCATGTAAATGGAGCTGTTATTTGAACCAGGACTAAATGTGACACCAAGACCGGATACTGTTTCCACAGAGTAGCACCCCGCAAATAGTGGCTATAGGCGTGGCACAGCTAGAATGTTGACAGTCTTGAACACCAGGTAAAAAGTAAGAACGTTTTCTCCAGTGACTTATCACAGGGCCAAGCTTTCTGAACAGGCTGACATGGCTTCAGAATGGAGGTGGTGGGATGTAACCATCACTTACTTATTCAAGGAATATTTTAAGAGTATTGTGTAAGATATTGGAAATGAACAGATTTCCTGAAGGCAGGCAGCTTGCATTTGGGGAGAGAAGCTTCACTAGATATTAGAGTTTAACCAAGCGCCATTTGCAGAATTTAATATGCTGTGTATCAAGTATATTAGCTTATTTTAGGGAGTGTGAACAAAACTGTGAACCCAAAGATGAAGATCGATGCCAGTGGCTGACAGATTCTCACAAATGAACTGACATGCCAGAGAGGACAGAGACATTTGTCTGTGTTTTAAATATTCTCTTCCTGTCAAATTCCTGCTGCTATGCCTCCAATATCATGCACAACACAAGAAAATAGAAAGAAATGAACACAGAAATGTGAGTTTTGCTGCTTGGGTTCCATAAGGCATCAGAAAACATTCTCATTTTCCCACCAGCAATGCTGTTCGCACAGCTGGGTCTGCAGGCAGCATTCATCAACAATTTGTCAAGGTATTATTTGATGTTTAATAACACCACCAAAGAATTTGCTCTTGGAAGAAAAGGGGACTTAAATTCCAAAATATATGTTATGAATAATTTCCAAGCATCACCAAAACACAAAGGCACCCTGGTAAGTTACAATCCTGCTTTTATTTTATTTTTAATAGACTCATAGAATTATAAAATCATGCCAAATTTGTGAGTTTTCATGTTGGAAAGTTTCAGAGTATCTCTCACTGGAGCATTGTTAGCAAATAAAACAAATTTATGAGAATGTGGGGCAAAGTCACTGGAAGGTCACATCTATTAATTTGAATTCTTCTGCCAAACCAGCACATTCTGCACACATATCCCAAGACTAGGGACAATTGTGATAATTTATTTGCATTGTTCTGAGGATGTACATTCTATTTGGAAAATGAGTCACACATGGACTTTTCCATACATCTTGGCTGACTAGTTCACCATTTAGAAGATTCCTCTGTAGTTGCAGATGAATAGAGGCTGCTGTTTGTGGTGCTCAGTACTGCAGAGAGAAAAGCTTGGACCTAGATAAACACACAGTATCTGCTTCCCTGAAAAGTTTCTAAAAGAAGAGAAGATGCATTTGCTACTCTGCACACAGCTTAAGATTTTCTACGTTCTGTTAGAGTCAATAATTATTTTAATTTGAGGGCAACTTCAGTTTTATGACGATGGGTCAGAAAAAGGATGCCCTAAGCAGCAGAGAGGAGATTGCTTATGAAAGTATAGCAGAGCAGATTGGAACAACCTAACTCTTCTTGGCTTAGAGTTCAGAGCATGGAGCTCAACTTTTAGTTTCCATGGTGGAGTCAAACAGAGAATGGCCAAGAAATGGCAGCTAAAGTAGTTGATGGAATGAACGAATGTCCTCCATTCTTCACTCTTACATGCACCCACCCTTTTGACTTTGAGTTGGACTTGCTTTGGCCAGTATCCCTTGGTGAGTGTCAGTGTGGTAATTCTGAGCATTGCATGCCTCTGCTTGTTATCTTGCCTCTGCTAATGCTACAAGCAGTACATACGCTGTCAAGACGATTGGTCCAAGAAGTATAAGTCACCCACACCTGAGTATACCCTGGCCCACTCTAGTTGTGACAGCCTGAATCAGGCGTGTCCAACAAAGTCCAGTCTGAAGACTTGCCCCAGCTGACTTAAGTGTTACCCATATCAGTACATTATTTTTGTTCTAAGGCAGTGAGTTTGTGTGTGTGTGTGTGTGTGTGTGTGTGTGTGTGCGTGTGTATAGCATTATTCCATCAATAACTGATATAATTTTAATTCATAATTCCCTTCATTTATGTTTCCACTTAAGGGCAAGGCATCAATATATTTACACTTTGTAGAGCTTAAAGAAGGACTTAGGATTTTCTTTTGTTGAGGTGATAGAATAACATGCAAAACTTTCAAAAGTAGGAATTTAACACAGTACTACTCGAAAATCATGATTATCATCTTCACCCACTGCTTAGGAGATTTGACATGTTTTCTTTGCTATGGAAATGGGTTGGAATTAATCCCAAATCCTTCTCTAAGAGTTGTTGACTATCTGTGGGAGTTAGGGTCAGGTGAAAATGAGTGGCTGTGATTAACGAAAAGTTGTCAGTAAGACAGAGCTTGACTTTTTATTTTCCTTTTGAAATCTCTGTATGGTAGATGTACTTGACAGCAATAACTTAGCTTAAGCATGCCCTGAGAGTGACCCCATATGACAGACACACATGAATGTGTGGTCTGTGTTTCGTGCCAAGGAATCTGAGGGTGGGCAACTCAGTGATTCATTTTTTATCTATGAGGAACATTGGAGCCCTCTGCCCATCCCATGGGATGTGGGTCATACAAGGCATAGAAGCCCCATGTTTTCGGTTACGTAAAAGTTTCTAGGTGGAGGCTGTTAAGGGGAGGGTGCTAAGTTGCTATATAAACTGCATGCTTCTATAAACTGCATGCTTTTATAAACTGCATGCTTATATAAACTGCATGCAAGTGATTGTAGTTCTCTTGTCCAGCCCTCTGCCACTGGACTGCCCTGTTTGTAAGCTTCCCACTAATAAAATCCTGTATCTCATTTCTTGGCTCTGGGTCTCTTCTTCCGCCTCCTGAACTTGGTGCCATCCCTACTGAAGTTAACAGGGGTCCAGCGCGACACTCTGCTATTGGGCTTTCACATCCCCAAGGGCAAGCTATGCCATTTTTGCCTAATGCACAACCTTGCCACTTACCAGAGCCCATTTTCTGCTTATTCTTTCCAGGATATTTTTTGTTATGAATTTGCTTTCTCCACATTGAGATACTACCTCATATAAATGGAATCATACCATATTTGTCTGTTTGTGTCTGGCTTATTTTGTTTCTTTTTAGGAATGTTGCTTTCTCCACTTTGAGATTCCACGTCCTATAAATGGAATAATACCATATTTATCCTTTTGTGTCTGGCTTATTTCACTTACCATAATGTCCTAAAGTTTCAATAATGTTGTAGCACGTGTCAGGATTCCCATTCTTTTTAAGGCTGAATAATATTTCATGGTAAGTACAATATACTATTGGCTACTGTTGGAAAATCCCAGAAAATAAAAGTTACTGGTGAAGAGGTAAGACCTTTGAACACTATTGTTAGGAATGTAAAATGGTGTGGCCACAGTGGAAACAAGCGCCATGATTTCTCAAAGAATTAAAATGAGAACTACTGTATGATCCAGCAATTTCACTTCTCTCTCTCTACACACACACACACACACGAATTGAAAGCAGGCTCTCAAAGAGATATTGGCACCTTCTTTTTTATAACAATATTATTCACAATAGCCAAGGGGTAAAGGCAATCCAAATGTCCATAGATGGATGGACTGGTAAAATGTAGTATATACTGTACTTACAATGGAATATTATTCAGCCTTAAAAAGAATGAGAATTCTGACACATGCTATAAGTTTAATGAAACTTTAGGACATTATGCTAAGTGAAAAAAGCCAGGCACACACAAAAAAACAGTTATGGCATGACACTTATATGAGGTATCTACAGTAGTCAAATTCATACAAACAGAAGACAAAATAATAGCTGCCAGGGGCTTGAAGGAGGTGATAATGTGGAGTTGTTTAATGACATGAAGTTTCAGTTTTGCAAATAGAAAGAGTTCAGGAGATGGATGGTAATGATGTTGTGCAACAATGTGAATGTATGTAACATGACTGGACTGTCCACTTAAAAACAGTTAGGATGATAAATTTCATGTGTATTTCATCACAACACAAAATGTTTATTTGCAATGTGTATGATCTTTTTCTCCAACTGTGTATGAATGAAAGCCGAGAATGTCTGACAGTACTGTAGGCAACTTTTTTCTAATAATTTTTAAAGCCATTGACAGAAGTTCAAGGGCCACTGTCCCATCCACACTCCAAATTAATCGTAGATACATTGACATGTGCCTCTATGGGCAACGATTGCATTCTGATGACTTGAAGGTTCTTCAACTGTTTCATTTTGGCAGCTGAATAAAGAATGACATAATGTGAATGAATATTTTATAAAGAAGACGTGGCAGCTGTGCAACATGAATAGCTGCTTGACTTTTACTGTAGTGAGCACGGGAATGTCAGGCTCTGTCACCTTGTTTTAGCTGACAAGTTCAGGGCTGATGAGGTGAATGGGTCTGACTGACTAGCACAGAAATAAGAGTTCATATTGTAATCTGAAAGCATATGATCCAGTAAAGTGAGTTAGAAATTAAAAGATAAGATTAAAAGATAATTAAGAAAGGGCGGCACTAAATAATTTCTTAAAAGAAATGAGTCAGATTTCATTGCCTTAGCTCAAATTATATTTTACACATTCCAGCTGGAGGAAATCTCGCTCATCCAATCAAAGGAAAATCATTGTTTGGAGCTGATGTAAATTACATTGTTTGGAGGATTTTTATTTGGGGTTACTTTTAAAAAAGGATTTTGCACTATAGAAACTATAAAGCAATCAGCTAATAACTTCATGACTGAATCAAAATCTCACATATCAATATTGACCTAAATGCCCTATTTAAAAGGCACAGAGTGGCAAGTTGGATTACAATAAAAAAGACCCATTAGCCTACTGTCTTTAAGAGACTCACCTCACACATATTGACACCCACAGACTCCAAGTAAAGGGTTGGAGAAAGATCTACCATGCAAGCAGAAAATAAAGAGCAAGGGTTGCTATTATATCAGATAAAAAAGACTTCAAACCAAAAAAAAAAAAAAAAAAAAGTGAAAAAGGACAAAGAAGGGCATTACCTAATGATAAAGGATTCAATTCAACAGGAAGACTTGTGTATCCTAATTATATATGTACCCAGCATTGGAGCACCTAGATTTATAAAACAAATGCTTCTAGCCAAGGCAGGAGAATAGCTTGAGGCCAGGAGCTTGAGACAAGCCTGGTTAACACAACAAGACCTGGTCTCTACGAGAAAAAAAAAAAAAAAAAAAAATATATATATATATATATATACACACATATATATATACACACACACACTATATATATATATACACACACACACACACTATATATATATACACACACACACACACACACTATACACACACACACATACACACACACACACGCACACAAGCCAGGCACAGTGGTGCATGCCTGTATTCTTAGCTACTCAGGAGGCTGAGACAGGAAGATTACTTGAGCCCAGGAGTTTGAGGCTGCAGTGAGTTATGATCGTATCACTGCACTCTAGCCTGGATGATAGAGTGAGACCCTGTATGAAAACAAAATAAGACAAAAAACAAGTACCTCTAGCCCTACAAAAAGATTTAGTAACACAATAATAGTGGGGACATCAACATCTCACTGAAAACATTAGGTCATCAAGGCAGAAAACTAAAAGAAATTCTGGACTTAAATTTGACACTTGACCAATTAGACCTAATAGACCTCTACAGAATACTGTATGTATCAACCACAGAACATACATTCTTCTCATCTACACATGAAATGCAATGAAAGATTGCCTAAATGCTTGGTCATAAAGCAAGTCCCAATAGATTAAAAAATAAATCAAAATTATACCAACCACACCCACAGACCACAGTGGAATGAAAATAGAAATCAATACCAACAAGATCTCTCCAAACCAAGAATTACACGGAAACTAAATAGCTTGCTCCTGAATGACTTTTGAATAAAGAAAGCAAGGCAGAAATTTTAAAAATCTTTGAAATGAAAACAGAGACAGAACATACCAAAATCTCTGAGATGCAGTAAAAGCAATATTAAGAGAAAAGTTTACAATGCTAAACACCTATCTCAAAAAGTTAGAAAGATCTCAAATTAATGATCAAACATCATATATAGAGGAGCTAGAAAAACAAGAACAAACCAACTCCGAAGATAGCAGAAGAAATAAATAAAATTAGAGCACAACTGAACAAAATTGACATCCAAAAATCCATGCAAAGAATCAATGAAATAAAAGTTTGTTTTTGAAAGGATAAACAAGATCAATAGACTTCTAGCTAGATTAATGGTAAAAAAGAAGATCTAAATAAGCACAATCAGATATAAAAAGGTGACATTACAACTGATCTCATAGAAATACAAAAGATACTCTATGCATGCAAACTAGAAAATTTAGAGGAAGTGAATAATTCCTGGAAATGCACAATCTCCCAAGAAGAACCAGGAAGAAATAGAAATCCGGAATAGACCAATATTGAGTTCCAAAATTAAATGAATAATAAAAAGCCTACCTACCACAAAAAGCCCTGGACCAGATATAATCACAGTCGAATTTCACCAGATGTATGACAAAAAGCTAGCACTCATTCTACTGAAACTCTTCCAAAAACTTGAGGGGTTTTTCTCTTCTGTAACTCATTGTACAAAGCCAACGTCACCCTGATAACAAAACCTGGCAAAGACACAATGAAAAAACAAAAAAAAAAAAAAAAAAAGAAAAGAAAAGCCAAACTACGGGTCTATATCTCTCATGAAAATGATGCAAAAATCCTCAACAAAATACTGGCAAGTCAAATTCAACAGCACATTAAAACTGAATTCACCATGTTCAAGTAGTCTTCATTCTTGAGATACAAGGTTGGTTCAACATATACAAATCAATAAAGGTGATTCACCACATAAACAGAATTAAAAACACAAACCATGTAATCATCTCAATAGAAGCAAGAAAAGTTTTCCATAAAATATGCTATCTTTTTATAATTAAAACCATCAACGAGCTAGGTGGTGAAGAAAAATACCTCAAAATAACAAGATTTATCTATGAGAAGCCCACAGCCACATCATACTGAATGGTCAAAAGCTAGAAGCATTCCCCTTGAGAACTGGAAAAAAGCAAGGATGCTCAGTCTCACCACTCTTATTTAACATAGTCCTGGGAGTGCTAGCCACATCATTCAGGCAAAGGAAAGAAATAGAAGACATTCAAATAGGAAAAGTAGAAGTCAAACTATCTCTCTTTGCTGATGATATAATTGTATATTTAGGAAACCCTAAGGACTCTGCCAAAAAGCTGTTAGAACTGATAAATGATTTTAGCAAGGTTTCAGGATACAAAAATCAATGTAAAAAAATCAGTAGCATTTCTATACACTAATGAAGTTCAAGCTGAGAGCTAAATGAAGAATGCAATACCATTTATAACAGCCACACAAAAAATAAAATACCTAGGAATAAACCTAACCAAGGAGATCAAACATCTCTGTAAGAAGAACTACACAACACTCCTAAAAAAAAAAAAAAAAAAAAAAAAAAGATTACACAAATGGTAGAATATTCCATTCTCATGGACTATAAGAATAACATTAAAATGGCCATGCTGCACGCAGCAATCTACAGCTTCAAAATTATTCCTATCAAACTATCAATGTCATTTTTTACAAAATTAGAAAAAAATACGCTAAAATTCAAGTCGAACAACAACAAAAAAGAGTCCAAATAGCCAAAGCAATTCTAAGGAAAAAGAACAAAGCCAGAGGCATCATATTACCTACTTCAAACTATACTATAAAGCTACACTGACCAAAACAGCATGGTACTGGTAAAAAAACAGACACATAGACCAATGAAACAGAATATAGAATCCAGAAATAAAGCCATACTTCCACAGCAATCTGATCTTCAACAAAGTCTACAAAGGTAAGCATTGTGGAAAGAACTCCCTATTCACTAAATAGTGCTGGAATAGCTGGCTAGCCATTTGCAGAAGAATGAAGCAGGACCTCTCCTTTCACCATATATAAAAATTAAGTCAAGGTGGATTAAATATTTAAATATACGACCTCTAACTATAAAAATCCTAGAAGAAAACCTAGGAAACACCATTCCAGACACTGAACTTGGGAAATATTTATGACTAAGTCCCCAGAAGCAATTGCAACAAAACCAAAAATTGACATGTAGGACCTAATTAAAGAGCTTCTGCACAGAAAAAAACACTATTACCAGAGTAAATGGACAGTCTACAGAATGAGAGAAAATATTTGCAAACAATGTATCTGACAAAAGTCTAATATTCAGAATCTATAAGGAACTTAAATCAGCAAGCAAAAAACCAAAAAACCATTAAAAAAATAGGAAGATATGAACAGACACTTCTCAAAAGAAGACATAGAAGTGGCCAACAGACATAAAAAAAAAGCTCCACATCACTCATCATCAGACAAATACCAACCAAAACCACACTGAAATACCATCTCAAATCATCAGAATGACTTTTATTAAAAAGTCAAAAACCAACAGATGTTGGTGAGGCTGTGGAAAAAAAGGAACACTTACATATACTGATTGTGAGAATGTAAACTAGTTCAGCCACTGTGGAGAGCAGTTTGGAGATTTCCCAAATAACTTAGAACTAGCATTCTACCCAGAAATCCCAACCCAGGGTGTATATACAAAAGAAAACAAGCTGTTCTATCAAAAAGACACTATTCACAATAACAAAACCATGGAATCAACCCAGGCATCCATCAGTGGTGGACTGGATAAAGAAAATGTGGTACATATACACAATGGAATGCTACACAGTCATAAAAAGAACAAAATCATGTTCTTTGCAGCAACATGGATGCGGCTGGAGGTTATTATCCTATGCAAATTCATGCAGGAACAGAAAACCAAATACTGCATGTTCTGATTTATAAATGGCAGCTATACATGGGGCACTCATAGACATAAAGATGTCAATAATAGACACTGGAAACTAGTCGAGTTGGGAGGGAGAAAGTGGGGCAAGGTTTGAAAAACCAACTTTTGGGTACTATGCACAGTACATGGGTGATGGAATCATTCCTATCCAAACCTCAGTTTCTAACAATGTACCCGGGTAACATGTCTGCACATGCACACTCTGAAACTAAAATGTAAGTTGAAAGATAAATACAGTAAGATTGGTTTTTATTTTTTCCTGGTTTGGCACCAGTACAAAAATGTAAGAGTCCCAGAAATTTCTTCAGATATATTATTAATGAATATTTTGCATCATACAAATTATGAAATTAGTTAGTTTTATATACATTGGGTGTTGCACTAGAGTCCAAGTAACCAGAATTCAACACCAATCTTTCTAATTTTCTCCACCTGTTGAATGGCTTTATGCATGTAGCTGACAGGGTTTTAGGTTTTTGCTCTTCCAAAGTTTAGTCCACAGGGGAGCAGCATGGCCTCACCCAGGAGCTGGTTTAGAATGCTGAATATCAGCCCACCTCAGGCCTCTTGGATCATAATTTGTAGTTTAACAAGCTCCTTAGGTGAATCAAATGTATGCTAAAATTTGAGAAACACCCCTTTAGACCGGTGATCCTCAAATTTCAATCTTTTCCCTATCACTTTCATGATCTCTTCTATAACAATATGCTAGTCTTTAACTGAGATTCTTTTCATTTAATCAACTTTTTTCACCCAAATATATATATATATATATATAGAAAACTAGACAGAAATATCAGTTGCCGTATGTGGGATGTAATGGCACAAAATTTATATGGCATAAAACAACAGTATGACATTTCTACAGGTTATTTGGCATGGTTGTGATGAAATGTGCTAATAAATGTAAAGCACTTGGAACGATGCCTGACACATAATACTGTGCAAGTTTTAACCATTTTATTGCCATTAAAATTAAATAATTATTCATAAGCCTTTTTTATCAAAAGGAAAATTAGTTGGTACTAGAAAAGAGTTAAGGTTAATACTACATTGAAATTAAAAGGGAATTTAAAAGGAAATTTTTATTTTCTTTGACTTTTTTTTTT
Organism: Piliocolobus tephrosceles; assembly: GCF_002776525.5. Taxonomy (NCBI): domain Eukaryota; kingdom Metazoa; phylum Chordata; class Mammalia; order Primates; family Cercopithecidae; genus Piliocolobus; species Piliocolobus tephrosceles. Next base: position 28,324,348 of record NC_045453.1, on the reverse strand, counting down.
TTTGAGACGGAGTCTTGCTCTGTCACCCAGGCTGGAGTGCAGTGGCCAGATCTCAGCTCACTGCAAGCTCCGCCTCCTGGGTTTACACCATTCTCCTGCCTCAGCCTCAATTTTTTAAAATTTTCTTTTACTTTTTTATATTATTTTATTTTATTTTATTATTCTTCAAATTTCTCATTATTTAGCTGAATGTAATACTGTGTCCATGTACCACCTAAGCTCATCTTACAGCAACCAGTGGTGTATCTGCTTTGCACCTTGAGAAAAAAAACAAAAAAACAAAAACAAAAAACCCAACACTTGTTTAGATCTGGATGGACATGTTTGTAAAATGGGTAGTACTTAAAGGCATATCAATTTCAAATATATAAGGATAAAATTAAATATTCCACAGTTAATATAATCAATTTTCTGTTGTCAAATATTAGAGGCTTGTTTGCTTGCTTTTTGCATTTGTAAATAAAGTCATCCTTTGATATCTCTGGGGGATTGTTTCCAGCACCTTCTGAGAAAATAAAAATCTGTGGATGCTCAAGTTTCTTATATAAAGTGGCACGGTATTTGCATATAATCTATACACATCCTATCATATACTTTAAATTGTCTGTAGCTTACTTATACCACCTGATGCAATGTAAATGCTATGTAAGTAGCTGTTACACTGCATTGTTTAGGGTTTGGTTAAATGAATAATAGTACATTGAGACCATGTAACCATGAATAATCATATTGTAAAATAATTCTAAGCTTGTAACTGTGAAACGTTGTAAAATAGAAATGTTGCCTATGAAACACTATATATATTCTATTACATAAAATGTAAAAGTAGTAAAAATATAGTGTGAGAATGCACCAGAATGACAACGATATCTCAGAGTAACAAGATTATGAGTTATTTTGTTTTCATTTTTTGTGTATTTTTCTTTCTAAATATTGACAGTGTACTAAACATGAATTTTAAATCAGAAAAGCGATATTACCTGTTTACCTAGTAAATTAACATGAAGTTGGAAAGTCTAGGTTTGAATACCAATCTCATTTAGTTTGAGAGATAAAAAGAAACATAAAAAGAATGTTATCTGGGGGCTGTCATTGGTTTTCTCCAAGCCTTCATTTCTTCACCTTTACCCACAAATAACTGTTGCTAACAATACTAGCATCAGTAACTGCAGAGAAACGCTGTGATGTGAATGCATATACATGTGAATGTATGTCTTAACAATGATAAAGTACCCATAGTTAGGATGATGATAATCTGAACCTCTTCTCACTGCCTCAACTGCTGCTAGCCTGGTGAGGCTGAGATCAACTTGCCCCTCCACCCATGACAGCAACTTCCTAATGGGTCCTCCTGACTACCTTGCTTCTCATCAGTCATCCTTCGACATGGGAGTCATATCAAGCCATTCCTTCATTCACCCCCGCAGGGGCTTCCCATCTCATGTGCAATGCAGACTCTTCCAGGTCTTTTGTATGTTGACTTCCAGCATCTGTTCTGACCCGATCTCTTACCATTCTCCCTTTTGCCCTGCTACACTTCAGTCACCTCAGCCTCCTCACTCACTGGAATGTATCAGACACACACCTGCCTCAGGCCATTTACACTTCCCTCCCTTCTGTGTGAAACAGTAAGGTCCCAGGTATCTACTTGTCTTCTCCTTGAGTTCATTCAAGTCTCTATTCCAAATGACCATATGTGAATTAATCTCTCTCCCAACTTTTATCAATTACTACCTTTTAGGATTTTTATTTTTCTTTATAGCATTAGAGGTCAATATTTGTTTTATTCCCTATGTTTATTTTTTGCCTCCCCATTACCATATAATATCTATGAGGAAGATTTGTCTCATGGCAAAGGGGATGCAATTCAAAGGCAAGCATCCTAAAAGGACCAGGCAGATACTGTTCCTCCCACCATAGCCACAGGCCTACCCAGATTCAAGGGGAGAAAGTACAGACTTTCTGGAGGGGTGTTAACATAGCACGATGTTAAGGTCATGCAGATGGGATATTTTGGTGTGGCCAGTCTGTCACAGAAGTTAATAACTTATTGAATCTTTGTCTAATCAGGTAGCTTCTCTGGCACTTACAAAGAGTAAACAGTTCTCAGAGTCAGATTTCAGCTCAACATGAGAACCACAAAAGTTAAAGCTGTTTGAAGATGAAATGGATACCTAGGTAGGAAGTGAAGTGAGTTCCATATCAGTGGTTCCTTTAAAACATGATGAGTAACCTCATGGCAGAAATATTAAGGGGGAATGCAATACAGAAACTATATTCCTTCCATTTGCTTTTATTGTCAAGCTCCAGTTCCTAGGAACCATCACTGCCTCCTTGGGCATCAGAGCTAACCATGCTGATGAATTTTTGCTATTTGGAGCCCTAATATGCTCATCACACAGAAGAGTAGTTGAGAACCTAATTAGTCTGGGAGGGAGACACATATCCTGATTCAATTAAATTACACGGTCCTGCAAAAAACAATTACTTATTTTTTAATAGGTACAGTAATACATCTTGAAATGGTATTAATTGAAGTAGAAAGTTAAGGCTAGAGACAAAGGTAGAACAGTCCATGTGTTGTTTCATGATCGATGATTAAGTTACTGTGGGAAGATCTCATCAACCATCTCTAATGCTGCGTGAATAATTGATAAACACACATAAATGCAAGGAAAGAAGATTTATTATCGTCATTCTCAGTCTTTGTAAAGTTAAAGCTTTGTATGGAGTCTTATTTTTCAATACTTTCATAAAGGTCACAATGACAGAAAGAGTACTCCATGTTCAGCAATGCATTTCAACTTTGTATATTTAATAATGAAACCATTTATCTATAGCATTTATATATAAAGAACTCGGGCTTGAGATAGACAGACCTAGTTCTGCTTCTTAGTAGCTATGTAACATGGAGTAAATTACTAACCTCTCTGAGTAAGCTATATTCCTAGTCTTCCAGATGAGGTAGAATCGTGTCAGCCTACTGGGTTTCTGGGGGGGTTAAATAATCTGATGTATTTAAAGCTCTTAGGACATTATTCTTGCACAATGTCAGTGATTATCAATTTATTACAGCTATTAAATAGTTGCTTATGAAGCACATATATTGAAGACTTCTTTCAGATATTCTGCACTTCTCAGGATTACTCAGCCTATACATCGGGTAATACAGATTTGTACATTGATGCCTCTAGTTGCTTAAATTCTCCCTATTATGTATTTAAGAAGGTTTGAAAAGTTTTATGTTCTAATATCTGTTCTAGGCAAACTATTCACTTTCTAAAATCAGAGTAAAAGCTATAAATAAGAATTATGCAAAATTTATTGTATTAATAAAATACAGTACAAAATACTATATAGAGTTTCAAAACATAAGTAACAGGTAATTGTTTAAAATGATATGCAGGTGCTTGTTCCAATTAAATAAAACTGGGACATTTGAAATTTTAAAATAAATAAATAATAGTCGTTTTTAATTCCATTTGTTAATCTCACAAAATCATTGCTGATCAGTCAGCCGAGTATGTGTTTATGCAGAAACCAATGATAAATATATTCCTCATCAACAATTTCACCCTGGTGACTTGTGAGACTATTTCTGAAACAGGTTAAAGTTCCCTAATCAGTTTATAAGCTATATCTAAGGAATTCAACTTTCACCATTCACTGGCATTTTGATAAATCCACATGACTACATTATTCATAGTCTTCCAAGGATTCTATAGTATTAGCCTATTTGGAACTCTATCAAAAGTGAATCTGTAATACTTTATTTCAAATGTAAAGGAAATAGAAATACACAAAATATTGAAAACCCTTTTTTGTGGGTATGGCTTAGCATGAATAAGGACAAAATCATTAGGCCCCAGGTTCTAAGCCAGTGTTTCTGAATATTGGCACCAGTGACACTTTTGGTTGGATAGTTGTCTATTGTGGGGAGTTGCCATGTGCACTGTAGAATGTTTAGCAGCAACTTTGGCGTCTACACACTAGATGCCAGGGGTAACTCCTTCCCATTTGTGACAACCAAACATATCTTCAGATGTTGCCAAATGCTTTCTCTGGGGCAAGGAGAAGGGAAAATTCATCATCCCCAGTTGGAAACTACTGTCCTTGAACAACCATTTCAATAATTTTTGAAAGAAAAAAGGAGTTCTGCTGATTCGTGAAATTTGACACATCACTGGAGAAAAGACTTGTACTCATGACTCTTTCTACTGTATTCCTGAATCCCACATCCCCATTTCTCTGTCTTCTTCCCTGTCCTAAGAATTTTTTTTTAATTTAAAATTTCCCCTGGGATTAAAAAGTTAAAGATAATAGCATAGTTTATTCAGGAAAGTATGTCCCTTGCTGAGTAACAGGTGGATAAAATTTATTGATTTGCAATAAAAGTCATAAATTTGTAAAGTGCACAGCATTTGAGAAAATGTTTATAAAAATCTAAATCCCAACTGCAATACAATGAACAAGTAATAAGGTTTGAGGTGTGTGATAAAAGAAGTGAAATATGTTGCTAGAATTTGTATTAGCCATGTGGTCTGCAAAGCTTGTTGAGGCTGAATAGAAAAATGTAATAAGGATGGTAAAAACTCTATTAGTCAAGTAGTAAAAATAGTTGTAGGGAACAATGGTCCATGCTTCTTTCTAAGCCTCTTTTCTCTAGGGACCTATATGCTGTGGCTCACATGCTTAATATGTTCTGTGTCTTTGACACTGACACACTTCAAGAAATATATGATAAAGCACTAGTACTTTCTGCTTGGAGTTGGAAACCCAGAAAAACAATAAACGTTTATGGAAGGTGGTAAAATTTTAGGGCTCTATTCACAACAAATGTTAAATACATGAAGCCTTAGCTGAAAGCATAGATGTCGTTGAAATTCTATACTGTCAGAATCTCCCTGCACAAAATAGACCGTAGTTGTGGCTCTTACTTGGGCAAACCAACTTAAGGCAAAAGAATAACTTCCTTTTTTGACAACAGACTGCTCCATTGTGTGGTAAGTGTTCCTGTCGGAAAGAATTTTATGAGTCTAAATGTTTTCCATGAACTTCCCAATTTTTTCTTCCTTTACAAATTCTATTCTGGGTCACCAATGTTTTCTAACTCTTCTGATGACTCCCATAGTTTTATCTTGAGTCTTGAGCTCTCTTGTGAGTTCCAGATTTTGATAGTCATCTGCCTGCCTGGCAAATCCCTGAAGACACTTATTAGGCCACTTTCTTAAGCTTACCATATCCAAGACTGAACTAAACCTATTTTCTTTTTCTCTATCTTTTTTTTTTTTTAACCATTTCTACTTCTCAGTTAATATTGACTTTCCTGGTTGTTTAAGTAAGAAGCCTTGGAATAATCCTTTATCCTTCTTTGTTCCTCTACTCCCTTCCCCAAACTGCTAATGCCATCATCTCTACTTCCAAAATATAGTCTGTATCCATCTACCATCTACCTCTTTGCATTTTACTGCTGCCTCACTTGTTGAAGCAACCCTCATGTCTCCAGTGATGACTGCTGGCTCGTCTACTTTGAGTTGTGCCTTTTGACAGTCCATTACCTCTACAGCACATGACAATCAGTCAGAAAACAAAACAAAAATAAATCAAAGTCAGATCACACCATTCCCCTACTTAAAAAGAATTGCATTTCTTTCAAAAGGAAAAAACAAATCTCTAATAGGAACTATATAACAGGCCATGTCTCAACTGCCAAAACTCATCTCCTCACATTCCCTTCATATTCAATCCATCCTGGACTCGTAATTTTTCTGTCTGTTTCTTTAACATTTGAAGATTTGGTATTTCTCAGGGCTCTGACTGTTGCCATTCCTCAGCCTGGAATAATATTCCCCCACATGCTGTCATTGCTAATCCAGCTCATTGACAGATCAGACTAAAACAAGTCCTTATTCTCATGACTACACAAAAGAGAGGCCATGCATGATATTTCCTGAAGATAAATATTTAGCTCAGTATCTAGTGTTATTTCACGTAAAATTTCCATCTTATATTAAAAAGTTGCAGGGTACACCAAAAAAGTAGGAAAATATGACTACTGGATTCAAGGTCACAATGCAAAAATCATTTGTATTTATATACTAGCAATGAATTTATATATTAGAAAATGAGGTAGCAAACAAATTATTTACACATGGATATATCCTGGTGCCAACCAAAGTCACCAGGATTTAGTCTTCCATCCAACTCTTGGCCTGACTACTACTGCACAGGTTTCTTTCTTAAGCTCTGCATAGTGGCTTCCTAGAGGTCTACTCTTTTCTCTCATGGTGGAGCTAGCCTTCTGACATTCCAGGTTTAAGTGCAGCAGAAAATAAATGCTGTTCTTAAATTACACATTTAAATGTCTTAAAGTGTTCTGCAATTGGTCAACTGAGGCTGCATTCTAAGCACTTAATAACCATGACAGGAGGAATTTGATACTTAGCTCTTGTCATCTTAAGCCTCCTATTTCAATACCCTGGCCCTGCACATAGAAGTTTTGCCTCAGCAGAAATAATTGGCTGAAAGTGGAAGAGAGGGAGCTTGTACGTAAATAAAGAGGAATGGATGCAAAGGAAGCAAGTGCTCATTATCCAAAGCAGCAAAGGGAGTGTAAATAGTATACATCATAAAAGATCAGAAGTACCCAATTAAAAAAAGGATGGTATGGAACTGAAGAACATGACTAAGGAAAGACATGTTGTAAAAAGCTGTTGGAATGAACAGTCTGAAAACTTGAAAATTACTGAAGACCATGGACTAATATTTATTAGAATCATGTAACCTGATAAATTCCCTTGGCAGCTGATAAAGAGCATCCCACAGAATAATGTATCCTTGTATAACCCAGAAGAATGACTTTTCTGGAAGTTTATGGTCGGATAAAAGGGCAACAGTTTCTCAAAGCAGAAACTGTGAAATCTACAAAGTCAGCCATTCTCAGAGAACAGTTCAAATTCCTAAGATAGAACGGCTCTTTTGAAGGATCCAAGCCACTATGGAGTTCAATACAATAGAGTATTAAGATGCTTTATGGTAAACCACAGGACTCAGGTTCCATTATGGCAACTGCCACTAAAAACACTTACAAGGAATGTATCTACGTGCTTGGACTTCACATCCTCTAAGTGAGAGCCTTGAACTGTATGATCAATAAGTCCTTATAGACTATAAGTTCTATGAAGTTTGGAACCACGACTATTCTCTTAATTTTGGAAACGTCTCATGTTGCCTATGATATGGTAGATACTCCATAAATATTCAATGAAAGGACTAAAGCAAACAAGCAAGTATGGAATTCCTTTGGACCTTGACATAGCTTATATTTTTCACGTCATCTCCTCCAGAAAGCTCCACCACTCAATGGGTTATATTATCTTCCTTCCCATACTTCTATACTCTGTGACTCCAACATACTATTATTCCTGCGTATTCATCTATCTATTTTTATATGGGACTGTGATATCATTAAAGGCAGGAACTCTTCTCAGTTGACTGCTACACACATTGTCTGATAGAGTAGGATTCAATGGATGTCTGATAAATGAATGATTGTCCTGTACTTCATAGTATCATTCATTTCTGCAAATTCCAAGATCTAGTTCAATGCTTGGTGCATAATAAGTGCTCAGAATTATATGTTTAATGAAGAGATGGGTCAAAAGCCTTCAGTCTATACAATATGGACCCTGAGATAGTTGGAGATAGAAGTCTAGAGTCTGAAAATCTAACATCCCTCACAGTCAAGGCTCGATTAAGACTTTTAGAAATCCTAAGTACTGAAAAGTTTGTGCAAGTTAAAATTAAAATCAAACTTATATGAATAGTGAAATCAACACAGCTTGCTTCTAGGATGTCAGATTGTGAAGTTCATGGAAGGTGAACTTCCACTTTCCTCTTTCTGGGTTTGCTATTGGGTGCATGCAGCTTAAGAACATACTGTCTATTTTGTGAGGCATTTTTCATTGAAAGTACCTTACTTAAGGTCACATGGCTAGTTAGCAGGAGAACCCAGCACAAATCTTTGACCTTTCTGTCTTGCTGTGCTGCCCTGTTCTTCATTCACACCCCCAGGTATTTCTGGACTGCTCTCAAGAGTTACAAAAACGCCACCACCTCTTGTGTCGTCTGCTTAGAAAGTTAGCTCCAATTGAACCAACTTAAACTTGAGAACGCCGGCCAGCTGGCAGTGGGCAGTGTGCCCTGAATTCTCACAGTGCAGCCAGGGGTGTTTCCTGCTCACTTCTTTGCAATCAGCCCATTGTTGTTGCTGCTGCCTGGAGATTAGTACAGTAGCTGTGGAGGACAACCTCAGGGGAATAATAACTAGGAAAGGGAAAAGTGTGTTGACTTGCTCAGCCGAACAAAGCCACCTGAGCTCCACCTCCAAAGGATACATAGATGTGGCGCTGAAGGAGCTTTCAAAGGAAGCTGGGGAATTACATAACAGGGAAATAAGACAGGAATTAAAACCAGCTGTGTGGGGTAACTGAGATGAATAGGAGGGTGACAGAGAGAACATTCTGTCTGCCTTATGATTTAGCTTATGTCCTCATAGGGTCAGGTCAGGCCTCGGTCTAAGGGTTCTCCTGGAATAAAGACAGCAGCTGAGGGATGTAATTTTGGTTTCTGCTTTTTTAAACCAGGGGGTTCTCAATGTCAGCGCTACAGCTATTTAGAACTGGACGATTCTGTGTTGGGGGTGGCAGTAGAGGTGTCTCTGTCTTGTACATTGTAAGATGTTTAGCAGCATTTATGGCCTCTCCACCCCAGATGCCAGTAGCACCTCCACCCCAGTCATGACAACCAAAAATAACTCTAGACATTGACTAATGTTATCAGGTGTGGAGTGGAGGTGGCAAAATTGCCCCAGTTAAGAACCACTGCTTTAAACAGATTGCTAATATTCTTGATAAATGAAATACTAAGAAAACTTCAACATTTGCCTGCCTTTTGTTAAAATCTTGTGTTTGGGGCTGGAAGAAATTGTCTCTCTTTTCTTATATGTACAAGGACATGGGGGAGAATGGAAGAAAACTGGCTTCAATCAGTTTTTAAATCTCGCAAAGGAAACAACTCAATTTAGCACATGAAAGAAAAAAAAAAAAGGAAAAAATGTTTGAATACTGCCAACCTCCATCAATTACAATGTTATAGTGTAATTGACCTTCTATTAACTTCCAGGGGAGATAATAACTAGGAGGTAAATTTAGTGTATTGTGGAAAAAGTTTCAAAAGACATACTTAACCACTGTAGTCAGTCCAAATGACTGTATCATTCTTTGCGTGTAAAGTGCGAAGCAGAAATTTTCTTAGTACTATTTAATGTCCATGCTGTATCTGAGTCCAATTTTCTCCATTTGGAAAATGGCATTAGTATTTGTGGAAAGAACTTGCTTCCCTGGTGGGGAGGTGGATAAATAGATTGTAGTCTATTCATGAAATACTTTACTATAGATAAAATGAATGAATCATATCTCCATAAATCAACCTGGGTAACTCTCTAAAGCATAGTGTTTGTTGTAAAACAGAAGGCAGGCTACAAGAGGGTACTTTACAGGGATGCTATTATGTGAACTGTGCAAATACAAAACTGGATATTGTTTATGGAAATATGTGTTAAAAATAGAAAACATCAAGAGAATGTTATATGCAAAAGATTGTTTTGTTTCAGGAGAGGGAAAGAAAGACAGAGAGAGAGAAAAAGTGCAGAGAGAGAGAAAGAGAAACAGAAAGAGAAAAATAAGCTAACACAGATAAAATATAAATGATTTTACATGTGTATTATTTTTTTATTTTATTAAAAATGGACTGCATTCTGCAGAGTGTCACTGTCAATTAATACATTATCCTTTATACTTCAAAAAAATCACAGGGATAATGACTTGGGCTATTTGTTAAAGCTAATTAACAAGATAACTAGTTAACTTGCTAGACTTTGAGACTGAGTTCAGAGGATCTGAAGGTTACAATGTAAGAAGTAAAAACGCCAGATCAGGGAAGAGAAGCAGAGAACCAGAAGCACCATCCTCTGTGGTTAAAACACAAAGATTCTACTCATTCCAATTAAATTATTAATACAAAATATTTAAATGAGGAAATTTGTGCTTACCATGTGCCACTCACATTTTCTTAGAACATCCCTCAAAATTCCATGAGTTGTATTTATTTTAGAAAATGGAAAAATTGCACTGAAAGGAAATTAGCACATTTTCCCAAGCTCATCAAGATTTTACCCTACCGTGTAGTCAGTTAGCCTGCCACAGTTTCATGGACACTGTAAGAAGACAAGAGACTCCTGGGTCAGAGCAGAGTATCAGTCTACTACTCACAGCAATAGCAGTAGCCAGTGGATTAGGATTCAGTTTTATGTCTTGTCTCACTACCTTGGCTGGTACTTCCAGAACAATGCTATGTAATAATAGTGGTCACTGGGTTTGTTTCTAACTTCAGTGATAATGCTTAAGTATTTGAACACTGAGTCTGATGTCATAAGGAAGTTTCTATTACTATTTAATAAGTGATAATGATGTTACATTTTACCAACTGCCTTTTATTCATCTGTAGATTATATGTTTGCTCCATCATTGCCCTGCCCACCCTCCCCACTTTCTTACTAAGAAGGTGCCATAATGGTAAAAATGGTAGCCCTAGTTTGCCCAAAAAAGTGGAAATCACTTATTTCATTCTGATTCTTTCTATAATTTTCTTAATTTAAAAAAAAAAAAAATTAGAACCACGGTCTCATTCTTTTGCCCTGGCTAGAGTTCAGTGGCAAGATCACAACTCACTGCAACCTCGATCCCCTAGGCTCAAGTGATCCTCCCACCCCAGCCTCCCGAGTCTCTGGGATTGCAGGCATGAGCTACTACACTCAGCCTCTTTCTATATTTTTTCTGGCAAAAACTCCTCACAGTTTTTTACCTGATGACAGCATTTTTGTGATTCCATATAAAAGCGGTTACCCCACATCTTAATGTGTTTTAGGAATTTAAAGCAACCAATTAGTTCAAGAGATAACATTGAGGTTTTTTAACATTCTTGACATTAACTAATTCATGGCATATTTCTTGTATAGTAGTGGACTGAATTAATCTTTTATTTTTATGTCAATATTAGTACATGAGATTGATATTTGGCATCTTTTTATATAAAGCTTTATGTTTTGATATCAAAGTTATGCCACATAATATAACTAGAAGTGCTTTTATTCTTCTGCTCTGCTCTAAAGATTGTACAGCATTGGGAATTTGAGTAAATTAGCATCAAAGCTCTCTAGAGATGTATTCATGGAACAACTATTTTGCCATCCATTGCTTTCCTTTTGTTTTTTTCACTATTTTTTCTTGGATAAATTTTGAAATTTATATTTTTTGAAATATTACTCATTTAGTTAAGAATTCCCAATTTATCACTATAGAGTAAGGGTCAGCAATTTTTTTTTGGTAGCAATTCAAATATTTTTGGTTGTACAGCTGTAAGGCCTCTGTTGTAACTATTCAATTCAGTGGTTATAATGTAAAAGCAACAATGGGCAATATGACATGGATGAACATGACTATGTACCAGTAAAGATTTATAAAAATAGGCAGTGAGCAAGTTTGTTCTGTGGGCCATAGTTTTCCAACCCCTGGCATAGAGTTACTCATATTAGATTATATATTTTTAAATTTTATATTCTGGATGTTTTCTTATGTATTGTTTTTGATATTTTCAAGAGTAAATTTAAAATTTCAAACACATTTATGCATTTAGTAATTATTTAGACTGTCCTCCATGCCTAAATGGTTTTTTTGTTTGTTTGTTTTTTGAGATAGAGTCTTGCTCTGTCACCTAGGGTGGAGAACAGTGGCAGGATCTGGGCTCAATGCAACCTCTGCCTCCCAGGTTTAAGTGATTCTTACACCTCAGCCTTCTGATTAGCTGTGATTACAGGCATGTACCACCACACCCAGCTAATTTTTGTATTTTTTAGAAGATGGGGTTTCTCCATGTTGGCCAGTCTGGTCTTGAACTCCTGACCTCAAATGATCCTCTCGCCTTGGCATCCCAAAGTGCTGGGATTACAAGCATGAGTCACCGTGCCCAGACTGGTTGTAATGTTAATCTTTAATTGTTCTATGAATTTCTTATTCTTGGTTTGTTGTAGTATGCATATTAAAGTATTTTGTGGGGAGGGGTAAGGAAGACAATATGAATGTTATACACTTCTAATTTTTGTTTGACAAACAACTCTGTCTTCAAAAACACATATTTTGTTTCTGTAAGCAGTTCCTGTGGGATATTATTTGCCCTCCATAACTGTATGCAAGTTTCTCCATTATCTTCTCCTTTATAGTGACTGGCAAAAAAACAAAACACACAATGCATGTTTCCTGAATTGATGGGCGTCAATCTTCCTGAAGGCCAGGACCATGTCTATCTGCTCGTCCACACTTTTTCCAAAGCACTTATCATTGCCTAATACATAGTGGGTGCATTAAAGCATATTTGTTGGATTAATGCCAAATAAGTGAATCCAGAAAAGAAAATATGTGAATAGCTTCAACATTGATTTACATTACTAAGTCAACCTTCTGCCCATCCAGGGCAAGAACAACAACATTCATTCTGGTTTCCTTTATCCATCTTTGGGTCTGATTTCTATGGTTTTGTTGAATCCATTTGCATGAACTCCCTGTTTTCATAACATTTTGTCATTTATTTTCATGGTCACATAGCAGGTCCAGGTCACTATGATCTTTGGTTTGGCTTCCTGCAGATTAGGGACAAGCCCTTGTGTATTATATTGGTAACTTATTGCTGTGAAAAAAATGACCACAAAAATCTCCAACAGCATGCAACAAAAAACAAGTATTTAGCTTTTGAGCTTGGGGGTTGGCTGATCTGCCAAGATCAGCAGGTTGTTCGGGGTTAGTTCTGTCCCATATGAAAGGCAAAAGGCATTATGCAAGGTCCCTTAAGGTGTCACCCCTGCACTGGCACATCAGCATCACTGCCTTGTTCTGTTGGCCAAGGCAAGTCACATGGCCACACTTTAAGTCAGGAGATAGAGTGGGGTTTACTTTGCCCGTGAAGTGGGGCAGGCAAGGAAAGACAGCTGTGATGTTGCATAGTAAAAGGTGCAGGTGTCGAGAGAGGTTAAGGATTAGAGCCCCAAATGGGATCTGCTACACTGTTTATGTGCAGGTAACACATTTATCCCAAGGCTGATGTTCCCTTCTTTCTTTGGTCCTAATTTCACAGAGGATTCACAGGAAACGGCCCAATTTTAGCTCCAGTACTTTCTCTTCTTGTTCAGGCTGTGTTAATAGGTTTTGACATGGTCCTCTAGGCTTTCATCCTAAAGATGTTTCCTAGAGCTGGTGGAGTAGTGGAGGTGGAGTTTCCCTGCTGTGTCTTCCTTCTTTCAGTTTAGTTCTTTCTACTTTTCATGAGAAAAACTCAATATTTCTTACCTGCTGATGACCTCCTTCTGAAGTCCTCAGCTGTAAAAGTGTCTTCCCCACACCTTAATGTGCCTTTAGAAACTTCAATGAAGAGACAGGAGGGGAGATCAGAGGGGAGATCTAGATACTTATTTTCAAGTTCCAGTCTTACTCAGAAATCCCTAAATTGCCACCTATAATCTGTTTTCCAGATGTAGTTTTTCTAGCTCCATCATGAGTTGACCTCTTTTCTTAGTCTTCCTCTTCTTCCCTTATTCTCAAAGCCTCTGTCCTCCACTAGGTTGAGTAGAACAGGCTTTGGTCTGTTTCGTTTCCCCTGTCTCTTTCCTTGAGACCTCAATTTGCCTTTGAACTCCTTTGATCACACTCACGAAGTTGGCTAACTGGGCTTCTGCAGATATCCTCTTTTTCAATCTATCTGTGGGGTGCCTGTGGACATTAAAATAGGACTTCTAAAGACATACATCTGAAAGGAAAAATACTCTTTTGCTAGAGAATAATAAATCACTAACTCTCTACCATCCATAAAGTTCAATTTCGGGGTAAATTTTAGAGGAGGAATGAAGAGAAGGGGGAAGATTATCAAGAAGAGGAAGAAAATAAAGACCAACAGTTCATCTCCTTTCTTGTTGCCTCTATTTATGAGTTTGCCTTTATCTGCAGTTTGACCTCAGAAGAGTCCAGGAAGGAAAGAGTTGAAGAAAAGTGTGGAAACTGATCTCATATAAAGAAAAAATACCAGAAGGTTCATGTGAGCAATACCACACAATCCACAGCAAATTCCTCCTGCTACAGTCTGCTTTTTTCTCCTCAATTGCAGGCTAGGGAAGCAGGTCTTTGGTTAGTCTGCCTTAAATGCTGTCCTGGAGCTGAGAGTTGCAGTAATAATGGTCAAGGTGCAGTCTGAAGTTCAGCTTTGAAAGGGAACTTCACCTCCTTAGAAACAGGGCAGCTGCTGAGAAATAAAACAGGGCCTTTGGAGAGATAAAGAGAGTAGCAAATGTTCAAGTCTGTGCTTGTAAAAAGGCAGGCGAAGGTAGCAGTGGAGAAAAAAAAAAAAAAAGGAGAAGTAATGAAGTTCACCAGGAGTCCACTGCATAGGGAAAACTGCTTCTTCGTCGTGTTTGGGGAACACATAATTGCTCTATATTCTACAGATGGTTTGACAAGGTTGCATGATCTAGGAAACATAACTGGCACGTGAAATCAGAGCATTTCCACATTCAAAAGAAAGACCTGCAGAAATGGAGTTTTTCTATTTACATATGAAAGATATTTCATTTTTAATTGTTTTAGGTTAAAATTATTCTTGTGATTAGTTTTCTATCTACATGTCTGGCCAAATTTCCAGTCTCAATGTATCCATAATTTCTATTGAAACCTTTTCATCCTTGCTTTGATGATCCAAGTCAATCCTCGTACTTCACCCTGACCTGCCTACCACTTCCACTCTGTGTCCTGGAAATCCTCCTCTTCTTCTCCCTAAATGTAGGGTTTCCGCAATGCCTGTAGTTGAGGTGTTTTAGGTGCTGGCATCTCTTCAGCTTCCTTCATGGCCTTCAACCATCCCAGGTTTCAAGCTATCACTTCTATGCAGATGACACCACGATTCACCCTTCCCCACCTTGCAACTGAGGCAGGAGAATAGAGCCTGGAGACAGGGAAGCTAAGACCAATTTGCACTGACTTCCTAAAACTGAATCAAAAGGGGAATCTACCTCTCAGGCCCAAGTAACAAAAGATCAAAAGGCTACTCTCCTTACAACCTCCTCCCTTCCACTTGGTCACAAATGGGAAACACAAAGTGCCCCGATTGGCCTGGCCAAGGTCATTCCTTCATTTGCATAATGCATCAATCCACTCTGGCCTCAGGTTGGCTGTGGGTCAAATCCTTCATTCATGTAGGTGGTAACAAATAAGAGACTTCTAAAAGGTACTTGAACCCCAGAAAATTTTGCAATTAAGCCCTTGAATCACTGAGTCAGGCCCGCTCCTACCCTGTGAAGTGTTTTCTCACTTCAATAAATCCCTACATTCACTGTTTCATTGTTACTTTGTGCATTTTGTTCAATTATTTGTTCAACACGCCCAGAACCTAGAAGACTCACACTGAAGGGCTTCTTCAAGTAACACAGTTATACAGCTCTTTACACCACATGTGCACATACCATGTATTTTCTATGTTAAATATTTTATGCAATCCTTTATTTTTTCCAATGAAGTATTTTAGGCATCCCCTCCTGAATAGAATATGAACTTCTTGAAATTAAATTGCTCAAAATGTAAAATATCTTTGCTGACAAAACACTTTATTAAATGTAGCGTACTGTCTCCATTAACTATATTAACTTTCGCCAATCCTTATAATCAGGCTTTGTTTGGCAAATCTGAGAACTGATGAGGATCAGTCTTTAACTTTAGCCCTTGGGAATCTTCAAGTTGTTGCTGTGACTATTGCTGGAACATGTACCCTTGCCATGAGCACGTTTTTGTTCCTGTCCTCTCTATTGGTAAGTCTTATCAAAACTCACTACTCAGTGTCCCATTTTCTTAAGCTGTTAGTACTCATTTCTAAACTTCCTTATAGAATATGAAAGTTCACAATCGGAAAAGCAAAAGAAAAGTGCCCAATATCCAAGCTCTACCATATCCGATTTGTGTGGCCTTGGGGAAATCCCTTATCTTTCTGCAAATGGAGATAAAAACCCATTTGATGGGCCAGGTGCTGTCAGCCTGTAATCCCAGCACTTTGGGAGGCTGAGGCGGGCAGATCACCTGAGGCTGAGAGTTTGAGACCAGCCTGACCAACACGGAGAAACCCTGTCTCTACTAAAAATACAAAATTAGTGGGGCATGGTGGTGCATGCCTGTAATCCCAGCTGCTTGGGAGCCTGAGGCAGGAGAATTGCTTGAACCTGGGAAGTAGAGGTTGTGGTGAACCGAAATTGTGCCATTGCACTCCAGCCTGGGCAACAAGAGTGAAATTCCATCTCAAAACAAAACAAAACAAAACAAAAAACCCACTTGAGGTTGTTGTACAAATAAACCAGAACTCTTATATAGTCATCACTCCAAAAAATGCGTTCAAAATGGGATTTATGGCACTTAAATATGTGCTGTCTGTCATGAGACTATTTTGCATGGTAAAGAGAAATTTAAAATAAATGTGAGTCTCAGCCCATTGGTGAAGTTTCATTCCAGGTGATAGAGCAATATGTTGATGGCCAAATTTCAAATGGAAGGTTTCTAGGTGAAGTCTTCAAATTATATTATTTCAATAACAAGCTATTATAGTATCCTGAAGATTAGCTGTGGTGTTAGGAGATATTAAAACACAATCAAGAGATACAAAGTGACAATATTTCACTTTATTCTATTCAGACTATTGAATTTGGTTGCAAGAATAATTCACTGTCATTTTTACCTGGCCACATATACTGGAATATGCTTATTCTTTCTACGCGCGCACACGCGTGTGTATGCGCCAGACTTAAAAAGTCTTACATTAGATAGTGCTCAATTGATAGTTCTAAGTCTTTGACCTGCTACAGAGCCAAAATAAATCTAACACAGTGGTTAAGAATTCAGATTTGCCAGACAGAGCTTTTAAGTTAAAATTATTCTTAATCGTGATTAATCCTCTCTCTGCGTAGCCAACCAAATTTCCACTCTGATTGTATCCACAACTTCTGTTTAATCCTTTACATCCTTGCTTTGATGATCCAACCTGCACAGGGACAGGATTTGGTGTCCAGACATGCCTACAATAGTCTTTATTTACTTGACACCTACCTGAACTATTTGTGAGGGGGGAACTTCTAAAAGTAATGTTGTAGAATTTTTTTTTTCGGCATTCCGTAAGCTGAATGGCACTCTGGGATCTCATTGTTTGTCAGTGTATCAGAACAAGGACTATGCCTGATGAAATTTAAGTCATCAGCTATTGAAAAAGTGTATTTGTTGATAGACTTATTCTCTCTTAAATCAGGACAAAAAGTATCGTCAAAAGTAGTTTCCTTAGGTCAGATCGGCACTGGACCCTTGTTTTGCCAAGGCTCCTCTATGATTGAGCAAGAGGCTTCACGTTCCCAGTCTCCCTGCCCCGCCTTTACTGGAGGACAGCAGGACCCTCCTCCTCAGGTTGGTGCAGAGAGGTGAATAGGTTCAACAGGTTCATATTTTCAAGTACTTAGCATCTAAGGTGTGCTCAACAAGAGGTAGCCCAAATGTCCTTCACCGATTATTTATTTTTGGTATTGGATTTCTTTAAGACAACTTTTCACTTAAAAAGTGAGCATTTCTGAGGTAAAATAATATTTTTAATCAGCTATTATTTTCCTCCCCCGTATGACCGTAGGCCATCATATCCACTGTTTAGTCAGGGCTTTGCCATCATGTTTTAACAGCATTGTCTTTCCGATGCTTGAGAAATTAGAGGTAATTCAGACTGACAATATACATACGTGCAGCATGGCCAGAAATGAAGATCCGAAAAAAAATATTGAGTGATCTGAGAAGGAGGAGGAATGAGAGGGCAGAAGACATGTGGAGGCGGTGGAGAGGAACAAGGTATCCTCCGGAGCTTAATTCCTTCAAAAGAACATTTCTTCCGCAGATTCGATGTGGTTTCCGAGCCTCAGAAACATGAGACCCCCGTGACCAAGCTGATGCTCATTTTTACTGTCAACATTAATCATATTAACTGGATAATTGCTGAGTACTGAGTCCACAGACTTAGAAGACTCGGTCATTTGATCCATGAAATAAGCCGCACCCATAATTCAGCTAATAAAATCACAGAAGTGAAGAGAAAATTGTTCCATTAATTTGTCTCTCTGAATTCTGATTCTTGGCTTCAATTTGCATCCTATCGAGCAGTGCTTTTCAAATGGAAGTACACATCCTCTTGGGGTTGTGCACTGAGAAAATGGGAAGGCTGAGGATACACACGGCATGTTAATTATTTCTTTCATTCAGTCAACAAACATTTATCAAATATTTACTCTTTACCAGGTACTGACTAGACCCAGGGGGTACAGCAGTGAAGAAATGAGTCACAGTTCCATTTCTCCTGGTGCTTGTAGAATGGTGTTGTGAAATAAATATCAAAGCTAGAGTCACACAAATCTAGCTGCTGCACGCATTTTTACTTAAAAATCTGGTCAGTTCAATGGGAATAAACTCAAATGAGTATTTTTACACTATATGTTTCACTGAATCAAGCACACTTTTTCAATTATATAGAAGCTGAGATGCCAATTGCTTTTTAAGATAAAACACTAAACCTTAAAGAATGTGTCATTACTTTGGGTGAATCTCCACATACTTGGGGAGTGAAAGTTTGTTTTTTATTTTTATTTTTTAGAGTCTTGTTAGTGAAAATGTTTACCAAGTATGGGGACAGATGAATCTAGACAATGTTCAGGAAGAAGATCACCAGGGATTGAACTGATTACACTGTCAGTGAACTTTTCCTAATGACACCGTCTAGAGTCATGTCTATGACATCTGATGACGGCCCAATGGACATAACAGCAATAGGGTGAATCACTTCCTGTTTAAATATCTTACTTATCAGGTGTTGCTTCTTCCAGGAAGCATACACTTTAACCTTTTCCAAAATATCCTGGGGCTTTTTTCCCCACTCAGTCCCTGGTTCTTCCAAAATGTGCACAGGGACAGGATTTGGTGTTGTCTAGACATATGTCTACAATAGTCTTTAACACCTACCTGAACTATTTTTGATGGGAGAACATACAAAGTCTGCTGTAGAATGTTTCTTTCAGTATTCCATAAGCTGAATGCCACTTTGGCATCTTATTTTTTGCCAGTGTATCCAAAACAAGGACTATCTATGCATGATTAAATTTAATGTCATCCACCACTAAAGAAGTGTATTTGTTGATAGGCTTATTCTTTCTTAAATCACAACAAAAATATTGTCAATAGGTAGTTTCCTTAGGTAGCATGCCAGTTCCTTTTATCTTTCTGGGATTGTTGTCATAGCGAAAGATATCAGAGTTGACCCCACTTGGGACATTGGGGAAACAGACGGGAGAAGTGAAGCAGCATATTTAATATTTATTCTTTGGTATATTACACATACAAAAGATAACTCTTCCACAATATTGCCTCTATGTCTTCCAGAGGCTGGGGTAAACAAATGGAAAGAGTAAAATATTATTTGTTTCAGGACATAAAAGGTCATTCTTTTTTCCCTCTCTTTTTTTTTTTTTTTTTTTTTGAGACGGTGTCTCGCTCTGTCACCCAGGCTGGAGTGCAGTGGTGCAATCTCAGCTCACTGCAAGCTCCGCCTCCCGGGTTCATGCCATTCTCCTGCCTCAGCCTCCCAAGTAGCTGGGATTACAGGCACACGCTGCCACGTCCGGCTAATTTTTTGTATTTTTAGTAGAGACGGGGTTTCACCGTGTTAGCCAGGATGGTCTCCACCTCCTGACCTCAGGATCCGCCCTCCTCGGCCTCCCAAAGTGCTGGGATTACAGGTGTGAGCCACCGCACCCGGCCTTCTCCCTCTTTTATATACTTAAACATAGTGACAGAATTATCAACCTGTTCCAAAATTAAAGGGGCAGGCACATATTTTTATAAGAAAATAGGTCAAGTGTAGAATGTCCTTAAATAATGTATTTCAATTTTGTTTTATGAAAAATACAAAGATATTGCATTAAAATATGTCTGAACCCAAATCAATAGATATTAAATTACATTATTTAATCCTATGAAAAAATTAATTAGGTTTTAATAAAATATTAAATTTCAAATAAATTAAATTTAAATAATTCTAGTAGAATGGCATCATTTTAATGGAGAGTAGACTTAATTTTTTTAAACAAAAAGGCTTAGACTATGTAATTTACATATATTCACATCTTTTTCTCTTAAAAATCCCTATATTATCCCTAATTTACAAAAGAGAAGACGAAAGCACAGACATTAGCTTTCCGTAAGATCTCTGAATATGTTATAGACCCACAATTAGAAAACAGTTCTCTCTGATTTCAGAGCCAATCAATTTCCCATTCTACTCTGAAATGAAACTCATGCTTTCATTTATTCAACATGTACTCCCGTTTACTACGTGTATTGTAACAGGTAGATGCTGCAGGGAAGGAATGAGGCGTACAGTATGGGCCAGATGAAAAGCAGGCATAATCCTGCTTCTCTCATGAACAAGTTGTCTTTACCCAGAGAAGCAGAGAAGCAAAATTCATCTCTCTTGCTTCTCGGTGTTCTCCTTGGAAGACAACTACGTGTTTCCGGTAGGGGCATTAAGAGCACCTCATTCCTCAGCCACAGGATCAGTTCATGGATGAGCCTGTGATTAGAGCTGGGACAATGGGCATCCTACCTGAGAAGTTTGCTGGAAAGATTAGAAAAGAGGCACTACTTCTTTGGTTGACAAAGTGGCAGAATGTAATTTTGGAGTAATAAATGACCTACCTTTATGTTATATATAGAGAAAGAGAGTGCTACCTGGAAAAGAGGTTAACCTTGATGAAAGCAGATCTGAGATAGAAAAAAATTAATGTTTTTCTGATCTAAGCCCCTGAATCTAACCCTACCTGAAGCAACACTTACCCCAGGCATTCTAGTTGTATGATTCAATATATTCCTTATTTGATTAAATCAATGGATTTTTTTTCTTTTTTTTTTTTTGTCATTTACAGCTGTAAGAGTTATATCCTTAGGGAGATTAAATTATCTTGAACCACCAGATTTGAAGCACATGTAGCTATTTTAAAATTTAAAAGTTGACTTCAAAATTTATCCTCAAAGATATTAAGGGAACACTACATACATACACTTTTCCATAAAAAAAAAAAAAAAAAAAAAAATGTAAAGAGCTAGGCTGTGTATTACGGAGTTTCCAAGTGCTAGATTCTGCAATGGAGGATCTTTTATTTTTCTTTAGTTTACTATAATTGAGCTTGTTCCTAAGTGCAGTTAGTTACATTATTCTTTTAAAAAAAGAGGGCTATTAATATAAAGACAACGGTGTAAGTGAAGAGGTTCTATAAATAGTACATTATTTATTTTGCTAACTTTGGTGTGTCTCTAATGTTCTCTGTTATATGGGTCCTAATAACGATTTCAACTATTACTTCCATGCACAAAACGATCTAGAACACAGGCAACTTCTGGTGAAATTGATTAGTGTGGACTGCCACGATGGATAATTAATATACTTTAACAGAATTTATTCAGATTACCTGTCTGTATTCATCAAATTAAAGAAGTACTTTCCAAAGATTCCCTTTTAGTCTTGCTATGTTCATGAGAATTACAAGTTCAGGCAAATTAAGACACAAAGATTTGCATGCAAGAGAGTGAAAGAAGTCAATAAACAAAAGCATAAATAAAACATGTCTCTAGGGTAATTTACCTATCAGGGATGCCCCAGAAATGTTAAATCAGTTTTTTCATGGCTATATAAATTCATCTAGTGTTGATGCTAACCCTGAGGTCAGCCAAACTCATCACAATAATAAAGATGAGTGGCCAGCTGAGATTTAAAAGACTCATCCTGGGAGGAACAGAGATGATGAGGCAAAGAGACTTGAGCCAAGCCTCCCATTCATTACAAGTCCTTACATTGTTAATGTAAAGTTTACATTGCTAAAGTAAATGTTAGATCATATACTCAATCATACAGAACTATTGACAAAATTGAAAGAACACAGCATTCAACTTACTCGGTTTCCCAAACTTAACCAAAACAACAGGTACTACAAATGTGTTTTTTTTAATTCAAAGTCTGATCATTGTTTTGTGTATGGCACAGTTACATTGCATTACAAAGCTTTTGTTAAAAGGATTAATTTGTTAAAAGTGGGCATTAAACTGTATCACAATTTTTGTACTTCTGATAGGGCATTTACTATGATGTTTAAAAAACTGAAATAGTCAAAAGATGGAAATGGCTTGGGCTTTTATCACTCTGAGCTGCCCTGATATTTGAAAATATTTCTGGAACATAGGACCTTTGTTCACCTGACTTTCATTTGTCCAGACTGCTCAATTCTCAGCTTCCTAACTATGTCTTAATCCCCTATTCTGGCTCCCAGCTGACTTTGGGATTTTATGTGCTTTCCTCGGACTCAGGATCTTGGTTCTCCTTTATGCTTTCTTGTGTTTTTTTTTCCACCACTTTATCTGTTCATATTTTCTAAGGTACGTATTTTCCACTGTATAGCTAAAGCCCTACAAAACCCTTTTTCTGCCCCTGGAACTCGGCCAACCCTAATTTTCCATGAAGGAGTGTAGCACACTCACTTCTTGAAGTTCTATGGTGAGGACGATAGTTAGAAATTTCCAGATTTAAATCTCCCACTGGGAGGATATAAATTGACTTCTGTGTTCTATGTATTGTTTTTAGACACTAATATATTTGGTCCCTTTTGTAGACACTACTGAGATATAATGATATAGATCGATTTTCACATAATAAAATCAAGGTTAGAAAAACCAGTGTTTTTATTCCTTGAGGACTTGAAATAAATTATGAAGATATAACAAACTCTTTGGCCTTGTAGTAATAAGACCAAGAAGATGCTTACCCAGACCTGAGTCCCTTACGATGACCTAAGACAGAATTAATTCCAGTTTGTTATTTATCACAGCACCTTGCACTGATTTCCAAGAAAAACTTTGTGTTTTACCTTATTATTTATTTTTTGGCACAGAGAGGCTTGGAGAAAGGCTTCAGGCAAATTAAAATATGAAAAAAAGATTTGTAGGAAATAAGCTGGCACGTACAAACGTACGCAAGACATTACTCCAGGGGAAATTATCAGAAAGTTACTAGAAATGTAAAACCAGCCTTTTCAGATTAATGTTTGTGATTTTAAGCCAATAAAATTACAGCGTTGTTTATTAAGCATTGTTATCACAGAAAAAGTTGACTCATAGGTAAGCATAAAGAAAGGAAACAGAGAAAGAAGATTTCACACATGTAGGTGGGGAGAGAACTTGAGGAAGAAAACCAGGACACAGGGGTATCAGAAACTATGGGCAGAGAACATTTCAAGAAGGAACTTGGTGGCTCCTTTAGAGGTTTCCTATTTTTGACTAAAGGAGAGTTCACCTTGAACTGAATAAAGAACGGACACCTACCTAGCCAGATGGATCAGCTGTGTCAAGACTGATGCTCATCTGTAAGACCACAAAGTAAAGTATTATAAAGCAAAATAAATTCCAGCCAAATCAGCCTAGGATACTTTACATTACATTGAGAGTGGAGTTGTAGAGAAACATATAGGGTGTTATTTTATGTGTTTGTACAATTAAAAAAAAAAAAAAAACCCAGCACATTAAAGTCACCTTGCATGCATATACATATTTTTACATATGCTTGTATGGGTCATGGAGAAAGATATGGAAGAACACACATGCGAGGCTTTTCACACAGTTTAAATTGGATGAGGTAGGAAAGGGAAGGAGGGGAATACAAGAAAGAAACTGGCAAAATGATGCAATATGCTCCGTGTGCTAAGTGAAATGCCATACAGACTAGAAATAATGAACAAATAATCTGAAATTAGGCTGGACATGGTGACTCATGCCTGTAATCCCACACTTTGGGAGGCTGAGGCAGGCAGATCACTTGAGGTCAGGAGTTCAAGACCAGCCTGGCCAATATGATGAAACCCCTTATCTACTAAAAATACAAAAAAATAAAATAAAATAAAATAAAATAAAATAAAATAAAATAAAATAACTAGGCATGGTGGCATGTGCCTGTAGTCTCTACTACTCACTAGACTGAGTCATGAGAATTGCTTGAACCTGGGAGGCAGAGGTTGTAGTCAGCTGATATTGTGCCACTGTACTCCAGCCTAGGCAACACAGCAAGACCCTGTCTCAGAAAAAAAAAAAAAAAAAAAGACTGAGGGGGCGGAGCAAGATGGCCGAATAGGAACAGCTTCAGTCTCCATCTCCCAGCGCGAGCGACACAGAAGACCGGCGATTTCTGCATTTTCAACTGAGGTACTGGGGTCATCTCACTCGGGAGTGCCGGACAATCGGTGCTGGTCAGCTGCTGCAGCCCGACCAGCGAGAGCTGAA